>NC_092805.1:78641256-79241256 GCF_040954645.1 Diabrotica undecimpunctata
AAACGCTCCAATCGAACCAGTAACAACGGAGATATGATTTAATGCCCTATTGGCAATACCGCCATGTGCTTTTTTTCCATCTCAACATATTCGCTGTCCTTCTTCTTTTTATTGATATATCACACGTCCCGATCCGACAAACTGTTCTACACCCACCACAAAACACTAAAAAAATATTTGAATCATCAATTCGACTTTTTATCACAAAATAGGTCAGCCATTATCTCCGTACAGTTTTTTGTATAAAAACATGTTAAATTAGGTTAGTTATATAAATTAAAATATATATAAAATATTTTATATATATTTTAATTTATATAACTTATTTCTCTATATTTTATATAAAATAAAATAAAGTGCATGTGAACAACTAATTGGAACACAGAATACCAAAGAGAGTCTAGTTATTAAAAAAAATTCTAAAATAAAAATGGTGCCTAAATTAGTAAATCAATTTCATACCTGTACAAAAAAGGGAAAATGAAGCAATGTCATATGAACTATGACATATTATTTTATAAATTTTCTAAAGCTTTTACTTCTTTAAAAACAATGTTATTTATTTATTAAATAATTATATTTATTTAATAAATAATTCTTTATAAATTTATAAACCAGTAACGTCTGACGTTTAAGTCTTTGATCAAAATTGTTAGCAATAAATCAACCGTAACGTTCCAACAACAAAATATGATTAAAATGTCAGATGTATGTAATTCAGATTTCTTTCCTAGGTGGCGTAGTTACCTTACTGGACAAACAGTATGACTTGTTGTCCTAGTCTTTTATATAGATAGAATATTCTGAAGCTATTTTCTTGTGACATCTTAAAAGCATTTACTATTTATTTGGGAATAAGCCACAATTTATGTTTAAAATAAGTTTATTGACGTTTTAATTTCCACTTCGGAAATCGTTCTCAAAATACAGAAGATTAATAAATTAAAAACATTTTGTTTTTTGTTACTTGGTGGAAAAATTCTTCCAATAATTTAATTTTATCTGACTCATTCATATTGGCAATTCAGACATATATTATACATTTTAATGTAGACGACTTTATAAATGATATTGCCAATATTAGTTGCGTTTCTAGGGTAACTGTAAGATGATTCATTCAATTACATGAAATCAACTTTAACTTGAGAATATCCGTCAGAAAAAAAACATAGCATGTTATTTGTTTTTAAATAGACAACAACATGCCATGATGACAGTAACTCTCCTATTAATGATTCAATAGTATTAAAATGTCAATAAACTTATTTCAAACTTAAATTGGGGCTTACTCCCAATTAAAATAGTAACTAATATTATAATAATAATATTTATCAAACAATAAATTAAAGTATACTTCTTAAATATATTCAGCAAACATGTTTAAGTTTTAAAGTTCTTATCTTATTCATTAAACTATATTTAATGAATATGATACTTTAAATCAGAATAAATGAAATTATTAATTTTAAATTATCAAAAACGATCTTTTAAACTTTGAACAAGTACAAAGTTTTAGCAATCATCCGATACAATTTTTACAATTAAAAAAATTAATCCTGTAACACCTCTCATGTGTGCCCGTATCTTGAAAATAATAGTATTCATTATAGGCAGTACTCATTACTTAGATCAAAGATTTCACCTATTATCCATTGATACTATTTTATTTTCATTTAAATAAGGTTAAAATAAATAAAACTTAGAATCCATTAACAGTTGTAAATCACAGTACGGATAAGGTACGGATAAAGTTGAGTTGGATTTTGAATTTTTGCGCCTTACGTGCGATATGAACGTTAATAATTAGTACCCAACGAAAGATAAAGATGTACAATTCGATCTATTTTAAAGAACAATAAATTGTATTATAATGAAGTATACTAGATTTAACTACTGTCAATTAAATGGCCAGCGGCGGAACATATATAAAACCGTTAACAGCAACAATAGATTATGAAATTATCGTTGAACAGAATTGAAAAAAGGGAAGCAAAGATAGGTATGAAGAAGAAAAGGTATTTGGAGAGAGAAAGACTACGAGGAGATCATCAAATAGGAGCGGTAACCAAAACGAGTTTGCATATGATGCCTGAAATACTGTCAAGGCACGTATGATGTGATGAGCGAAATAAAAAACTTGCAACGAGAGCAAAGAAAGACTTTAAATTGCATTAAATAATTGAAGGAGAAAAATATGAAAAAAATAGAAGGAAAAAACGATGATGTATTCTCAATATGGCCTCATGGATCAGAGCTGTTGGACACATTCCTGAATGATATAAAAGATAAAGAAAATACAATAACATTTGCCATGGAAAAGGAATATTATAACACACTACCTTTCCTGAATGTTTTAATTTCTAAGGACGATACTGGATATGAGACTCAGGTGTATAGAAAACCAACACACACCAACAGATATTTAAATTTCAAATCAAATCACAATATTGATATTAAAAAGGGAATTATTAAATCCTTATATTATGATAGAGCCAAAGTTACTTGTTCTAACGAAAATTCGTTCTTGGGGGAAAAACATTTGTTCACATGTGTTTTATTAAAAATGATTATCCTTTATGGTTTATAAATAAGGAATTGTCAACAATCGACCAAATAACACAGAACAACTTAGAACGAGATCCTAGAGCATACACAAGGAATAATACGAGGAAAATAACAATACCGTACATAAAAGGATTATCAGAAAAACTTAAAAGGATAGGAAATAAATTCAACATTTCAACAATTTCTTCTTCAACAATGAACGAGAAAGGACAAAGAATTGCATTTATAAAATAACTTGTGAATGCGATCAGTTTTATTTAGGTGAAACATTAAGTCCATTAAATGTTAGAATAAGTGAACATCAATCTTATATTAAAAATAGAGAATTGGATAGATCTGAAATATGTAAACACGAATGGGATAATGAACATAGGGTTCAATGGAAAGATTTAAATATAGTCCTAATAGAAACGGATGGTAAAAAGAGAAAAATCAAAGAAGCGGCTCTAATTATGCTAAATGAGACCAAGTATGTCGCAAATTTTCTCGGCAGAATTTAGTAGGATCTGGTTACCCATATTAAAAGAGGAGCATTTTAAAAGGAAAATACCAGTATTAGTAAGTCCGTAACATATAGAGGATACATCATTTATGTTTTTTAAATAACAAACATATAAAATAAAAATTTGGTGTTTATTGAAAGTAAACTAAATGCACGACCAAATACTTACCATATCGGGATAGTATTATGAGGTTTTTCTCCTGGTTTTTCCCTTATAATTTACTATGGAATCACTAACAGGAGATTTTTACTGTTATCATGACATGTGTTTTTCTTTTTAAAGACGAATTACATGCTATGATTTTTTTCTGACGGATATTCTCAAGTTAAAGTTGATTTCATGTAATCGAATGAACTATCTTACAAGTAAAGTCGTCCCAGGAACGCAACTAAACAATATTGGAAATATCATTTTAAAGTCGTCTACTTTAATATGTATAATGTATGTCTAAATTGTCACTATAAATGAGTCAGCTAAAATTAAATTATTAGAAGAATTTTTCACCAAGTAACAAAAAAACAAAACTTGTTTAAGTTAGTAATGTACGATTTCCGAAGTGGAAATTGAAACATCAATAAACGTACTTTAACCTTTAATTGTGGCTTATTCCCATTTAAATAGTAATTACTTTAACATGCCACAAGAAAATAGCTTCAGAACAATATATATATATATATATATATATATATATATATATATATATATATATATATATATATATATATATATATATATATATATATATATATATATATATATATATATATATATATATATATATATATATAAAATATATTAGAGTAACAATAGGTTTTACTATGATAAAAGCAGAAACTAGACTATCTTACAATACGATTTTTATATAGAATGAAATATAATATTAAAAGTATAACATTCGGAACATATGTTGTCTTAATCAGCGTTCTTCAGTTCACTGGACTTGGGTCATTGGGTCGATAACTCCTCCTCTCCTAGAACGAAGCCTGTTGTGGAAGTTCGATTGTTGGCCCTTCTTCTTCCTTCTTCGTAGAATTGTTTTTCTTTGTTTTCGCTATTTTCTTTTTGAATAGAACAATAATTGTTATAATTATTCCAATGTACAATAGAGTTGTCCAAATACTTGGAATGTGATACACAGGCGTAGTTTGTAATATGGGTCTTAATTCATGATTTGGAATATCTTTAAGTTTTAATGAATTTAGCGTTATTTCCATTGGTGCTATTTTAAGAATGTCGAGATTTAATTGCGGTACGTTTATCATCATTGGTTGTCCTGATGTGACATCTTGAAAGAACTCTTTATTCTGGAATATAATTTCACATGGTGAGTTCTCTATGAGATAAATTCCGTTTAGGATTTTTATTTGCGTCTCTTCTGCACATTTAATGAGTATTTTTTCTTTTTTAGGAAAGACAGCTAAATATTGGTTAATTTCTGGGATAATTTCGATATGGTTTAATGGAATTTTCGCTTTTAAGTATTGGCAGTGTGTGGAGATGCCATGAAATAGAATTTCATCTTCACATGAGTGCTCGTGGTTGATTTGGAGATAACCAGGACATTGAAAGATCTTACCATAAGTACAAACGTCATTTAGAGGAATTGTTATTTTTTCGTTTTTTAATAAATATCTTGAGTTTGGTAACATGATAACAAATTCTGACTTACTTTTAGTTGGGATTGGTAATAATTTATAAAAGTCGAAATTAGATTCATAATTAATAGAAATTGAAAGAAAATATTGTATTTGGTTCTTTTCTATTTTACATGTTATTTGTAAAATAGCTTCGAAATCTAAAATGTTTTCATATTTTACTTCAAAGGGTAGTTGTGTTTTATAATGTGATGAAATTATTTGGAGTTCGTTATATAATTCACTAGACTTAATAATGCTAGGATGTAATGTTTTTAGTTTGCAAAATGTAATAGAATTTTGGACATTTTCCATTGTATTGAATATTAGGTTGTATGTTATTATAATTTCGTTAAACAAATGTCTTTTAAATAGTTGACGTTTTCAAGATTTGTTTGGAAGTCTACTATTTTTTTATTGCCAAAAATTTTGATTTTAAATTAATTTCATTGTCTTGTATGTTTTGAATTGTTTCATTAAAATTATTGATAATTTCGTGACTTAGCGAATACTGGTTATTGATTTGGCTTTGCAAGTTTGCTTCATTCGTCTTTAAGTGTTCTAGTATTGAGTTAATTTTTTCGCCATCTTCGGCATCTAAATTTCCTGTTACAGCTTTAATAATTGAACCGAACCCATTGATTCTACCTCTTTTATTTGTTTGCAATTTTGTATGTATGTTTAGATTTTCAAATTGTTCCTCAATGTTATTTTTGACGTACTGTGCTAGATTAACATAATTTTTTGTTTCGTTATTAAAAAATTTACAATTAGAAAGATTATTTTTCAGGTGACCATATTGTATATTTAAGCTATCATATTCTTCTAACAGCGGATTTAAATTGTAGTAATGGACAAATGTGTGGCTAGATTTTTGAAGTTTTGCAGGTCCCAATTTGATTGGTAGTATGCCTAGATTATGGGTAACATCTTTTATTTGGATTGCTGCGCATCCGATTGCGAGGAACCTGAAAATTTGTAAGGTTTTCTTTTAGGTCGTTTGACGTTAGAAAAGTGGATATTTTCGGCAGTATTTTTATGTCAAGTAACTATTTTCGCGGTTTTCCTTTTTTTATTAATTTTGCTTATTTCTTCAGCATTGTATTTATTTTTTGTTTTACCTTGGAATTGTCTGTTACGCACAAATATTTTAGTGGGGATTGTTTCAGGCAATTCTTCTCGTTTTTCGTTAGCTTTTGAGATTACTTTTTCTTTTACGTTTTGTAAAGATTTATTGATATTAGGATAAAGTATTTTCATCTTTTTTTATGGTTTGAAATATAATTATTTAAAACTTGTTGCTCGATATTGATATCAAAAGGAGAATTATTATCTATATGTCCCGTAATCAGCTCGTATGGTTTCATTTTTATTACTGAATGGATGCTATTATTATAGGCTAGTAAGGCATAATTTATTTTATGTTTAATATGGTCATTTTTACATTCTTTTTGATTATTTAATAGTCTAACGTGTTCAATGATCGTAGAATGAAATCTCTCGGCAATTCCATTAGACTCTGGATGTTGAGAGCTTATAAAATGTACTTTTACCTTGTGTAACTCTAACAGTTCTTTGACAACTGAATTTTTTAATTCGGTTCCATTATCAGATATTATTTGTTCTGGTATGCAGTGATGAGTAAAATATCGGATTAATGCATTCGCTACTTCAATTCCTTGAGCCGAATTTATTTTGTATAGTTGACCATATTTAGAAAAAGAATCTATTATAGTTAAAAATTTTGTATTTTCCAACGTAATCGAATCTAGGTGTACAATTTGGAAGGGTTTAGTTGCAGTAGGTGTTATATGGAACATGGGTTTGACAGGTTTCCTGTCGTACTTTGTTAATTAGCAAATTTCACAATCATTTATGAAGGTTTGGATAGAGGCTCTTTGATTTGGCCAATAATATAAGGACTTTATTCTACTTTCTGTTTCATCTAATCCTCTGTGGTTTTGTTTTCCTTCGTGATAATTTTTTATTATTTCCTCAATTTCATTTGGTGGGATATCAATTAGCTTCTTGGTACATTTAATAAGAGATAATTGCGAAGATTTGGAATATTTTTGTATGACGTTACTAAATATTTCATATATAGGATCTTCGAGGTACAAATGATATTTAACTTTAGGCGCTATATATTCTTTTACAAATTTAACTATGTCGCGTTCAGTGTAATTTTTTGAGAATTGTACAAGAATTCTTTGTTTTTTATCATAAAGTTTTATAATAGATGGTGCTGCTGGTTCGTAATTAACTTGAGAAATGATAATGTAATTCATTCCAGTGTTTACCGAGCTTTCTGATATAGGTATACCTGTAATCGGATTTTCTTTGTTTGTATGGATTATAACACCGTCGCTATCATGAGAATCTTCATCATTGGCATCTTGGTCATTTATTATTTCATCAGGTTCAACAATCAAAGACTCTGAATCTACATTATTTGGGGTTCCTAATAATGTTTCATCAAAATTTTCTATATAGTCGAAGAAATTTGGAGGTGTTTCGGGTTTTATGTCTTGAGTTTCATTTGCATATAGTCGTATTCTTGATAGACAATCACTATTTGTGTTTAGAGCACCTTTTTTATAAACAATCTCATAGTCATACTCTTCGAGTTTTAATCTCCAGCGAACTAATTTTGAGCTAGGATCTTTTAACGAAAATAGCCATTGACGAGGCTTGTGATCTGTCACGAGAGTCACGCGACGACCAAAAATGTATGGGCGGAAATATTTAACAGCCCAAACTATAGCGAGGAGTTCCTTTTCGATCGTAGAGTAGTTTATTTCTGAATCATTCATTCAAAATTGGTAGATCAGAACCTATTTTTCCTTGACTTAAAACTGCACCTATTGCAAAGTTACTCGCATCTGTTGTTGTCAGATTAAATGGTTTCGTAAAGTCAGGGTACTGTAAAATAGGTTCATTTGTAAGAAGATCTTTACAAATATTAAAGCATTCAACATAATCTGCGTCTTTAATATTTATTTCGTTATTCTTTTTCAGTCGCATTGTTAAGGGTTTTGTAATTTTTGTAAAATCTTTAATAAATTTCCGATAATATCCCTAGTCCTAGGAATAGTCCTAGGAATCCTTTTAATTGTTTCGTTGTAGCAGGTATTGGGAAGTGTTTTATAGCCTTTTTTTTTTCTGGGTTTGGCTTTACTCCATCTGGAGTGACAATATGACTTAAGTAGGCCACTTCTTTTTTTTTAAATTCAGATTTGTCTAACTGTATCTTAAAGTTGGATTTACGTAGTCTCTGGAATACTTCTCTTAAATGTATGAGATGTTCTTGGAGGCTAGTACTAAATATTATGATATCATCTAGGTAGACAAGGCATTTTTCGTTTTGTATGCCTCTTAATATGTTATCCATTACCCTCTGGAATGTAGCTGGGGCATTTCTAAGGCCAAATGGGATTCTTAAAAATTCATAATGCCCGTTTTTGGTGTTGAAAGCGGTTTTTGGGATGTCTTCTTCTGCCATTTCTATCTGGTGAAACCCAGATGCTAAGTCTAGCGTGGTAAAGTACTGACAACGCCCTAATTTGTCTAAGAGATCAGTATTATTTGGAAGTGGATATCTATCTCCCAAAGTGATAGCATTTGAACGTCGGTAGTCAACTACAACGCGAAATTTAGGTTTGTTGGAGGCATCGAGTTTTTTAGGAACCACCCAAATCGGTGAGGACCATGGAGAATTAGACGGTCTGATGATATTTTGGTCTAACATGCCTTGAATTTGATTTTGGACTTCTTTACGATATATTTCCGGATATATGTATGATTTAGAATATATTGGAATCTCGTTAGAAGTTTTTATATTATGTTTTATTTTATTAGTGAAAGACAATTGGTTGCCCCCAATACGAAAAATGTCCGAATATTCTATTATTAGTTTTAAAATGGAATTCCGCTCTTCAGTATTCATATGTTCGGTACGGATTTTCGAAATATCAAATTAAAATTTTTCGGTATATATAGAATTAAGATTGGGATGATTTATTTGTTCGTATTCATCGAACTTTTCAACTTCTATGGGTGAACTTAAATAATCTTTAAAATGGGACTTTGATGAGTTCGTAATAGTGCATAGGCCTTCATTATTAACAACTCTTGTAATACATTGGGGAATTTCTAATTTTCCTAATTTTGTATAAGGTACAATTACGTCACCATTTTCTATATTTTTTATGTTTAACCTAATTACTTGTTCGGAACGTGGAGACACTACTATACAATTCGTGCTGCCAGCGGCCGGTCTATAATAGGAAATTTTAATTGAGCAAGTAGGTGTTTTTAGTAAATTATTTACTAAATCAATATTTGCTTGTAATAATTTTAAATTATCTAATCCTAAGAAGTAATCGAAATAATCGTGAAACTTAAATATATGATAATTTAATTTTAGCGGTTTTTTATGCCTAAATATAGACGAAGAAGGAATTACGGTACAGAAATTTTCCTTGGTAGTTCCAAGAGCAGTAGAAATTTGGAATGGTTTTTTAAATATTGAATTTTTAAAATATTTGTCATACACCTATATTTGGTGTAATAAAAGATTTAGTGCTCCCGGTATCTATTAGAACTTTTAAATTATGTTCAGGGAAAATTATGTACGGCAATTCGCATTCTTTGATAGAGAAGTTTAATAATTCTACATGCTGTGGTTTTCTTCCGAGGCTAGCTCCTCTAAAAAATGGTCTTGGGATGAACTTTCAGGACAATCTATATTATCTATATTATATAGTTCTTCCGCGATAATATTTTTATTTTGGCTTGCAAAATTGTTGGGGTTACGGAAATGAGTCCTATTTTGGAAGTTTTGCGTTGGTCTTTACGTATTATTAGTTGTTGTACTCATTGGAGTAGGGTTTGGGAATTTTCTATTCGGATTTGGCTTGAAAGCATCATTGTTTCCATTAAAATTTGAATTTTTGCTTGTACGAGGATTATTTTGGAAAGAAGATAGTCTCATATATTGAGAATTCGGAGGATGTATAGGGTTTTTCTGTATTGAAAATTGATTCCTTTGTGTGTATTGAATTTGGGGTTGATGTATAATTTGTTGGTTTTGTCGAAAATTGGATTTTGGCCTGCAAGGATGCTTAAATGCTACGAGGATGCTTAAAAAACTAATACGGACTGCAGAAACGATACCTATAATTATGACGACCAAGATAACAGACCTGGCAATAGAAAAGGCTAATGAAAATAACAAACCAAGACACACAGAAGTAAAAAAAAACGCAATAGAAGGAATTGGTAAAGTCCATTAAAGTCGGATACCAGGATATTAAAACTATGCTAGCAACGGGTAAGAGGCAAGAAATAGCATTAGAAAAAAAATATGAAAATAAACTAGAAATTTTAGCTTTGCAAAATCAAACAGTGAAAAATGAGAGACCATTTATGTTGAATAAAAGGCTGAGATAAAATTCAAAGCAGTTAATGGAAGGATATCCTATATTAGAATAGAGAACAAACTAGCAAACATATCGATACTTAACTGCTACGCACTTAGAGAAGAAGTAACCCAAAAATATAAAGTAAGATACTTAACTGCTACGCACTTAGAGAAGAAGTAACCCAAAAATATAAAGTAAGATTTTATGATGACCAAAAAAAAACCTGTGGAAATATCCTCAGAAATAACATCATAATAATAATGGGCGACTTTAATGCAAAGATGTGAAGGAAACATAAACAAAATGTCGCAGGAAAAGAAACGATGCATGACATCACAAACGACTCTTCTTCTAAATCTGCTCTTATTTCATCTTAATTAAATCTTCTCTTATTTCAGTTATTTCAATTGTTACATTTAAATTTAAAGTTAAATTTAATTCAGTTAGTAATTGTTGAAAGTATGCCAATATTATACATATTAGCTTACAATTTTTATTTAATTGTTTAACTACTATTTCAGTAAGGTCTGTTTGCTTCAAAACTAGTTAACTTTAGTTACAACACTAAGAAATAGAAGAAGCACTGTCACAATCTAACCTACATTAACTTGTCAAATTTACCTCTTAAAAATACTAGTAGATAACAAAAAACTAAATTGATGTAGTGCCAATAAGTCCCCTTTTTACAAGTTTTATGTCTGTTTTGTCCTTTTAATTGTGTTCTATTTGTCCTTAATTATCCTTAATTGTTTTTCGTTTTATAATTTTATCATATTACATCACAATTTTCTGCCAAAACAGAAATTAATTGCGTTTTATCAAAATAATTTGATAATTACAACTCAAAGAAATTGCACACCCACAAAATAGTACATCTAATTTCATTCATTGTCATATAACTGTCCTCATACTGTAAAAATATTGGCCTGCCAGGATATACGTCTTTGTCCAGGGTCTTTGTTACCCTCAATCTTGCCTTGTAGAAACAATTGTAGAAGTCGGTATTTATTATTACGCATGATGTGGCCAAACTAAGCTAATTTTTCTGTTCTTTACGGTGCTAATAATCTCTTTGTCTTTTCTTAGCCTCTGAAGAATAGTTATGTTACTTATGTGGTGTATATATGAGACCACCCTCAACATATGTCAGTAGGATTACATTTCAAATGCCTCTAATCGTTTTATGGCATTTTCTGTAGGGCTTCAGCTTTCTACTCTATAGAGGAGGACACTAAAGACGTAACATACAGATTGAACCAATTTAAAACGGAACATACAATTTAATATATGTCTGTTTGAACTGCATTTGAAATAGTGGACCAATATAAAACTTGGACAAAAATAAATCCATACCCGGTGATAGACATTGTATAAAATATCGTTCAACTATCTGTCTCCTTTAAAGGAAAGAGGAGCTTGCCTAATAGTCGGAGAGATAGAGCCGAAATTTTGAACTGATCAGTAATATGACATTTCTCTATTGGAATATATTCATTGTAACTGGGTTAAGACTTTGCCTTACAGGCGGACGCCCCTCGTGGTACAGGGGGTGGCTATACAGGGATGAAGTTGTCATTTTTTTTCGGAAAAATTAACGATCGATAATATGGCTGAACATTTGCCCAGAGTAAGATCTTGGTATAACTAGACGAAATCCCAAAGGGCGGACGCGAGAGTGGATACATAAGGGGTGGCGGACAGGGGTGAAGTTGCAATTTTTTGGGGAAAAATTAACGATAAGTAATATGTCCGCCATTTTCATGGCTTATTATTTAGCCCCTAAAAACTCTAAATCCAAAAGGGCGGACACCTGGGTTGGTACAGAGAGCCATAAAACGGGGTCAAATGTACCACTTACCTGCGCATTTTAGGTCTCGGTAACAATTTTCAAACTGATTTTAGTATGATATTTTTATACCGATTGATTTGGAAATTTGTATGCTCACTTCTGTTACTATTCTGAAAAGCGTCAAGTAGAGTTTTCCTCAAAATTTTTTAAAAAATTTCCGTAAATGAAAATTTTTGTAATTTTTTGAGGTAAACTCTAATTTGTAGAATCCTTTCGATTTTCTGTCAGTTATACCATGATTTTTTTCCAAAAATTTTCAAACGATTTTTCCGATAAGAAAAAAAAATTTAGAAAAACTTCGTCATTTTTCTCACTCTCATTGATGTTATCACATTCATCATCTTCATCACTTTCACTTTCAATAATATCACATTCATTATCTGCTTCATTTTCAATCACTACTTCTCGAACTGATTCTGGCATCTGAGGTCCACTAAACCATTTGAATTTATATGTTTCATCTTCAAACTCCCAACCATGTTCTTCAACAATCAATTCTGTTGGTACTTTTTTATGAGCATTTGTCCAAATATTTGAAATATAATGAGCTTGCAGTAGATGTTGGTGTAATTCATCTTGACATGGTGGTAAGCTTGAAGCATCGAAATTTTTTAGTTTTTTTTTAAGGCTCGTTTACATCATGCAACTTATACTGCCGGTTAAATAGTAAAAATCTGACATCGTTTACTTTTCTTTTTGGAATTGTTCTCGTCAGTCCTGTTCCATATAAGTGACTAAGGTTTCAAAAACTTCATTACAATCGAAGTCAGTTTCACCAAGTTGAAAAAAAGCATCTTGATACTTATTACATTTAGCGCATGCGTCTAGAATTACTGATCTAAATGAACGCGCATCATTATTATTTTAATATTTTAAAATAATAATGATGCAAAATTAATGTCCAAACAGAATTTATAAAATTATAATTAACTAATGAAAAAAATTCAATCAATTTGAAAGTTAAAAAAAATATTGAAAATATCTACAAAGTAAATTTCAAAACTTAAAAAATTGATAACTCCACTATTAAATTGATTTTTATTAATAATTATTTGTAAAATGTTAAAGGAATTCTACAAATTGAATTTTACCTATTGATAAATAGAAATAATATATTTTGTATTTGATTATTAATGTAATAATAAATCAAATTTTTCTTATATCTGAACAATCATTATTTATGCAATATAAATTTAAAAACCTTTTTATTGTAATAAAAAATAAGTAAAATTACTATTTGTTATACCAAAAATATTTAATAGTTAAAATTATAAAATTACTTTAATTTAATAAAATATCAAATATCAAACATTTATTCAATTAAAAATTAATTCGTAAAATATTTGTATTTAAGAAAAAAATGTGATTTGTAAAGTAAATATGACTTTAGTTTGAAAAAAAAAACATTATCATAATATCATTTTAAAACTACAAAATATTATATAAAATATTCAGACGATGACGTAAAGGTTTATCAAATGTTTTAGAAAAGTTTTTCTAAATTTTTTTTTCTTATCGGAAAAATCGTTTGAAAATTTTTGGAAAAAAATCATGGTATAACTTACAGAAAATTGAAAGGATTCTACAAATTAGATTTTACCTCAAAAAATTACGAAAACTTTCATTTACGGAAATTTTTTTTTTTAATTTTGAGGAAAACTCTACTTGACGCTTCTCAGAATAGTAACAGAAGTGAGCATACAAATTTTCAAATCAATCGGTATAAAAATATCATAATAAAATCAGTTTGAAAAAATTGTTACCAAGACCTAAAATGCGCAGGCAAGTGGTACATTTGACCCCGTTTTGTGGCTCTCTGTACCAACCCAGCTGTCCAACCCATTACTTATCGTTAATTTTTCCCCAAAAAATTGCAACTTCACCCCTGTCCGCCACCCCTTATGTATCCACTCTCGCGTCCGCCCTTTGGGATTTCGTCTAGTTATACCAAGATCTTACTCTGGGCAAATTTTCAGCTATATTATCGATCGTTAATTTTTCCGAAAAAAATTTCAACGTCATCCCTGTATAGCCACCCCCTGTACCACGAGGGGCGTCCGCCTGTAAGGCAAAGTCTTAACCCAGTTACAATGAATATATTCCAATAGAGAAATGTCATATTACTGATCAGTTCAAAATTTCGGCTCTATCTCTTGGACTATAAGGAAGCGATAAGTGGTTTGACAGCATAATAACTGCTTGTTTAGTCTAGTTTTTTCAGTGATTCTAGGCAACCTATTTGGGTGGAGTTTTGACTTGTTCTTGAATGAGTTCCGAATCCAGCAGCCCGCTGAAGTATTCGATTTTTATAATATAATTATTTGACAACCTTTTGTTGGCCAACCACCTAGAGCGGAGTTAAGCCGAAATACATTGATTTCGTATGTTCCGTTTTAAATTCGTTCAATCTGTATAAGAATTATTATGCGTATATTGATACATAAAGATAAGTTGCTAAGTCTGTTCAAAGAGCTTCTGGCTTTTTCAATAAGAGTTTTTAATTCGTAACTGTGATCCTAAGTATATCTACTTATTGCAGACCAAATAGCATAGTTTTTCCACTTGTTCTAACGGTCTATCGCCTATTGTAATTTGGACATTTATGTTGGTGTTCAACATTATTGATGGTGATAATTATTTTTGTCTTCTTGTAATGTAGTTTTAGGCCGTATTTGTTACATGTTTCTACAATGTTATCCATCATCTTTTGGAACCCCTGCGCACTTCTTCCAGCAACACTGTGTCGTCTGCATATCTATTGTTGTTTACAAGTTGGCCATTTACAGTAACCTCATCTTCCGATTCATCCAAGGCCTTTCTAAAGATGTTTTCAGAGTAAATGTTAAATATTGCCGTTGACAATATGCAACCCTGTCTAACTCCTTTTTCGACTGTGAAGATCTTGGACAGTTCATTTTTTAATCGCACTATTCCTTTTTGTTTGCAGATATAAGTTTGAGATCGGTCTTATATCCTTACCATCGAGTCCTGATGTTTTTAGTATATCAATTAGTTTCCCATGTGGGACTTTATTAAACGCCTTCTCGAAATCAATGGAACATGCTTACACATCGCAGTTGACATCCCCGGCTCTCTGTATTAGAACTTTAAAACTAAAAAGTGGTTCCCTCGTTCCAAGTCTTGCTCTAAATTTAAATTGAACTTCACTCAGGTGTTCTTCTAATTTGGTGTATATGCGTGAGTGAATGATAGTAAGGAGTACTTTAAGTATATGGCTCATCAAACTAATTAATCTATATTTTTGACATTTTCTAGCGTTGACTTTTTAGGAACTGGAATGAATATTGATAGTAGCCAGTGTTTTGGTAAGTAACCAGTCTCGTAGATGTTGTTAAACAGCTTCCCAAGGGCTGTGATTTGGTGTGCTTCTAATAGTTTTAAAATTTCATCATGCACTTCATCAGGTCCTGGTGATTTCCCATCTTTAATCCACTTAATGGCCATGATTACTTTTTCGTTTGTTATTTCTGGGCAGTAGCGATTGTTTATTTCAGTTGGATTTCCTGCTGCATCTTCGAATAATTCTTGCACATATTTTTTTCATCTTCGTAATTTATCTGTAATGGTGATAAAATCAATTTGGTTTCTTATAATTTTTCCTGGGGTACCACCGGGTACTTTCCATGTATAAAGCGTTCTTGGGTATAATTTAAAAAGTGGATTCGTTACAATTATATCCGTCTCTGGGCAGAATTAGATATGTCTTTCTCCTCTTTCGTTTCTTATGTCATTATATGACTCCACAACATTCTCGACTGTACCTTGTCCTATTTTGGCATTGAAATCACCCATGATAATAGTAAGTTTATGTTTTTTGGTCAGTTTTAGAGAGTCTTCTAGAGTCTGATAGAAATTTTCTATTTTTTCTTCAGTGGATTCTGATATCGGTGCTTAGACCTGAATGATATTTATATTAGAGGGACTTAAGTTAATTTTTAATAGAACAAGTGTGTCTGAAATAGGTCTAAATTTTATTACTGCTTTAGCTATTTCCCTTTTTGCTATTATCGCTACGTCATTTCTGTTTCTTGTTGTGTTCTTCAGAATAATAGATATGGTGTTTATCTATAATTTTTATTCCAGAATTTGCCCATCGAACTTCACTGCATCCTAAAATATCTATTTTCAGGCGAGCCATTACTTGAATACTATTTGCTGCTTTGTCTGCTTGATACATGCTTCGAATGTTCCAAGTACCGATTCCTTTAACTTTCGGATTTTAAGGAGTGCACGAGACTGAGGGCCGTTTACTTTGAATTTTTAGTCATTGTGGTGTCCTGGGGATATCCTAACGGATCTTTAATGTGGTAGTCATTCCGTGACTTTTCACATCTCAATGCTGTTGGCTAATTTAGCTCTTCCGCCTTTGGAATAAATTTCTCAGCTACAGAGGAATAAAGTGTCCTACCACATGTCAGTTCTTCAACCTGTAGCTGCTGACCAACAAATTTGGAATTACTTTTACCGGTAATCGTTCGGTTACTTCGCAGTATTACAACCGGTTAAATCATAATTACTGCCTATGATTATTCAGTATCTGACCGCTAAAGAGATTTTTCCTTACCGCTCTGATCCTATAATGCCTTATTGAAACCTGTCCTACATATCTGTAGAACGTTCCCTATCAGTCATTGGGACGCGCCGTGTTGAGGTTGAGAACTACCCCCCTGCCAGTGTGTTATCCAAAAAGTACTGAAGAGCCCCTACTCAATACAGAGCCCCTCTTTCTTAGAAACTACATCTACATCTACAAACCTAGCACCTGCAATTAACATATTTTATATAATTGATGGATTCGACCGTTACTTAATGGAAATTTATTTTATGTAACAATAAAACACTGAAAACTTTGTTTTCAAAACTTCCACAAAATTTATTTTAAATTCTTATCACTACAGCTGTTTTGGCTAATTGCCTTTCTCAAGTGATCTGTTTTTGGCATGGGTTTACACTTTATAGTCTCTCATGAAATAGGTTGAGGAGGGGAGAACTGTTTGTCTCAAGCTGGTCATTCAGAATTATATCTGTGTTTTTTAATTTGTTGATTTCCATAGATTTTAACAAAGATAGCTGAAGGCCCATCAACAATAACCGGTATACGTTACACTTAGCCGTAGGAAAACTAAACTAGCGACGTTGCCGTGTTGTCCAAAATAGCATTTCCCGTTTTACCTACATATCCCGTCTTAGGCCCACCTCCCCTACTATAGATCTTAAGAGTTTATTCTGGAAGCGTTGGGGGTTGCAAGATTATAGCTTGCTAGCAGTGATTCATGGCTGAATACTGTAATATGTCCATATGGGCTTGAGGATCGCTCTTGTATATAAGCAGTTTGTTATCCAATGTTAATTTAAAGTTTTGACCAATTTACCAGTACATATGTCTAAATTAAATACATAGTTGTTTTCTATTGGTACATATGTCATTCTGCCAGATTGGTTGTTTTTTAAGATAGATACATAAGTATATTGCGTCGTTCTCCTTACCTAATTGCTTGCCATTGAGTGTGACTGGCTAGCATCATCTCGTTTCATTGTGAAGGTTACATGTGTTGATTGGGTCTCATTTACTTGGGTTTCTACTCTATTTAGGTTTTCTTGTAAATTTTCTGTCACTTTTGTACGATTAGAGTCCATAGCCAGTATTGCGGTGTCGTCTGCAAAAATAGCAGCTTCTGTGTTACTGCTGGATGAGAGGTCTGTAGTAAAGATCAGAAATAAAATAGGTCCTAGTACGCTTCCTTGTGAAACACCTGCTTTGATAACATGGAGCTGAGTGCATTCATCGTGCTGCTTTATTAGAAAGTATCTATCTGATAGGTGTCATCTGCAAAAGTAGCAACTTCTATGTTACTGCTGAATGAGAGGTCTGTAGTGAACATCAAAAATAAAATAGGTACGCTTTTTTGTAAAACACCTGCTTTTCCTAGGATGGAGCTAAGTGTATTCATCGTGCTAGTTTATCAGGAAGTATCTATTTGGTACGTAGGATTTTAAAAGTTGAAATACAGCATATCTCAATTGTTTCTTTATGTTATAAAGTAGGCGTTCACGCCAAACCTAATCGAAGGCTTGACTGGCATCGGGGAAGGCTGCTGAGAAGTAAGATTTACTATTCAGCGCATAGGAGATCTGTTTTAGTATTCTGTTAACCTGCTCATTTGTCCCGTGCTTTCTGAAGCCGAATTGGTGGTCCGGTTTAGTTTTTTATAAGTTTGGCTTCAATCTTATCAATAGAAGCTTATCGAAGACCTTTGATAGAATCGGCATCAAACTTATAGGTCTATAGGATTTTAGGTCTTCTGATTTTTTTCCAGGTTTTGATGTCAGGATAATCTGTGAAATTTTTGATTGACTCGGAAAGTAGCCTATCCTAATGATGACGTTGAAAATGCGGTGCAGATATTTGTAACCTTTTATTTTACATTCTTGCAATAACTTGCCTGTTATCAGATCAAATTCTAGGGCTTTTTTTAGTTTTGTATTTTTCAAAGTTGTATTTCTTATTTTGGTCAGCGTGAAGTTTTTAATCGGTAAGTAAACTTGAAGCGGGGTTCAAAGAAGCTATGAATTTTACTAAAATTGCGTTTGGGATCTGGTTCGTTCGGTTCAAAACCTTTTACTAGGTGTTCAGCAAAGTCTGCGTTGCTTTTCTTTGTTATGTCTGGTCCATTTACCCTGCATGTTTCTTTTTGGAAGACAATACTGCTGAGGTTGTTTTAGCTTTTTTGTTGCCTTCCAAAGTAAGTAGTCTGTATCTTTAGAGGCTGCAAGAGAACTTAGGTAATTCTCGATACCTTTCTTTTTGATATTATTAAGAAAGTTGGTTAGCTCTTTGGTAGCTCCGTTTCGTTTTGCTTTATGGCTTGCTTATTTCAATATCTGCAATTTTTTTTTCGTAGCTGCATTTTCTCTAGTATTCTTTGTTTAACTGAGGGTCAAGATTTTTTCCGGATTTATTGTAGTCAATAGTCGGAGTTGCTGTCCACAATACTTATATAGCTATTGTGAATTATTTTGTTTCATCTTCTATTTCTTGTGGTGTTTTTAATGGAATTTTCAGATTAATTTGTGCATCAAAGTGTTCTCTAAATTTTATCTAGTTTGTTCCATGGTTATATGGAGTGGTTTGCTTTGGTTTTTAAATAATTTTATTAGACAGTCAGGTTACGATTGGCAAGTGAGTATTAAGACGCAGTCTGAGAATAATTTCTACTGATCCTTTTATGATCCAAAAGTCTAGTAGATCGGACAAACATCAACTTAGTTTACTACTTTAGTTTAAGTAATATATTTGTTCTTCGTTTATTGAAACTTTATTTGATCAGGCAGACATGCATATACCTTTATATTACGTAAAAAAGCACAAATAATGTCTACAAAAAAAACGTGTTAATAAAACTTTCTTATTTTTAAAGAGTTTAATTTTTATTCTCAACTTCTAAGAGTCATTTTAATATGTAAGTTAATAATTAAATACGAAAATAGTTCATAACGTCATATATAAATAAACTATAGTAAAAAAAATATAGCCTTTCCCTAAACATTTTGTCCAAACCCAGATACAAGTGTTGCAGTCTGAACAGCGATATGCGTTTATTGGATTAATTCTTTGTATTTTTTAATAATTTGTATTACAATATAACACTTTTATTAGTTAACGTGCTTTTTGAACACTGCTTTGTTCTTCTCTCATAACACTTACGGCGATCTTTTTTAAATAGTGACATAACTTTGTATTCCAATTTATACAATGCGGCTTTTTTTAATTGTAAAAAGCTTCCTTCGAAGTTTCATGTTTATTTGATCTATTTATTTTGATTTTCTTTTCGTTAGTATTGTAATCGACTACATAATTTCTTGTATATTTGTCAATTGCATATAACTTTTAGGGTTATAATACAGACTCTTATATTATTGCATGTATTATATTTTCCACATTTTTTAATCTATTGTTAATAACTTTAAAGCATGGTCTGTCCCAAACCCTTCTTTCAGTGCGTCACTAATTTTGACGTCATATAGGATTTTAAGAATGTCGAGAATTATTGCATGACATTTTAGTTAAATTTGACAGTTGCAGGATCGTAATCTCTCTTTTTCTAATTGAAAATAATTTAATAATTTTAATATTAGTCTTTGTTCTTTCTCAATATATCTCGGCATATTCAAGATATTTTTATGACAATAAAATACAAAATTAAATTTTCACTGTAAAATGTCTGATAATACTAACCTTTAATGACAATTATCATTTTATCAGTTGACATTGTGAAAGTACTGTCACGATCGAGACAATCTGCGTCAAATTATATTTATGCGCATCATTTATTGGATATCTATTTAGCGTATTCTAAACTCCAACCAATTATACATCCGTAAGTAGAATTAGCTTTACGATAAATAATTTTCTAAGTTCTATGTATAATAATCACAGACTCACGTTTTTTTCTGTCACCTTTACCTTAATGTGTTAGAGAGAATTCGATCAACTATGACGCACTGAAAGAAGCGTTTGGGACGAACTATATACGCCAATTCAATTAACACATATTTCGTCATGTTAGCCTTAAAAATAATTGTAGTCTATCAACTGACGTTCTGTAATGTTAGTCGTGTTCATAAACATGGCAATAATCAGTTCCTATCATTCTTATTTAACCGAGATTTTAAGTAGTGTTAAGTAAGACTTAAACAGCCTACGGTTATTCCATTTTTGTGTAGTGTAGCAGTGTACTATATAGATGCATGTTGTGTGTATTCAATTGAGTGAGGAAACCAATGCTAAGCCGCATCCGGGTGCATTGACCAGTGCATCAACAGGCAGGAATGTGGCATGTATGGAAGGCTTGATTAGAGAAAAAAGTCGAATTGTAATCAGAGTATTTTCCAAAAATGTTGGTGTAAGTAAAGAATCTATCCATAGTAGAGAACGCAAACTAGAATAAAGCAGAATTTCTACAATGGGTACCTCGCCTCTTGTCAGAGTACCAAAAAAGCTTGCAAATGAGTTTGTTTTTCCAGTATCTTACGGAATGCAGGCAAAACGATTATTACTTTCTTTTTTTACTCGTCCTTATGTTAAAGTAGTAAAGGAAAATCCACAACAAAAGAAATGAAGGATCAATTGGTAAAAGATATTAGAGCATCCATCCCATAGTTCCGATTTATCGCCTTGCGATTTTCATATCTCCAGGCCACTGAAAAGGCATTAAAAGGTAATCATTTTTTGTCGGATAAAAAAGTAAAAAATATTGTAAAAAAGTTCTTCGAGCAACAACCACAAGAATTCCTTAAGCACCGCGGTATTAAAGCATCGGTGGTAAAATAATGGAATATGTGCATTAATTTTAGTGGTAATTATTTGTAGATATATTATATTTATCACTATATTATTTCTGGTCCAAAGATGGGTTTTGAATTAAGCAAAACTAATATATTTCGTGATTGCATTCACAAAAAACTTTTTACAAAAGTAATTACAAAACGATTGGAAAATAAATTTTATCAGCCCATAGAATAGGTGCGTGTTGAAAAGACTATGGAAAAAACGATAATCTGTTGGTAATAAATAATCTTATAAATAAGTGTACTGACTATAATAAATTACCAGCTTTAATATTTTTGGATTACAAAAATGCCTTAGAAACCATAAACCAACAAAAAATGTTGAAAATCTTGACAAAATGCCGAATTGGCTATTGGTATATACATAATAGAAGCAATGAATTACAGTAGGATTGACCATAGGTAGAGTGAACTTTTTTACAATATTTACAAAAATGCCACTATGGCTGTTAAGATACACGATAAAACCCGACCAATAAAAATAAAACGTGGGATAAGGCAAGGAGATACATTGTCACCGAAATTATTCATAACGCCATTAGAGTATGCTTTTAAGATAGTCAATTGGGACCACACAGGAGTAACAATAGACGGCGAAAAGCTTAACTATCTCCGTTTCGTAGATGACATTGTCCTTATCACAGATAATTTAGGAAAAGCCACAGATATATTAAATGCATTGGACTTTGTATGTTCGAAGGTGGGCCTCAGAATAAACTTGATCAAAACTACAAATATGGTCCCCAATAACCATTTAACTATTCAAAACAAAGCGGTAGAACTGGTGAAGAAATATAGGTACATATTTGGGTCATGAAATAAGAATCAGCAGGGAAACCAAACATATGAAATCCAAAGGCGAATTACTTAAGCGTAAGCAGACTGCACTCCAACTTTGGCATGGCTAACTTTTGCACTTCGGTCGGACTCTAGTACGTGCTCTCTTAATTGAGGTAAGTCATCCCATACATCTCGGTAGGTAGGTTAGTCACGGGCAGTGTCTTTTGTTACCAGGTAGAAAAGGTAACGTGATGCATCTTGAAGTTTCAAGGCTTTCCCGGGAGCCGGTATTTGGCATTGAAGTTCTGCAACTCGACCGAACTTCCTTCGAAAGACGGATGCCAACCCTAGTGTGTCTTTGATACTGGCCGGGATGGTAAGGGCCAGTGAGTAGTCATCGGGAAGCGCGAGTAGATCTTGCCTTTCTTCAGTGGTAACACCATGTCTTGCTTTACCGGTACCTCCATAGGCCCTCATAAATTTCTCAAACGTGATGTAAGACACATCTTGGACTTGGTTTACTTCTACTTCTTCATCTACGTCGTGGTCAGCTTCGAAAAATGCTAGCCGGTTATGCTGTACTATCATCGGCTTTCCCCTCAGAATCTTTCTTATTCGGTAGACGACTTCGTTGATCTTCTCCATAATGACATATGGATCTTCCCAAAACTGCTGCAACTTAGGAGAATAACCTTTTTGCCTTTTGGGATTATAGAGCCACACTTTGTCGTTCTTCTTAAAGCACTCCTTTTCGGCTTGCGTATTGTACCGTTTCTTCATTAGGTCGCTAGCGATCTGAAGATGGGAACGGACCAACCCGTGTACATCGTCCATTATTCTTCGTAATTCGATCACATAATCTTCATCTGCTACATCTTCTCCAGGTCGACACCCAAACTCTAGACCACAAGGTAGTCGCATCTCGCGTCTGAATAGGACTTTGGCTGGTGTCTGGCCCGTTGATTCAAACAACAGATCTGTAGGCCATTGTAAAGAACGGAAGATATTGGTATCAGTCTCGCTGATGATCGGACACCATCTTTGTCAAATACTTGCCAACTGTCCTATTCATCTGTTCTACCATACCATCCGATTTCGGATGATATGCTGTAGTTCTTGTTTTCTTCATGCCAAATCTATCACATATTCCTCGGAATAGATCGCTTTCGAAGTTCCTTCCTTGGTCACTATGGATCTCCAAACGCACTCCAAATCGGCTGATATATTCTTGGATCAACTTATCTGCAATGGTGGCGGCCTTCTGGTCTGGAAGTGCGTAAATCTCGACCCACTTAGTAAAGTAATCCATTATTACCAAGATGTACTTGCCTCCATATTCAGTCTCTGGAAATGGTCCAGCAATGTCCAAAGCTATTCTTTGAAACGGGCTTTCAACAATATAGTGTCTCATAGAAGCTCTCCATTTTCGGTAGGGCCCGTTACTCGTAGCACAAATAGTACATTTCTTACACCAGTCCTTTACGTTGTCGGAACTGTTCATCCAATAAAACCGTTCCTAACTCGCTGAAGGGTTTTTTTACACTGAAATGCCCTCATGATGGACTGTCGTGTAACTGACGAAACACTTCGGCTATTCTGCTCTTTGGGATCACCAACTGTGTTCTGTTCTCTGAACCATCATCATTTTCCAGTACTCGTTTGAGCAAGCTATCTTGCATGATAAATGAGTCCCACTGGGCCCAATACGTCTTAACTACTGAGCATAGGTTTGATATTTCTTGCCAAGGTGGTCGACGGTTTTTCTCTTTCCATTTTCGAATTTTCTGTACAACTAGATCTTTCTCTTGTTCTTTCCTTATCTTAGTAGGCGTCCAGTCGTTGTTGTCCATCGTTTTTCTTAGCACTGCTGCTTCCTTGGATTCCATTTTGTTGCAGTTGGAACAATCTGCTGGACATGGCCTTCTGAACGCTTAAACTGCATCAACCCCTTAAAGGCGGCATGGTTGGTTCGGATTAAAAACTTCCTTCTATAGAGGTTTTGATAGAAATGCTCTACTGATTTCACTACTGCTAGAAGTTCTCTTCTCGTGACGCAATAATTCCGCTCAGGTTTTACAATAACTTTACTAAAATATCCAAGGACCCGTTTTTGTCCTCCTTGAATCTGAGACAGCACTTCTCCAATTCCCACATTACTTGCATCTGTGTCTAAGATAAACTCTCCTTCTGGCAGTGGATACCCTAAAATTAGTGCTGTGATTAAATGCTTTTTCAAGGTCTCAAAGGCATTTTGGCAGTCTGTATCCCAGCAGTAATCTCTTGCTTCCTCTGTGAGTCGCGTTAATGGTTTAGTAATATCTGCAAACTTCCTAATAAACCTCCGGTAGTAAGTACATAGTCCAAGAAAACTTCTTACTTAATGTTTGTCCGTTGATTCTGGCCATTCCTTAATGGAATGACTTTACTGACTTCTTTACTGACTATATGACCCAGATAATTGACTTTACCTTAAAATAGCTGGCACTTCTTGGGATTTAACATCAATTGGGCAGCTTTAAGTCGATTAAAAACGTTTTCTAAATTCTTCAGATGGTCTTCAAATGTCTCCCCAAGACGATTATGTCATCTAAATAAACCAGGCATGTTTTCCAGGATAACCCTATCAACTTCCAACCCTTTACTTCCAGCCAATGTGTCCAATGTGTCGTCGATCCGAGGCAGAGGATAACTATCTTTCTTGGTAACGTTGTTCAGCAAACGGTAATCCACACAGAACCTCGTCGTTCCTTCTTTCTTCGTAACCAGGACCACCGGAGAGACCCATGGGCTCGTAAAAGGTTCTATCACTCCGTCTTTCTTCATTTCCTGAACAATCGTTTCAGCTTTCTCTCTTTTCGCCTGTGGTAATTGTCGAGCTGTTTGACGAATTGGCTTAGCATTACCAGTATCAATTTTATGCTTCACAACGGTAGTTCTTACCGTCTATCATCCTTTCGGTACGAAAATATCACGATACTTCCAAAGAAATTCCCTTAATTTCCTTTATTCCATCCGATTTAGAGACTGCCCAGCAACTGCAACCATTTGGTCGAATTTGTCATTGGAATTATCGGATGTTGTCATCTGACGGATTATGGATGTCACAGGTAAACAAGCTCATACTTTTGTCTCTTTCTTGATGGTCACTGGGTAGTCATTGACATTAATAAGTCTCACTGGTATTTCTTTAGCCGAAGTCACCAATTCCTTTCCAATTGTGATTTCTCGTCCAACCTCGTCGTCATGGTTCCAAGGCTCCATCATAACAAGTGTCCGTTCGTCCACAAATCCGTATAGTTTCACTTCTCGCAGGCACGACTGTATCTGCTTTAACGGCTGCTTGCACAGTGTTTTCATCATGTGGATGAAGAAATACCTCCTCGTTACCAACTGTAATTAACTTATTCTTAAAATCCAATTGGAATCCATGCATATTCATAACGTCCATTCCTAATATAACATCTTCTTCGATGTCAGCAGCTATAATAGTATGGACGAACTTTTCTGCCCCAATTCCCAATTGTACCTGGATTTCTCCATGAATGTTGGCATTTTTACCTGTAGCGGTCTGAAGTCGCAACCTCGTTGGTAAGAGTTTCTTACGTGTGTTTATAACTGTCGGGCGTGTAATGGTTCTGGTCGCTTCGAGATCCACCAACAACGTATGCTTTTTACCATTTATTTCTCCATCTACATATACACGATCTACACGACATTTCAAAGAAGCTGTTATTAACATAACATAACATAACAATATCTTTATTTTTAGAAAATAATATACATTCCGTGAACATAAAATTATTTAAAAAAAGCAGTGTCACAAACGAAAATATTATTTACTTATTCCTAACCGTTACATATACAAATAGTCCTCCACAGAATATGGCTCAAGAGCTACCAGTAATTTAAATATTTGATGTTTATACAAACTTAATCTTTCCTCCCTTTTGATAGGTTCAGGCAGTTTATTAAATAATTTGATGCAGCAATAAAGAGCGTTTTTTTCTGTTATACTTAACCTGTGTATTGGAATTTTATAATTATATAGCCTGGTATTTACTATACTATTGGGCTCAAAGTTCCTAAAGAGTATTTTATTCTTATATAGAAACAGTAAGCATTCTTGAATAAATACAGCGTAAACTGTTAAAATATTATTACTCCTAAAATGCCCTCTACATGATTCCCTACTTTTTAAGTCAAACATAA
This sequence comes from Diabrotica undecimpunctata, assembly GCF_040954645.1. Lineage (NCBI taxonomy): Eukaryota > Metazoa > Arthropoda > Insecta > Coleoptera > Chrysomelidae > Diabrotica > Diabrotica undecimpunctata. Next base: position 78,667,589 of record NC_092805.1, read on the forward strand.
CTCTGATTATTTTTTTCTGAACCAGAAATACATTATTTATGTCCCTACTGTGGCCAAAATTTATTAGACCATATCTAAATTTTGCTTCAAAATTAGCATGATACACTGTTTTTAATGAGTTACTATTCATGTATTTTTTTAGGACTCTAAAGCTGTAAATCACTTTACTCAAAGACATACATAACTGGTCAACATGTTTATCCCAACATAAAAAACTGTCAATATATAATCCTAAAAATTTGGTACTGCTGCTAATATTTAAAGTGTCATTATTTACAATAATACTGTTTGGCATATCTGAATGTGCATAATTTGTCTTAAACAAAAGAAGATCTGTTTTATTTTGATTTAAAACCAACCTATTCATAGAAAACCAGTCTTTAGCTTTCTGGAACTCTAAACTAGCATTAACGCTTAGAACAGACATGTCTTTACCACTGACTAAAATGTTTGTATCATCTGCATAATTTGTTATGCTGGAAGTAGTATTAGCCACTAGACCATGAAGATCATTGATATAGATCACAAATAGTAAAGGACCAATCACACTTCCTTGTGGTACTCCAATATTGATAGTACTTTCAGATGAGATGCCTATTTCAGTGTTTTTATGTATTTTTACTAAATGTCTCCTATTTGCCAAGTAGGACTTAAACCAGTTCAATGCTGGTCCACGTATACCATATTTCTCCAATTTATCAAATAATAGGTCATCCACTAAACAGTCATAATAATATGCCTTTGATAGGTCTAAAAAGAGACCCAAAGCCATATGACCAATCTCAGTACATTTCAAAATATTCCAGACAAATTGAAAAATCGCAGTCTGAGTTGATTTTCCCTGTTGATAACCATGCTGATTTGCACTAATAATATGACATTTTGTTAAAAATTCTGTTATCCGCCTATACATAGTCATTTCTAAGATTTTTGAAAAGGAACATAGAAGGCTAATTGGTCTATAGTTATTAATTAATTTAGGATCACCCTTTTTGTAAACAGGTGTTACTATGGCAGTTTTCAGGCATTCAGGAAATACACCAGATTTTAGTGAATTATTTATGATTGTAGTGAGAGGATTCACTTTCTCCTTTATACAAAGTTTAAGGATTTTAGTGGGTATTTCATCAATTTCACAACTCATTTTGTTTTTTAAATTTTTAGTTATATCCATAATTTGTGTCACAGGTGCGACAAACACTGAATTTATGTTACTTGCAATGTTGTCTTTATATTCAATGTATTGTAATTGATATAAAGTGTTATTTAAAGTAGTATTTAAGTGGATCATGTATTTATCAGCAATCTCTTGAGGACTACCCTCTACTTTTATTGAATTTACACTTTTTAATTGACCATTAATTTCACTAACAATTGGCCACATGCATTTATTTTTGTTGGCAGCTTCAGACATCCTGTTTTCATATAGCTTTGATCGTTTTGTTATTAGTTTCTTATTATATTCTTTTTTTACCTGTCTATAGGAATCATAGAATTTATGGTTAACTCTGCTCATTGTAAACAAGATGTCTAAACGAGTCTTACATTCTATTATCTCTGGAGTTTTTGATAACACTCTCCCACACCAAACACCCTCTCATACTCTCTAGTATGAGAGGGTGTTTGGAAAAGTTCCGGGTCGAAGCTGCCCCCCTAAGGTCGACCCGTTCTAGTTTTCCTGATGATGAGTTTCTTGATTTACGTCGTACCTAGGGTGCTTACATTTCTTGTATGTAGTACTTTTCATCATATTAACGAGCTAGTCAAGTTTATCTTTATCTCCTTCCTCTTTTACAGTCCTTACTTTACTGTACTCACCAGAGGCCTGCGTAGCTGACTCGTATTCGAGGGCGGCGAATAAGACATCAACTAGCGTCTTGTGACGAGCTAATGGCAGTGTTCTCTGCACTTCATGACCACGAAGACCATCAATAAATGTTTGAACAGCCAATTTTTCCATCATATCCAACAGCTCATGGGAGCTGTTCGATAAGCATATCGTACTAATCTGCCAATATCTACCTCATATTCTTGAAGAGCCTCATCTCCCTTTTGTCTTCGATTTTTAAGCTGCGACTGATATACATACTCCAAATGTTCGTGGCCATGTCGCATATTTAACTTCTTTTTAAGTTGTTCGAAATCATCCGTCTCCTCTACGGCTATGGTCTGAAGCACATCTAAGGCATCTCCTCTAAGAGCGATAGTCGGGTTTAAAACTTTTTCTTTTTTAGACCATCCATTCGCTCTTGCAGCTGATTCGAACTGTTTCATGTAGTTGTTCCATGACGATTTTCCGTCGAAAGTTTGGACTTTAACATGAACAGAACCTCTACTTCCTTCAAATTTCGGCCGTGTTTCCAACTTACATTTCATCTCATCTTTTTTATCTCTACTGCAATTGGATTGTTTCCTCTCTCTGCTGTCCCTGTTCCTCCATCTTCCTTTCCATCTCTTTCCATATATTTTCTTCGAAGGCCAGATTTCCAAAGATATGTTAGCAGAAACTTTGCTTTCCAGAAAAAAAATCTCGTTAGAAACTTTGTGTTCTAAAGAAGCGATGTCGCCGGAAATTTTCGAAATATCGCCAGAAACTTTCGAAATATCGCCAGAAACTTGGTTCTTTAATGCTGTGATGTCACCAGAAACTTTGGCTACATCAGAAGAAACTTTAAAAATCGGCAGGATGACAGCAGCATGTTTGCCTTCAAATATATAAGTTTCCGAGTCTAAAGCGTCTTTCTCCAAAGCGTTCTTTAGTCGTTGAACTAAATCAGACTTTTTTCCGGTAGAAGCTAGTTCTCTGTTCTCGAGATATCTTCTTAAATTCGTAACTGTGAGCTCATAAATCGTAGTCATTTTCACAATTTATTTAAAATATTCCACTTTTGACACCAATGAACTATTTTTATATGCTAATTTATTAACTTTATTTATTCTAAAATGATGTTCTAACACTTAGTTTATTAACGTCTTTATTAAATTTATATATATAAATATATATATATATATATATATATATATATATATATATATATATATATATATATATATATATATATATATATATATATATATATATATATATATATATATATATATATATATTTAAAGAGATAGAGAGAGAGAGAGAAATTTATATTGTGCAACATTTTGTTCACTTTGTCCACTTTTTTTTTTATTTTTGCAAAACCGACTTTAGTTTTCTTTCACTAATACAGAGTGCATCACACACACGTTTATGAACGGACTGAACTGGTCGCAAAGGACCCCCGTTGGTTTTCTCAGCAGTAAAATATGAAAGTACATTAAATATAAAGTTCTCTACATCTAAAACACATCTCAGCATTTTTGGCTTCAAAAACAAATACACTACACTAAACTCTTTCTTAACGGACACCTCTCTTCACCGGACACCTCTATACGGTCGATTTTTAAAACTAAAATCAGTCGGCGATATTTGAAATGTATGTAAAGTTTCCTTACTTTTTAATATCTGTAACGACTCGGTACTTTAACTATCAATAGCCGGTATGTTTTACCCGTTACTTTCGGAACTTTTAAGAGTACATCGACTCAAAGCAAACAAATATTTAAAACTAACAAAGTGAAATATTAGATTCTTTTTCTGGTTTCTGAATCATCATTATGCTAATTTCTTTTCATTTATAATAAAAATAGTATATTTCTTTTTATTACAGTTGTAGTATCTAATAAAGTAATAAAATAGTGTAATATCAAAGAAATCCGGCACGCCTCTTTGGTGTTTACATTTCAACGAAAGCCAACCCAAAGGTCTAATAAACACATTTGGCTTCATAGATGTCATTGTATTTATTTGTAGAAGCGTTTGCGTAAAAAATTTTGTTATTTTCGGATTAAATTTCACAATAAATTGTGCGTCTATCTGAACATCTATTAACTGAAATAATTTTAGTTTAGATGTCATACTAACAGTAGATCCTTTTTATTGGAATAATGATTAAGCCAATTTACTTTTATACTTCTACTTGCACAGTAAAATATTCGTTGTCGCAATAATCCAAAACTATATTCGTGGAATAACCTATACACATTGATTAAAGGTTTTTCTTTTAATACATATTGGAAAGTCAGATGGTTCATCCGAAAAATGACAGAGGAAAAACATTTTTCTTATCTCTAAAGGCTGCTTAAGTCAGTATTATATGAGGGATAAGTTCAAAGGTTTGATTATCTTGTCGGATCAGAATCTCGTTACCTGGGTTTTAGACATTTTGATTTTTAATCCTTTGTCTAAAGAGGAAAGGTAGAGCTAATTTAGGAGTTCCTTGGCCGTAAAACGTTTCAAGAAAAACTAAATGCAAGATGCACAAAATCGAAACATATGGAACATTAGGAGGTTTATGTCCAGCAGTGGACAAGGAAAAAAGGAATGATAATGATTTATCATTATATTTGGCTCAACAATCCTTTGTGGAGTCTGGACTGCTCCCAGATTCGTCGCCATTATGTTTGGTTTCTGAGCTGTTGCCATCTTCTGGTATTTAATATCTGACCTGTTCTATAGAACTACTGGAGTTACACCACAAATATTCATAGTGTTTCATTTCTTGTTGTTCGTTATTAATTTCTAAATGTATTTTGTCTATTTTCTCAATTGTTTTATTTTGTAGGCAAAATTTGGTTCCCCATGTGAAATCATTTTCAATTTAATTGAAAAACTTTTCGCATGATTGCTAATATGTTTGATTTGATATCTTTTTTTTATCCAAGCTTCTGTTTATCTATTTGCTTATATATTTTTGTGTACTCATGTATGTTGTTGTCCATGTCCGTTGTCATATAACTGTTCTTCTCCGTTTGCTCCCACTATTTGTTGATTTGTTCGTTATTGTTTTGAGGTGATTTGTATAGTTTTGTAGTTAGTTTCCATTACCTTCCTCTGGAAGATACATACCAATAATCTCAATCAAATTTTATTTATGTATGAATTTTGGGTAATTATTTATTTTCTATTAATACCGCAGCGAACTCATTCGTTTTGATCTACTCCACTCTATATAATTGCGTAATTGTCCAAATTTTCAGTTCTTCTAAGTTTCTTTTTTATTTCAGTTATGATGACTATGTCTGTCTTAGGTTTATTTTAGATTTCCAAGTAGCTATCTTTAGTATAAAACCTACCCTTAGTTTTAAGCTAATATACTGTGTAAGTACATTATATTTAGCTATCAGAACTGTATCATCTTCTATATTTACTTATTTGTATACCATTTGTTTTACCAATTTTTTAAAACTGTTAATATAAATTAATAAATATTGTTATTTTGAAATATTTTACAAAAACTGATAAAATGTCGCAATTATGTTTTCTCTTTCCCCGTTATCACTCCACTATCTACAAAAATATTATTTTCTAAGAAGTATTTTGAATGCCATATAGAATAATTGCTGACTATCAAAAATTTGTTCAAACTTAATTCTATTGATTATGTAATCGCAAAAATTATTTACTAAACAGTCTATAAAACTTCGAGATAAAATAGGAAAATTTTTATATAACTGTGGTAAAATTTGTCTAGTTACAAAATTTTGTATTTTCCATAGTGTTATCTAGCACCAAGAATAGAAGCTAAACAAAAGATAAGGCTAGCGCCACAATTCTCAAATTTGCTAAAAAATCAGTAAATTAACGGTATGGAGAAAAAAGAATAAAACGATTTGATAAAATCACTATCTTTAATGAGATATGTACATTTTTAATGGACAGGTTCATTATAGGCTTGTAATTGGAGATGTTTACACAAACAATTATTATTATCAATGATTATAAGAATATGCAGACGATTTGTCTTTTAAATTGAAAAACAAAATTAAAAGGGAAAATGGAGGCAAATCTCAAAAGAATATTAAAAAGATAAAAACCGAATGTAAGGAATAAATGTTAGTGATAAGATTTAGTCTTTTTCCTGTCATTTACAGTACTCTTTTACTACAAAGTATTAAAGCACCAAAGTGCGAATTAAGAAATATATTTTAGGTGGTTTATCTTGGGATGAAAATTAGAATAAATAGCACTAAGGTGCTGTATATCTGTTCTTTTATTCATGCTTCAAGGAATTTGACCGATGAATGTTATTTCTTGAAACTTTCTTTTTATAAACTTGTGTTCTACAGATAAAATTGAAATTGATTTACAAATCCCTATTATATTTTTTATTACATAAATAAGTAGATGGATCGGAAGATGTTTACTGATTTTGGTATATATTTTTTTATTTTTGTTGCAGCGTATGTAATGGATAGTATCCTAAATACAGTGATAGCTCCGGTCACGGTTTTACCCTAACATACATTTCCTTAAAAAATATGTCAATGACATATTTATATCCTTTCCAGCAGAAGTAGATGACATCTTGTTTTATGTTTATAGTTGAGACTCCTACATCCTTTACCATTTAAAAAGAGCGCAGAGCTGGTTCAGTCCCTTTTCTAGATACAAGAGTCATTAAAGACCCGATTAATAATAAGTTAAAGATATATGGGTACAGGAAAACATGTAACTCTGGTAAATACATTAGTTTCATCTCGTATCACAAATTTAGTATGAAAATAAACCTATTTAAATGAATGGAAAAGAGAGTGTTAAAAATTCCAGATCCTAGTTTCCGCCATAAAAACCTTAAAATCTTAAAAGAACATTTTATACAAAATGGGTATCACAAGGAAACAGTTTGCAAAATACTCTTTAACACTGTGGATATTATCACAAACACAGCAAGTAATAGTAACAGTAATTTAGAAATTAACAATTAAAAAAAAAACAAAATCTCAAAGAGAGCCCAGTCTATTCAACCCCAACACTCCGCTGGAGGAGTTGATTAACGTAACAAGATAGTTTTCACTACTTTATATAAGAAGGTTAATAAACATTAATAAGAATATCGAAACTGCATTTAAGAATATTTTAACTAGGTTAACTTTGGTTAATTTTTTCCTTGGTAAGGAAAAAATAATAAAATAATTTGAATAATTTTAACTTAGAATAAGACTATATAAATAGTAGTAGTGTTTGTTAACAATATTTTACTAAATTTATTTACTAAATATCTTATTGTAAGTACAAATATCTATAGGGGTTCGTTCTGCGATATTGATATTGATACATTGAATTTATTAGTCACTTTCTTGTTTAAAAGTACATATTTCACTTTTAATAACAAGTTATACAAACAAACCTTTGGGACTCCAATAATGGCTAGTATATTTCCAATTATTGCAGCGTATATGATGGATAGTATCCTAGACACAGTGATCCCGGTTTCACCCTTAACACTTTTCCTTAAAAAATATGTCGATGACATATTTATATCCATTTCAGCAGAAGGGTTAGATAACATCATGTTTTATTTTCACAATTATGATCTTTACATCCAATTTACCATTTACAAAGAGGACATGACTTTTTTAGATACAAGAGTCATTAGAGACCCGATTAGTATTAAGTTAAAGATCGATTGGTACAGGAAACCATCTAGCTCTGGTAGATACATTTATTTCCACTAATATCACAAATTTATCATGACACAACATCTACCGTGTACAATAACATCTTACTTTAAGTACAATATTCAATAATCCTAGCAATATATAGCTACCATCATCTTTAACAATAATTTAATATACTTTCCGAAAGCTTGGATGAAGTAAAATGTTTTTTCTTTTAACTACTATGGCTGTAATCTCCAATATATATATATATATATATATATATATATATATATATATATATATATATATATATATATCAATATAATATATCAATAATATTAAGTTCTACTTGCATGCCGTGCCAACATTGCACTTCGTTCTGAATGATATTTTGAAGCGAGATCTTAGTTCGACAGGTACTTGAACTTTTTTCTCGATGCTTCACTCATGATAGCCTGCTAAACTTTTTAATTCCTTGATAAGCGTTATTGCAATTATTTTCCTAATTAGTTTTTATTATTTTCTTTTCATTATATCTTTTCCCTGTAACGAATTAAGTTTCATAGTTTTCGGATGATTGGAACAGCATTCTTACTGTTCCTTGTTGGCTGTGGTATTTATTACTACTATATTTTTATCTTACTAGAAACTAAGGAAATAATGGCTACTTCTGACAGAGCTACACATGGCTGAAGAAGCCTAATAAAATCTTGGTGTTCCCTGAGCAACTACAACAGAGCATGAAAAGCTCCTACACTATGACGTGGAGATTTCACAGCTTTTATAGACGTTTTAGTAGTCATATTTGGTTTATTTTCTGATCCCAGGTAGCCTACTCTCTCTCTCTCTATTTCTTTCTCTCTTTTATTTTCTGTCTCTCTCTCTCTCTCTCTTGACAGATATTGTAAGAAAGATGTGAAAGAGGGAAAAAAACGCAGAGAGATAAAGAGAGAGCTGAGATAATTAAGTTTCGATGTCAAAAAGAATCTCACTACTCTGGAACTATTAAGGATGAGAGATTGCCGGATTATTGGAATATTTCGATAACTGAATTGTATAAAAAATTCGTAATAAAAATAGGTACAGCTTATGTGTTCATATTTTTCATGTTTTTTTTTATAACTGTAACATATTGCACATTTACCTAATTTTTTTAAGCTCTGAGTTTTGTATGTTTATTACTCTCTAATCCAATGTGTGTGTCTCAGTAGCATTTGAACAAAGCATAAATGTGATTCTATCTTTACTCACTTTACGGCCTGGTGCGCTCGCTTCTTTCGAGCATACGATCGTTTTGTGGAACAATAGTTTCAAAACCAAATTATTTTTGTCTGCATTATAGATTTGGTTAAAAACAAGACCCTATTTTGTCTTTAAAATGCTACATTAATGGCTTCACATCAGAGTCATTGCTTGACAAGTTTTCACCCGATATAGTTAAGAGGCGGATAACAAATCGCTTTTTAAATTTATCAAACCACCCACAATGACACAAAGATATCTTTCTATTTAATCTTTTACAAAATTCGATTGCTTTTCCTTTCAGATACATTAATAAATTTAGAACGAATAAATCAGTCGAGAGCGTTTTCCATCTTTGTACATGTACCAACTACTAACGTTGTATGTTTTCGTGATCCAAATTCCTTTGTCCACCATTTTTTTTTTGTTTTTTTTTTAAGTGTAAACACCACTTAAGTAGAAAAACTTAATTTATTAACAAGAAATACAATTTGCATTTCAAAGATCTACATTAACCAAAAACTTAAATATTGCCTTAGACAAAAGGTACAGCAATAATTAGTGGTATCTCTAATAGTACAGTTGATATTTATAAAATGGATTAAAATTATCAGTCATGCCAGAAATTTTATCAGAGACAGATTATAGTAAAGTGAAATGTTCTGGATGCAAAACAGCATGGCACGGTGTTTGTGCTCTACCTCAACCCTTAAATTTTTCACCTGCAACCCTATCGTCCCTCGTAAGTAAAGAATTTTCAAAATTAAATTTTTTTACATAAGAGCCAAAAAAATCAATTTAAGGTAATGTGAAAACTGGGATATTAACCTTAATAAACGAATTTTTGTATTAGCTTCTACAAATGTGTCTCCATATAACTAACTTAATGTAAATTGCAATATCCTTTATCAAAGCAAAAAAACCGCAGTTTCGTTAGTTATCTATTTCAAAATTATACCTTTGTCCAATTTACTTAGGTTAATGTAAAGTATTGAATATACTTTAGTATTTATGTTGAGCACCATTTCCTACAATTAATTTAAAGCTTATAGCGAAAAAAATTATATATTTCACATAATAATAACGTAGGTACTAACTAAATAATAATATTTTTTATTGACAGCTACTAGGAAACATTATACGAAATAAACAAATATAAAAATAACAAAACCATGAACACAAAACTTAACATTACTTTCATTTGACTTAGATCAATCTTCGTTGAAGGTATTAGGACTTGGATGGAATCCATCATCTGATGATTTCTTTTACAAAATTTTACCTCTTCAAGCTTCCTGTACAAAGCCAAATCTCTTATCACAAATAGCTCGCATATTCGATCCTTACGGTATTCTTAATCCTGTCACTTTGATAGTGAAGACTATTATTCAACGTCTTTGGCTACTTAATTTAGATTGAGATGCAACTCCACCTTTGGAAATTACTTCAAGGTGGGAACAATTTAAAATTGAACTGCCTATACTGTCTAAGTTTACTATACCTCGTCATATTTCTTTAAATGCAATTATTTCCTGTGAGCTTCATGGCTTTTGCGACGCTTCTTTACGTGGATCTTCTGCTGTTACATACCTTCGTGTGTGTTATGATACAGGAGTCATCAAAACTTATTTGTTTTTAGCCCGAACAAAGGCATCTCCTACCAGGGTACAAACTATTCCTCGTCTCGAGCTCAATGCAGCAGTAATTCTTAGTAAATTATTATCTTATATACTGCAGACTCCCACTATACAGTTTAGTAGAATATACGCATGGTCAGATTTGACTGTTGTTCTTCATTGGATTAATTCACAGCCATATAAATGGAAAACCTTCGTCAGTAACAGAATTTCTTATATTCAAGACAGGAAAGCTTCAAAACACTGGCGATATATTCCTTCTTCATTAAATAGTGCAGATCACGGATCCCGTGGACTTTTTCCCGAGGATTTCTTAAATACTCCTGCTTGGTGGGTGGGTCCGGAATTTCTTCGCACTACTGAAGATAACTGGTCATTCTCCTTGACCGATTCTATCGAACATAACTTAGAATTGAAACAGTTGTCTTTTGTCTTTTCCATCTGATGAATTTGTCGATAATCTCTGTAATCGATTTTCTTTCTTTTCAAAATTAAAACGTATCTTTTCCTATGTTCTTAGATTTGTTGGTAACCTAAAATCAGCCAATCAACGAACAGTTGGAAAGCTTTCTATTCAGGAACAAAGTAACGCCACTAATCAACTAATTAGATTAGTGCAACAAAGATATTTGAAGGAGGAAATAGAACAGGTTATAGGTAATTCTATAAAATTCAAATATTTGAAAAAATTAAATCCCTTCTTTGATTCAAATGATCTCCTAAGAGTGGGCGGAAGACTTAGCCAGTCAGAATTAGCGTATGACCAGCGCTTTCCTCTTATTTTACCTTCCAAAGGTAATTTTATCAAATTACTTATCTCGGAAATTCATATTGTTCATCTACATGCAGGCATTCAAGGTACGCACTTCGCCTTGTCACAAAACTTTTGGATAATTTCATCCAAACGTGTTATTCGTAGTGTTCTTTCAAAATGTCTTTCCTGTTGGAGACTAAAACCTCAAAATTATCAGCCACCTATGGGGGCTCTTCCCGACCTTCGGATATCCAAGGCCAAACCATTTTCTTGCGTTGGCGTCGACTTTGGCGGTCCTTTTCTGATACGAGCCAATAAGCTTAAAAATGCTAAACGAACGAAAGCCTATATTTGCCTATTTGTATGCTTTGCCACTAAGGCTTTGCACTTAGAATTGGTATCCAAACTTAGTACCGGGGCATTTTTAGCCTCATTCAGACGTTTTATAGCACGTCGAGGACGTTGCTCTGTTGTCTATTATGATTGCGGAACAAATTTTGTAGAAGCAAAATCCCATTTAAAAGACATTAAGTCACATTTTGATAAAAACGACGTCATTACATGGCATTTAAATCCTCCGGCAGCTTCCCATTTTGGTGGATTGTTTGAAGCGGGTATAAAAAGCGTAAAAACACATGTGTCTAGAGTCATAGGCGAACAGGTTTTAACCTATGAAGAATTTAATACATTACTCATACAAATAGAGGCTGTCTTAAATAGTCGTCCCTTATGTCCTGTCAGTAATGATCCAAATGATTTTTCAGTGTTAACACCTGGACATTTTCTTATACTAGAGCCTTTAAAGATAATTCCCGATCGGGATTACAGTGATGTTCATTTAAATAGACTAAGTCGTTGGCAATTGCTGCAACGATTACATGCAGACTTTTGGCAAAGATGGAGTAGAGAATATTTACATACTCTTCATCAACGCTCGAAGTGGCATAAAAATGAGTAAACCCTAATATAGGTACACTCGTACTAATACGTAATGAGACCAAGCCTCCCTTACAATGGCAAATGGGTCGAATTAAAACTTTAATTTTCGGTCAAGATGATATTACTCGCGTAGCTATCGTACAAACCGCGAAAGGTGAACTTAGGCGACCTTTGGTTAAGCTATGCCCTTTGCCTTATATTGACTAAAAATGCAAATATGCATTTTGGTGGGTGGGAATGTTACGTCCCTCCACATATATTCTCAGTTTTTATTAATAATTTTTATTATTTTATTTTTATATTTTAATTCTTTACTTAACGTGTGTGTATGTCTTGTCATCGTAAATTAATACGGACCTGTACAGTCCCCCCTAGTCTTAAGGGAGCAAGCTACGGGACGACACGCATTTTCAATCTGAGTTGAGACATAGTCCTGTATAAATCGGCGCGCTAAACACTCCAGTATTTTGTGTAACCTTGACCACGCGACCCTTTTGAGAAGATTTCTGTTCCCGAACCAGCCCAGTGCACTGAGGAAGAAGAAGAAGTATACATCAACATCACAGGTACCGTAATTTGATTGCATACACACATAGTATTTATATTAATTGATAAATTTACATATAACTTATTTTCATATTAAAATTAAGCCAGCACCTAAATAAACAATTATGAGTGAGTGCTTCTCTTATAGAACTTAACTACATTCACTTTGTGTATTTATTATTTGACATCCTAGCACTATGTCCATCTATCCCGCAAGATACCCTACCCTGAATATGCAAGATAGTGTGATGTGCTAGCTATAGTCTAGCTATTATTTCTGCTGTATCATCGAAGTGTATTAGATGCTCGGACGTTGAGTCCCCACTCCGGGCTAGGCTCAGTTGTTTAGCAACTCGGCGGTCGAGAGTGTGGCACCTTGAAAATGAAATATGCATGGGGGTTTGCTTTGATAAAAGTAGAATATTAGCTGCTGTACTTCTTTAAATATTCACTAACTTTTTTGTTTAAGTCTTCTGTGCTTTCAATATTGAAACACAACATACCCTAACATCTCTCTCAGGATCCAGTTTGGGTGGTCTTCTAGCTCGGCAAATTTTACTCTGGCCTTTTTTTGTGCCATTACTAGTAGTCTTACTTGATTCAAATCTCTGAATAGGAAGCGTTAAGCTACATAGTGGGGAAATGGGTTTCTTGTCTTTTTTTATTATTCTTTAGAGCTACATTTATTATAGCAGATTTTGACCCGTTCTTCCATTTCTTTTACATCATAGTTTTGCGATTGTTACTCTGCCGTGCTTAGCTTAAAAGTGGTATCTCAAATTTTGTGCCAAATAGAGTTATGGTATTATACATATAAACCTTTACATTCTACATGATTTTTCTTAACTTAAAAGTTGTAAAAGCTTATAAGCTACAATATACTACAATACAGAGCAGTAATAGTCTTAAACGTGGTATCTACTATTCCTTAGCTACTATATAAGTCGATATTTTGTCCAAGAATCATAGTATTCAATTAGAGTTTTGTTCCGATGGGCACAAAACAATTGTTTGTCACAAAATAAAAATTGGACATTATTTACTTTTTTAACTTACATTTTTAACTCAGCAGAGGTCTCTATTAACGAGATTGTTATTTAATACTTTGAACCTGGGCATAGGTTTATGTCTGCGGATAATTTTCATCATCAAATAGAAGCTTTTATGAAAAAAAAAATCGAAAGATATATGATTTTAAAGAATTTGTTAATGTTGTCCAAAAAGCTAATTCCAACAAAGTAAAAGTTATTAGACCTGAAAATTTTTATGAGTGGGATGATCATTCTTCAATTTATAAATTAAAGAAACAACAACCGCGCATTTATCTAAAGGATATTCTGCAAATTGGAGCAATAAGAAGAAAAAAAATTTTGGCTTACAAGAAAAAGTTTACTGAAGTTAAAAAACTTGAGCTAAATTTTTTGAAAAATGGAGGGCTTTTTACCAAAAAGAACAAACCAATAAGCGGTATCAGGAAAGAAAGAAAGGCCAATATTATTAAAACCTTATCTTCCTTAATGCCAGCAAATAGGCTTACATTTTGGGAACATTTGTAAGTTAACAACAAGGCCACAAAGCCACCACATTTGCTAAGCAACGTAAAAGATTAAAAAATATCCGTTGTGGTTATTTGCAAAATAATTATTCAATTTTATTTTCAAATTTATTTCTTTAGTATACTAACGTTACCTACATGTTTTGGTGGTGGAAAAGTGGTATCTTCACTGGCAGTACGTTACCACTGTTAATAATATAAATAATTCTTGACTTAAATGTGGTATCTACCATTTTTTAAATAAAAACCACAGATAACTACTTTTTTTATTCAGTAAGTTTAAATCTACCTATTACTAAATAAAATGCATCATAGTATCACACAATGGGCTCGGAATGTGCTTACAACTTTAAACCCCTTTTTCTCAGTTTCGTAATTCTGGCAGTGGCTCTTGTATTTTCCCTTATCACTTTTCTTTGTTCCTGATCCATATCTCTAAATGTTCCCGTGTGTATTGTATACTCTTCTTTAGTAGTGTTTTTTCTTGAATCTTCTTTTATTAATATTTTCGAACTCTAGGACTCTTTCTTTTAATTCTTGTGAGATTTCTACAGTTCGAATGTATTCAATGATTATGTATCCTATGCTTACTAATCTTTTTAAATGTGCTTACTTTGTTTTCTTTGTTGTTGTGTGCTCTTTCCATGTGTCTATTTCGCATAAATTAAAATATGTCAGAAAAAAAAAGTATGTTTTTATCCTATTAAATATTCACTTTTTACAAATGCATAGTTTGCATTTGTGGTTAACAAAATAAAGCACATTTATTGAAAACTACAAGAACAAATTTGTTTTTTGTTTATGTAGTGAGATTTTTATACATTTCAAAGAAAGTCTTAAATAAACAAGTTTCTATTCGAATTAAATTTGCTTTCAAACGATTTATTTTCGATATATGTATATATATATATATATATATATATATATATATATATATATATATATATATATATATATATATATATATATATATATATATATATATATATATATATCCAAAATATAAAAAATATCAAACATTTAATTTTTGCAATATTTTAAAATCGCTGCATATTCCATAGGCAGTATATTAGGGTATCACGAAAAGTGATACCCTATTCCATAGGGTATCACTTTTCGGTTGGGTTATTATTTTTTAACGTATTTGTCCCACGTTACGAGAGAGTAGATAGATATATAGATATTTATTGTTTTTTTTTTTTTTTTTTTTTTTTAGCTTTACGTGTCTCGACAGCGTAGGTCACTGACACAGGTACAATTTTATTACATTACATTACAAATACAGTAACATTACAATTAATATAGAAATACATTAAATATTGTTACAATAATTAATTATCAAATTCTAAACTACGTTTCTTCTTCTAAATATCCTGGTAAAGCTTGGTTTCATAGAGGAAATTAGTAAGGTTTTGGAATTGATCTGGCGAACTGAGAATATTTTGTAGGTTTTGACTCAAAAGATTATTTTTTCTTTCGTTGTTAAAGTGGGGACAGTCTACGAGAATATGTTTAACAGATAGAATATTACCACAGTGTGTGCATGTAGGTGGATCTTGGGAAGTCATTAAATGTTTATGAGTTAGTCTTGTATGGCCGATTCTAAATCGGCGAATTAAGATTTTGTTTTTTCGTGTCATGGAAGGAACAGACTGTGCTGTTTTGAGTAAGTATGGCAGAAATTTTTGAATACGTTTTCTTTCCTGTCATGTGTTTAATTTTTTTCCAAATTTTGCTAGAAGGAGTATCAGTATTTATGGAAGAGACGTGTTTTTTCCAAAAGTCTTTTTTGCTTTGTTTAATTACATACTTAGATTTGGCTCTCAGTTTTTTTAAGGTAATTAAATTTTCTTTAGTACTGTCTCTGCGGTATTTGTTTAATACTGCCTAACTTTGTTGTAAAGCCAGAGAGCATCTTTCATTCCACCAAGGTGTTGTTTTACGAGACGAAGAAATTGCTATTTGTCCGATATTTGCTTCAGCAGCGGAGATTATACAGTTATTGAAAGCGCCAATATTTTCATTTGCATCTTCTGATAACTGCAGCTGATTTAATTTGCTTTCAGTATATAATCGAAAGCCATCCCAGTTGGCATTAGAAATGTTCCATTTTTTAAAGGGGTCGAAATGTTTTGCAGATTTTTCAGATATTAAAATAGGATAATGATTACTGTCATAAAGATACTCAGCTGGTTTCCATGTGAGGTTAGGATATATTTTTGGGTGGCACAAATTTAATACATTTTCGACAGTCTTTCCCCGGCCGAAGGTTTTTTCAGAACCCCACAATGTATTGTGGGCATTGAAATCTCCAACAAGAATGAAAGGTGAAGGAAGTTGGTATATGAGGTCCACTAAATCAGCTTCGGATAAACTATAATTTGGAGGAATATAAATACTACAAACTGAAATTTTGTTTGGACACCAAATGTTAACGGCGATAGCTTCTAGGTTTGTGCAAATGGGAAGATGTGTGGAGTAGAGATCACTGGATACAAATATGGATGTTCCACCGCTAGCTCTAAGATAGTCAGTTCTCAAGAAATGATATCCTACAAAACCATTTAGAAGTCTTTTGTGGTCAGATTTGAAATTTGTTTCTTGTAAACATACTATGTCGGCAGTAGTATCAACGATTAACTTTTGAAGGTGTTCAAGTCTAGGGTAAAACCCATCACAATTCCATTGAATTAGATTGAATTTTATTAAAAAGAGGATTTTTGGGAATGTTGGGAGGTATCTGAGAGATATTCCTCATCCTGAGGTTCCAGTGATGACAGGGAATTTATGCTCACTGTGTCTGCTGTGTCAGACTGAAAATCTTGTTTAAGTTTTTTTGATATTCGTGTAAATCTGTTTTTTGGTGACCTATCTGTTAGAAAAGGATAAACATTATACATGTCAGAGAGTAATGATTTGATGTCATGTGTAATCAGTTGGGCTTCAGATAATAGATTGCTACTACCGTAACTATTTTCAAGAAAACTTATGAAATTGTCGACAGAAGTGAAAAAAGAGTGTGATGACTTACTAAAACAGTCTTTTATTGCTTCTTTTAAGGCATCCGTGATTTTGGAACTATCAGACGAATCTTTTTTTAAATTCTTCCTAGCTTGTTTCATTGGTTTTCTGTTTGTATCTTGATCAGGAGGTGGCATTGCAGGTGAAATTTCTTCTTGCGTTTCTGTCACGTTAATTACGTTGGAATCTGTTGAATTCGAAAAGGCTCTCTTCATTCCAGGGACAGGTGAGGATGGTATTTCTTCAGATGTTGATGGATTCTCTGTAGAAACTGAAGGGACATTTGTGTGTGGGCAATTGTTAGCTACATGTCCAGATTGTTTGCATAGAAAACAGAGCATTTTATCGGTGGACAAAAATATGCGATGTGCATTACCTTCAAATAAAATGACCAATGACGTTTGGATCTCGTAGTTATCATTCGGTGGGACTATATAGACTTGTCTACGGAAGGAAAGAATATGGTTATATTCGTCGTCTGGAATTCCTGCTCTTAGAAACGAGATGGGTGAAGCAATCTGTAGGCCATAATCTTTGAGTGCTGTCTCGATAAGCTCATGTGGAATAGATGGACATATATTTGATAAAACTAGACGTTTAGCTGGTGTAACTAGTCTTCTAATATTATGGTCTACGTCTCCTACGCGAACAACAGGATTTTTTGTGAGTAATAGGTCCACACATTCTATATTGTTTAGGTAAATGCACAATCGGTTGTTCGATATTCTGGAAGCGAAGCTGATGTTTTTCGGCCCAATAATATTTCCAATTGATTTAACGTAGTCAAATAATTTAAGATTGTTATCAGTTATATGGAACACTATAGCCTGCTCTTTTTTTGGGAATGTAGTTTTAGGTGTAGCTCTGGCAGCAGCAACATATAAAACTGAAGATCTGTTACTTTCAGTTGTATTATGATTATTTGCCATTGGGGAACTTATATTAGATTTCATCTCGCCCCTGTAGTTAGAAGCGATAATAGCTTGGTCGCTAATATTTGTGGGTTGTGTTTGCTATAGGCAACCTCAAATACGGCATGCCGTAAAACTGGTTGCCTACACGAACCAGGAAGTTAGCGACTATTCTGATACTAGTATCACAGAACAATATTTATTACAATTGACAGAACTAGTGTCTTTGTTGGTTATGTTTTCAAAATAACATAAAGTAAATTAATTAATGTACAACTCACTTTGAGTCAGTTATAACATCATTTCACGATTCACTGTGTTCCATCAACTATATGGTTCAAATTTTAGATATAACAGTTTTGTTTATATCCGAAAATATTAACAAAATTTCGGCACTTCACACACAGAACTTAACTCGTTCAGTTCCCGTTGACCTTCCTCCGAATCTATTTATTGTTTTTAAAAACTACAGTTTTATAACAATGAGTTTAGAAAGTAAAAACTATAACAACTATAACAACCATTCTAGTATATAGGTATTAATGAATATAACAAAAAGACCTGAGTTTTAGTATATTCCAAATATATTGAAATTTCTTTTACAGACTTTATAGTGGCATTATTAAGATAACCAATCAGGATGGTACAATTATTAAAAGGGGCTATATTAACCGGCTTCATTAAACTGTAAATTAAACATTCAAATAGTAAATGTTCCAAAGTTTCCAACTGGTTTGTGCTGCAAATAGTACAAATTTCAGATGGTCGAATATGATATACCATTATAGATAAATTGTTACACATAGCAATTACATGTTCTAAGTTACGTAATGGTACGAATATATTTTATGGAAATTTAAAATTCTAGATATTGCTGTAATGTGGTATCTACGGATAAATGTTTGTTAATAGTTTAGAATATTGATAGGAACAAGGCGTGTATGTTTTATTGATGAAGCATATCCATATATTTTTTTATCACGATTTTTTAATTTTTTAACAGCCAATTAGAAATTGATACTAAGACGTAAAAGTTATTTGTATTATTTCTAAATGGTCAGCATATCTCACTATCTGAACAGGTAAACAGTTGCATTCGAGCTTTCTAAGAATTCATTTTGTTTTTAACCATTAAACCTATTACATTGCCAATTGCATGTTTGGCTCTATCCACTGTTGTATCAGTCATTTCTGTAAAAAGTGATGTTGTGGTTAAGGTGACTCCTAGGTATACAAATTGGTTAACAACTTTAATTGTTTCCTTCTTATATAGGATATTCATACACCTACTGCCGATTTGACCACTTCGGATAAATAGAAGAATTTTAGTTTTGTCAACATTTACAATTAGCAAGTTTTGGTCACTGTATTTTTCTAGATTACTTAAATTTTCACCGAGTTCAACTTCCAAGTCTGATAAAACTGACTGATAAAAAATTGCTCTATATCCGAAATAAATAACCTAAATAATACTGGACTCAAAGGTTCTCCCTTAAGACTCCTGTTGTGTGGTCTTGTGCAGCCGTTTGTAGTTTTGATGTACATACTGTTATCATAATATGTTTTTCAAAATAGCTAATATTTTAGAACTCACACATTAAATCCAAATAGCTTTTGCCACAACAATTGATCGATAATGGAGTCAAAAGTCCATTTATATTCTACAAATTCAGCGTATACTTTGTGTTTTTTTTTCGTCGCAGTTGCAGTTGTATAGTTCTTGTGCATCTCAATTTATAAAAGACGGTAAAATCAGTATTCCATTGATAAATAGTTTTTTTATGTATCGGAACTATTTTTATTTTATATATAACATAGGTATCTTGTGTATAAATTGTGTCGGAGTATCAGACTCAGTCCTCCCATTTAATAAATCGAAAGAATTGGTTTTCTTACAGTTTACAATATGGAGCCCCTTTGTATTTAAAAACATTTCAATACTTAAACGACATTCCGACAGATTTGTGCCCTCCAGCATCTCTTGCAACACTTCTTCAGTTAAATTCTCTGCGCTTAAAAGCAGAACATCAAAATAATTTTCTAGAAGTTCCGACAGAGATGGTTGAAAATGTTCTAAAATATTCACAATATCTAAGGAGGGTTTAAAATAGGCTGTAAAACAATAATAGACTTTTCAGATGGAGAAGCCAGTTGGTAGAGTAGCCACCACGGTAGTTTTTCTAAAATTACACAGTTGTATAAATACATTTTTATAGAATATATCGAGGGGTTCGAGCGAAAACCCGATAAATGACAAAATTATGAAATCCGGTATTTTTATTTCTTCTGTATTAAGAACACGTCTTCTATCACTGAAAATTTTTTTAAATTGATATTAACATTTTTAAGCACAATAATTGATAAAAACCCAACATGGTAAAAACTCATATTTTTAAATAACACCAACCCGATAATATAACTTTACTAATAAAAATACTTTGAAGTAAACATATTTATAATATGAGAATCTGGTAAAATCATTTATCTTCTTTTCCTGTGTAAAGTTACTAATTTTATTAGAAATATTTCTGAGTTAAAAACAGATAATTAATTTTATCGGAAATTGAAATTCATAATAAATGTCTGAAATATAAAATCAGTTCTAGGAAAAATAAGCTAGAACAACTTAACTGCTTTCTTTTTAAAAGAAATTCACAAGTTAAGATTTTAAAAATATATAAATACATTTATCGGATATGAAGATTACAAAGCTGTTAATTTTAACAAAATATATTCATGCGAAAATCCAATAAAGAATTTTATACTATGATACTTTATTAAATTTCAGCACATTTTTGTCCTGCGAAAACCCAGTAAACCAATTTTAGGTTACACGAAGTACAATGATTTACCTTTTTGGGTCGGTAGTTCTGATTAGTTCACTCATGTCTGGACATTATTACGGACGTTGCGTTCTCTAACAAAAGTATAGTTTGATTAAATTTGACGATACTACTTCTTTATTTGGAGGTGATTATTCTGACGTAGATCCAAACTACTGCACAGAGTCATCTTTGGATTCTAAAGATATTGGCGTATCTGAAAATGATCTCGTAAACCAAAAAAAAAAGTTCAACGTAAGAAAATTTTATACTTTGAGACTTCTACATCTTTAGTGGCATTAATAATTGAAGGCATTTTAGAAACAGTACTGCATAAGGTAACAAAGCCAAAAAGGTGACGTAAATTCCGCTGAATGGAAATTGAATATTGAGAAAAAAAGACGGTCAGAAGGGAGCACATATATAACGAAAAACAAAATCAGAGCTCAACCAGCAAGTCAATTGTGATAAATGTAAATTTAAGTGTACTGAAAAGTTTTCTGAAGATTATAGAAACAAACTCTGTAGAAATTACTGGAGTTTGGATTTTAAATCTAGAAAAAATTTTATTTTGCGCAATATAACTGTAAAACAAATTAGGACTTGTCCTTAAAACTTCCAAAAGAAAGGAACGAAACTTTAGCAAGAAATGTTTCTTTCCACTAGCTAACAACGAACGGATTCCAGTGTGCCAAAAGTTTTTTACAAAAACGCTGTGTATATCCCCATATGTTATAATAAATGCTGTAGCTAACAGTTATTCTACTGGTTGCTATTCTAAAGAAGATAATCGCGGAAAACAGGAACCAGTTAACAAAACAAAGGCTGAAGATGTTCTATTTGTTAAAAGTCATATTGAATCCTTTCCGGTTATGGAATCTCATTATACCCGAAAGGATACCATTAGAAAATACTTACATCCCACTCTAAATATCAAAAAAATGTACCAGCTTTACTTAGATATCTGCATCGAAAATAATAGAGACCCTGTTGTTTTAAGTAAATATCGATCTATTTTTTGTGAAGAGTATAATCTAAGTTTTTTCACGCCCAAAAAGGACCAATGTCTTATCTGTGCCAAATATGCTAAGGCTAATCTAGAGCAGAGAAAAAACCTTGAAATAATCTACGAAGAACATAGAAAAAGAAACGAAATTTTTCAGGCCGCTAAAAGAATAGATAAAGACAAAGCAAATAAAATAAAGACAAGACATTTATGTCTGTAACATTGGATTTACAAGCAATTTTACAAATACCCAAAGGATCTATTAGTCAATTATACTATCGTAGAAAATTTGTAGTATACAATCTTACTATTTGGGAATCACCGCTACCCAATAACGCACATTGCTTGTGCTGGAATGAAATCAATGGCAAAAAGGGTAGTTCTGAAATCGGAACTTGTATGTATTACTATTTAAGTGAATGCTTAAGACCTGAGGTTAAGCATGTAACAATTTTTTCAAATACTTGTGGC
The DNA here is from genome assembly GCF_040954645.1 of Diabrotica undecimpunctata. Lineage (NCBI taxonomy): Eukaryota > Metazoa > Arthropoda > Insecta > Coleoptera > Chrysomelidae > Diabrotica > Diabrotica undecimpunctata. The sequence continues at coordinate 78,689,966 of NC_092805.1, forward strand.
GGTGAAAACCGTAATCAGTTTATAGCCGTACTGCTGTTGTGGATCGTACAAAATATTGACCAGTTGGAAATTATAGAACAAAAGTTCTTAGAAGCAGGACAAACTTATATGGAAGTGGATTCTATGCACTCGGCAATAGAATCTGCAAGTAAACATGTATATGTAACTTGCATGAATGACTGGAAAAATATATTTCAAACAGCAAGAAAACAGAAAATGAAGACAGAAGACAATGTGAAACATAATATAGGCCCATATAAGGTAAAAGAAATAAAATATAATGAATTTTTAGATTTAAAGTCACTTTCAGCAAACATATTGCAAAACAGAACAGTAGATTCTGACGGTAATACTGTGCAGTGGTTAAAAATCAAGAGACTAAAATATATTAAAGGTGAAAGAAGGATAATTTTTTTCAACTACGATCTCTCAGAAGAATTAAAGTGTTTAAACATATCAGAAGATATGGTTTGAATTAAAAAAAAAACTCCTACTCTACGGTCTAAAAGGCCAAAACAAATTTTATCCCAAAAAGCAACCCTAGACTTACCAACTTCGGATAATTTACCAAAGTTATACAAAGTACTCTTCCAATAAGCGAAGCAAAAAAAGGATTTAATAAAGATGTGCCAAGAAAACATTTTTCCGGAAGAGCTGCATGCTTGGATATCAAGTTTAAAAATAGGGAATAATGTCGTAGATCGAATTCCAGATATAATGATGGGAGAAGAATCGGAAGAAGAAGATATTACCATTTAATTTCCCAAAAAGAATGTAGATTATTATTTGTTTTATTTAAATAAAATACAGTTTATTTTTATTTTATAATTAACAAAATTAAAAATAAAAACCAATAAATACAAATGTTGTACTCATCCAGCGAGGAAAAACCCGATAAATATCATGTTTTATTTTTTTTTGTAAACACCTTTTAATAAGTTAAACTAAAAATAAATTATTCTAACTAAACATTAAATTCTCTACTGTTTGGCTTTAACTAATATTTGAAACAACTGCCTATGACGATTTTAACGCCTCTTCAATGTTACGAAAATCTTTAATCGCGATTATCTCCGAACAATGATTTTGTTAGTTATCGGGTTTTCGCTCGAACCCCTCGATATTATGTAGATACCACCGCTTGCTCTGCCCACGGACTTCTCCTTCAAAGTAGGAATACCTATAACATTATAGGATGACAAAACAATTGAATTATTATACTCCTTAAGTAGCCATGTTTCAGTAAGAAATAAAATCAAAATATATCATACTTGTCATCATTAATCATGAATGTTGAGTAATTGCTACTTAGGTACCGATGCGATTGCTTCATATACAGCAGGCTTTGAGTCATATTTCATGTCTGACTTCTGTTTCTACCTGTACCTTTGGTTTGTCCTGTTGTAATAATTTTAGGTATATTATTTATGTATCTAATTGTTTTTTTTTCCCTCATTATCTACACGATTTCGAAGCTCTGTTCGTAATTCAACCAAATATTTTGACTGACAAGGTGTCAAGTCTTGTTTTATGTATATGTTTGAGTTTTGATTTAGTTTGGATTTATTTTTAAGAGCAAAAAGGGCATCTTCACTCGACGTTATAGTGACGTACCAATTGTCAGCAGCATTGGCGTCAGATCTTGGCGACGATAGCCAAAACGGACATGCGAAGATGTTTTTAAGTTAGGTGCCACTACCTGGTTTAAAATTTCCTTTGCTTTAATTTTATCATATTCTTTATTATTTTCCGGAACACTCATTAGCAAAACATTTTCCCCTTTGTTTCCTATCACCCAGATCTATGAGAAAATTTTCTGCAGGAGCAGATTCTATTTTTTCAGCCTAATCATAGCCTGTTATATCTCACCTAATATAAACATGACACAATATGCTCAGCGGGTTGAAAAAATCATTGAGGCGTCACAGGGAGAAACAACATACATAATTGCTGGTGATATAAACGCCAAATCTATTCTTTGGCGGTCCCCAAAAATGACAAAAGAGGAGAAATTTGGAACGAATGGATCTCCTCCGCAAACCTGACTATGTTAAACAATGGTAAACCCACATTCGAAAGAGGTGAGTCGCGAAGTCACATAGACATTACACTAGCAACCAACAACTGCGCCAAGAAGATCTCGGGATGGGATGTGCTTGATGATAACATCTTCACGTTTCACAAGTACATCCCATACGAAGTCGGCATTAAGGTCACAACCCGGCACGGCAGGAAATTACTCGAGTTTGACAAATTCAGGAATCAGATACGGAACTTACAAGAAGAAACTACCAACTTTAATAACTTTAGAGACAACATAATAAAAGCACACAAAGCGAGCAGCAAAAGCAAACATGTCACATACACAATACCATACTGGTGGAATGAAAACATTCACCAAAAGCGGACAAAATGTCTTAGAATCAGGCGTACGGCACAGAGAAATAGGACCCAGCAAGTTAAAGAAGAGTATAAGAACGCCAAAAAGGAACTAAATAAATTGATCAAATGGGCCAAACGTACATGCTGGCAGAACTTGTGCGATGCATTGGAGAACGATATATGGGGCGAAGCATACAGGATAGCCACTAAGACGCTGAGGTCAGAGACCCCATATAACCTATGCGATGACAAAAGAAGGGAAATAGCGAATACCCTGTTTCCTAACAAGCCTATAAACGACTTCCTGATTAGAGACGATGAGATCTGTCCCAAAGAATTAACGGCGGCTGAACTCACCAGAGCCGCCAATTCCATCAAACTAGGTAAATCCCCTGGACCGGACCGTGTGCCACCAGAGGCGATAAAAATACTAGTGAATGAATGCCCAGAAGCTACTAGAATAGCACTCAATGAGCTGCTAACAAGACAAGAATTTCCAGACCAGCTGAAACTAGCTAAACTTACACTAATACATAAACCCGGTAAAAATCCGGACGAAGCCAATTCGTACAGGCCTATATGTTTATTAGATTGTCTGGGAAAACTATACGAAAATATTGTCAAAAATCGCCTAGAAGATGAATTAAGTGAAAGAGAGACTATCTCCAACAGACAATACGGATTTAGAAAAGCTAAATCAGCCATAGACGCAGTAAAAAGTTTAACCGATACTGTAAAAAACACAAAGAAAAGATGGGCTATACTGGTTATGTTTGATGTAAAGAATGCCTTCAACTCTTCCAAGTGGGCATATATCATAACAAAACTGGAATCAGCACGAGTGTCAGGATATCTCATTAATATCATTAAAAGGTATCTTACTAATAGATACGTTACAGTGGCAAAAAATATAGTACAGAAGTTAACAGCCGGCGTTCCGCAAGGTTCTGTATTAGGTCCGACACTCTGGAATATATTATATAACGGGGTACTAGAAATAGACTATGGTAGAGATACTCTAGCAATTGCATACGCAGATGACCTGGCGATACTAGTCATGACTGATATGAACCGAAGTGGTCATACTAAAAGAACCACGACGAAGACCCGAGATGACATTTCAAATTGGTAGTACTATTATAATCCCTACAAATTGTGCAAAATACCTAGGCATATACATCGACACAGGCCTAAGGTTCACAAAACACCTGACGAATGTAGTTCAGAGGGCGGAAGAAAGAAAGGCAGCCCTACAAAGAATCATGCCGAATATAGGAGGCCCAAGCAGTCAAAAACGAAGAATGTACCTGCAAGTGGTACAGTCGACTATATTATATGGAACCCCCATTTGGACAGACGTTCTAAATTACAAAAAGTACAGAGACATGATAACCAGAGCCCAGCGAAAGCCTCTATTAAAAGTTACAAGTGTGTACAGCACTACTTCAACGATGGCCCTACAGGTAATAGCGGGCACGCTCCCTATTCACCTCCTAGCTAAAGAACGGCAGACGCTCTATAACTCTCGAGACGGCCACCTACCTCAGGTCAGAGCCGCCATTAGAGAACAATTACTAACAGAATGGCAAACATAATGGGAGACACAGATAGACAAAGCACAATGGACCAAAAAACTAATACCCAATGTGATAGAGTGGTACAAATGTAAGTTCAAACGAGTAAATTTTTATTTTATGCAGTTCCTGACCGGACATGGATCTTTCAGGTCTTACACGTATCGTATACGAAAAACCAGCGATGATAATTGTGTCATATGTAACGTAGAAGACGATGCGGAGCATTGTATCTTTAGGTGCAAGGTGTTTGCGTCGGAACAACATATAATGCGAACTAAGCTATGAGAGATATCCTCTGACAACTTGATACGTGTCGCTATGGAAAGCAGAGAGAACTTCGAATTTCTTATAGACCAAGTAACAAAAATTATGAAGAGAAAGTCCATGATAGAGAAAGAAACTAAGACAGGATGAGAGTGATCTGGGGCAATCCACCTCCATTTAAAACTAGTTATCATTGTATATTATCTATGAATATGTATGTAGATATGTGTATATGTGTATTTGTGTGTTCGTAGGTGTGTATGTGTATGTACGTATGTATGTATGTACATATGTGTGTAATACACTTGTTTATTACATACGTATGTATACTTACTTATTGTTACCTAGTATTACCTAATACCAAGTATTCTTACACCTTATTGTTACCTTGTATACCTATACATTCCATATACTCTCCCCCTGGTTCCTTACCGCTCTTAGGTAATACCATCGACAAGGCCATTTACATATGGGCCTATTTTACATAAATTTTCTTCTAATTCCTTACCGCTTCTAGCTAAGAACCAGCAACAAAACTTTATTACTAATTCAGGCAGCGCAAGGCATCTCTAAGTTTCGTTCGCTAACTGAACACGTACGGGGGTGTCTTGACGAAGAATGGGTGGTTTTAGTTGGTAGGCAGGGCAACAGAAAGGCATCTGTTTGCTGGACCTCCTCTACATGGGGGGAAATGGGCTCAGATGTTTTCCTCTGCCCTGAATCCAACACACGCCGAGCAATGGTATGGTGTTTAGAACATTTTAAAACATAATGTTTTAAACACCATACCATTGCTCGGCGTGTGTTGGATTCAGGGCAGAGGAAAACATCTGAGCCCATTTCCCCCCATGTAGAGGAGGTCCTGCAAACAGATGCCTTTCTGTTGCCCTGCCTACCAACTAAAACCACCCATTCTTCGTCAAGACACCCCCGTACGTGTTCAGTTAGCGAACGAAACTTAGAGATGCCTTGCGCTGCCTGAATTAGTAATAAAGTTTTGTTGCTGGTTCTTAGCTAGAAGCGGTAAGGAATTAGAAGAAAATTTATGTAAAATAGGCCCATATGTAAATGGCCTTGCCGATGGTATTACCTAAGAGCGGTAAGGAACCAGGGGGAGAGTATATGGAATGTATAGGTATACAAGGTAACAATAAGGTGTAAGAATACTTGGTATTAGGTAATACTAGGTAACAATAAGTAAGTATACATACGTATGTAATAAACAAGTGTATTACACACATATGTACATACATACATACGTACATACACATACACACCTACGAACACACAAATACACATATACACATATCTACATACATATTCATACATAATATACAATAATAACTAGTTTTAAATGGAGGTGGATTGCCCCAGATCACTCTCATCCTGTCTTAGTTTCTTTCTCTATCATGGACATTCTCTTCATAATTTTTGTTACTTGGTCTATAAGAAATTCGAAGTTCTCTCTGCTTTCCATAGCGACACGTATCAAGTTGTCAGAGGATATCTCTCCTAGCTTAGTTCGCATTATATGTTGTTCCGACGCAAACACCTTGCACCTAAAGATACAATGCTCCGCATCGTCTTCTACGTTACATATGACACAATTATCATCGCTGGTTTTTCGTATACGATACGTGTAAGACCTGAAAGATCCATGTCCGGTCAGGAACTGCATAAAATAAAAATTTACTCGTTTGAACTTACATTTGTACCACTCTATCACATTGGGTATTAGTTTTTTGGTCCATTGTGCTTTGTCTATCTGTGTCTCCCATTATGTTTGCCATTCTGTTAGTAATTGTTCTCTAATGGCGGCTCTGACCTGAGGTAGGTGGCCGTCTCGAGAGTTATAGAGCGTCTGCCGTTCTTTAGCTAGGAGGTGAATAGGGAGCGTGCCCGCTATTACCTGTAGGGCCATCGTTGAAGTAGTCCTGTACACACTTGTAACTTTTAATAGAGGCTTTCGCTGGGCTCTGGTTATGATGTCTCTGTACTTTTTGTAATTTAGAACGTCTGTCCAAATGGGGGTTCCATATAATATAGTCGACTGTACCACTTGCAGGTACATTCTTCGTTTTTGACTGCTTGGGCCTCCTATATTCGGCATGATTCTTTGTAGGGCTGCCTTTGTTTCTTCGGCCCTCTGAACTACATTCGTCAGGTGTTTTGTGAACCTTAGGCCTGTGTTGATGTATATGCCTAGGTATTTTGCACAATTTGTAGGGATTATAATAGTACTACCAATTTGAAATGTCATCTCGGGTCTTCGTCGTGGTTCTTTTAGTATGACCACTTCGGTTCATATCAGTCATGACTAGTATCGCCAGGTCATCTGCGTATGCAATTGCTAGAGTATCTCTACTATAGTCTATTTCTAGTACCCCGTTATATAATATATTCCAGAGTGTCGGACCTAATACAGAACCTTGCGGAACGCCGGCTGTTAACTTCTGTACTATATTTTTTGCCACTGTAACGTATCTATTAGTAAGATGCCTTTTAATGATATTAATGAGATATCCTGACACTCGTGCTGATTCCAGTTTTGTTATGATATATGCCCAGTTGGCAGAGTTGAAGGCATTCTTTACATCAAACATAACCAGTATAGCCCATCTTTTCTTTGTGTTTTTTACAGTATCGGTTAAACTTTTTACCGCATCTATGGCTGATTTAGCTTTTCTAAATCCGTATTGTCTGTTGGAGATAGTCTCTCTTTCACTTAATTCATCTTCTAGGCGATTTTTGACAATATTTTCGTATAGTTTTCCCAGACAATCTAATAAACATATAGGCCTGTACGAATTGGCTTCGTCCGGGTTTTTACCGGGTTTATGTATTAGTGTAAGTTTAGCTAGTTTCAGCTGGTCTGGAAATTCTTGTCTTGTTAGCAGCTCATTGAGTGCTATTCTAGTAGCTTCTGGGCATGCATTCACTAGTATTTTTATCGCCTCTGGTGGCACACGGTCCGGTCCAGGGGATTTACCTATTTTGATGGAATTGGCGGCTCTGGTGAGTTCAGCCGCCGTTAATTCTTTGGGACAGATCTCATCGTCTCTAATCAGGAAGTCGTTTATAGGCTTGTTAGGAAACAGGGTATTCGCTATTTCCCTTCTTTTGTCATCGCATAGGTTATATGGGGTCTCTGACCTCAGCGTCTTAGTGGCTATCCTGTATGCTTCGCCCCATATATCGTTCTCCAATGCATCGCACAAGTTCTGCCAGCATGTACGTTTCGCCCATTTGATCAATTTATTGAGTTCCTTTTTGGCGTTCTTATACTCTTCTTTAACTTGCTGGGTCCTATTTCTCTGTGCCGTACGCCTGATTCTAAGACATTTTGTCCGCTTTTGGTGAATGTTTTCATTCCACCAGTATGGTATTGTGTATGTGACATGTTTGCTTTTGCTGCTCGCTTTGTGTGCTTTTATTATGTTGTCTCTAAAGTTATTAAAGTTGGTAGTTTCTTCTTGTAAGTTCCGTATCTGATTCCTGAATTTGTCGAACTCGAGTAATTTCCTGCCGTGCCTGGTTGTGACCTTAATGCCGACTTCGTATGGGATGTACTTGTGAAACGTGAAGATGTTATCATCAAGCACATCCCATCCCGAGATCTTCTTGGCGCAGTTGTTGGTTGCTAGTGTAATGTCTATGTGACTTCGCGACTCACCTCTTTCGAATGTGGGTTTACCATTGTTTAACATAGTCAAGTTTGCGGAGGAGATCCATTCGTTCCAAATTTCTCCTCTTTTGTCATTTTTGGGGACCCCCAAAGAATAGATTTGGCGTTTATATCACCAGCAATTATGTATGTTGTTTCTCCCTGTGACGCCTCAATGATTTTTTCAACCCGCTCAGCATATTGTGTCATGTTTATATTAGGTGAGATATAACAGGCTATGATTAGGCTGAGAAAATAGAATCTGCTCCTACAGAAAATTTTCTCATAGATCTGGGTGATAGGAAACAAAGGGGAAAATGTTTTGCTAATGAGTGTTCCGGAAAATAATAAAGAATATGATAAAATTAAAGCAAAGGAAATTTTAAACCAGGTAGTAGCACCTAACTTAAAAACATCTTCGCATGTCCGTTTTGGCTATCGTCGCCAAGATCTGACGCCAATGCTGCTGACAATTGGTACGTCACTATAACGTCGAGTGAAGATGCCCTTTTTGCTCTTAAAAATAAATCCAAACTAAATCAAAACTCAAACATATACATAAAACAAGACTTGACACCTTGTCAGTCAAAATATTTGGTTGAATTACGAACAGAGCTTCGAAATCGTGTAGATAATGAGGGAAAAAAAAACAATTAGATACATAAATAATATACCTAAAATTATTACAACAGGACAAACCAAAGGTACAGGTAGAAACAGAAGTCAGACATGAAATATGACTCAAAGCCTGCTGTATATGAAGCAATCGCATCGGTACCTAAGTAGCAATTACTCAACATTCATGATTAATGATGACAAGTATGATATATTTTGATTTTATTTCTTACTGAAACATGGCTACTTAAGGAGTATAATAATTCAATTGTTTTGTCATCCTATAATGTTATAGGTATTCCTACTTTGAAGGAGAAGTCCGTGGGCAGAGCAAGCGGTGGTATCTACATAATATATTCTATAAAAATGTATTTATACAACTGTGTCATTTTAGAAAAACTACCGTGGTGGCTACTCTACCAACTGGCTTCTCCATCTGAAAAGTCTATTATTGTTTTACAGCCTATTTTAAACCCTCCTTAGATATTGTGAATATTTTAGAACATTTTCAACCTTCTCTGTCGGAACTTCTAGAAAATTATTTTGATGTTCTGCTTTTAAGCGCAGAGAATTTAACTGAAGAAGTGTTGCAAGAGATACTGGAGGGCACAAATCTGTCGGAATGTCGTTTAAGTATTGACATGTTTTTAAATATAAAGGGGCTCCATATTGTTCACTGTAAGAAAACCAATTCTTTCGATTTATTAAATGGGAGGACTGAGTCTGATACTCCGACACAATTTATACACAAGATACCTATGTTATATATTGTTATGATATGCAAAATCGAGAAAAATATTGGGTTGATTAAAATATTTCAAATTCAAAAACATGAAAATAATTCAGATAAGTAAGATAATAAACAACAAACATTTCAAAGAAGGAAAGTTATTAAATTCTTGGATTACCTGTACTAAACAAAATGTAAGCTATACATAAATTATTTCTTTGTTATACTTGAGTGACCCGCATAATTTTAAGTGAAATCCAAAGACAATTGAAACGGGTTTTCCAAAATACATTAATGCAGTGATTAGAGACAAATAGAAGAGATTTTAGAAAGAGGTTTTTGTTAGTTTTAAGAATTATAGAAAATATTATTTGTAAATAAGTTTTAGGAAATTTTATAATTATAGGTAAAAATTTGTTTGTTATCGAAATGAAAAAATGGGGGAATTGTGACGAGTTTTGATTGGCGGAGATTGAAAAAGGTGGGATAAGTATGTAGGAAAAAGTTTAGCGAGATTGAGGAGAGAGAAAGGAGAGGCAGTTGGTTTTCCAAGTCTGTAAGACGAACAGTGATTGTTCTCTGGTGGTTCCCAAGAAGTAGCAAGCAGTAGTGTTGAATGTTAGTGAGTTTTTGTGGAGTTAGTGTATCTGACAGAAGCTGAAGCAGCAAAATATTGTAAGTCATATTTTCCTACTTATATTCCAAGAGTCACTGTTCAGGCCAACGAGAGATTCAGTTTATCGTAAAGAGAAGATATTCCAAGAGTCATTTTTCACTCGGGCCAACGAGAGATTCAGTTTATCGAGAGGAGAAAGGCTATCATAATTTGAATGATTGTTGCTTTTGAAGGAGATCATTAAGGACGATATACTTGCAACAATCTGTTGTAAGATTGCTGATTACATAGGGAGCGGTTGAGAGGAGATAATACAGTCTACAAGGAACAAGGATTTGGACCACTCATCATCAGAGAGAGATATTTTTGTTTTCTGCAGTTTTTTTCCTTTTATTGATAACACAATTTTTACACGTAATTTAGAAAGGATATAAATATTTTGATTAGGAGAGTTAGAATAATTTGGGATTTTGAGTTTTCAATTAATATTGTTTGTACCATTAATTTTGATTGTTCACGTACGGAGAACAAAATTTTGAGAATCCTTATATGAGATTTGTTTATTGAAAACTTTTGAGTGTGAATTGTTTCATTATTTTTATTTCAATATATAGTGTTAGATCATATGCGTTTTTTATTATTCCGGTATTCTCTGGACCTTACCTTTCACATGTAATAGCATAGATATTGAAGCACGAATTTAACCCTGAGATAAAAGAATTAAAAATTGTAATAGAGTCAAAGAATTAAAAATTGTGATAGAGTCATAATCATATCATTTAAATAATTTTAATTAATCAAAAAAATTAATTAGCTAATTATTGCTTGGCGCACCAAGACTTTAAATATCACAATAATATAAAATAAAAATAGTTCCGATACATAAAAAAAACTATTTATCAATGGAATACTAATCTTACCTTCTTTTATAAATTGAGATGCACAAGAACTATACAACTGCAACTGCGACGAAAAAAAAACACAAAGTATACGCTGAATTTGTAGAATATAAATGGACTTTTGACTCCATTACCGATCAATTGTTGTGGCAAAAGCTATTTGGATTTAATGTGTGAGTTCTAAAATATTAGCTATTTTGAAAAACATATTATGATAACAGTATGTACATCAAAACTACAAACGGCTGCACAAGACCACACAACAGGAGTCTTAAGGGAGAACCTTTGAGTCCACTATTATTTAGGTTATTTATTTCGGATATAGAGCAATTTTTTATCAGTCAGTTTTATCAGACTTGGAAGTTGAACTCGGTGAAAATTTAAGTAATCTAGAAAAATACAGTGACCAAAACTTGCTAATTGTAAATGTTGACAAAACTAAAATTCTTCTATTTATCCGAAGTGGTCAAATCGGCAGTAGGTGTATGAATATCCTATATAAGAAGGAAACAATTAAAGTTGTTAACCAATTTGTATACCTAGGAGTCACCTTAACCACAACATCACTTTTTACAGAAATGACTGATACAACAGTGGATAGAGCCAAACATGCAATTGGCAATGTAATAGGTTTAATGGTTAAATACAAAATGAATTCTTAGAAAGCTCGAATGCAACTGTTTACCTGTTCAGAGAGTGAGATATGCTGACCATTTAGAAATAATACAAATAACTTTTACATCTTAGTATCAATTTCTAATTGGCTGTTAAAAAATTAAAAAATCGTGATAAAAAAATATATGGATATGCTTCATCAATAAAACATACACGCCTTGTTCCTATCAATATTCTAAACTATTAACAAACATTTATCCGTAGATACCACATTACAGCAATATCTAGAATTTTAAATTTCCATAAAATATATTCGTACCATTACGTAACTTAGAACATGTAATTGCTATGTGTAACAATTTATCTATAATGGTATATCATATTCGACCATCTGAAATTTGTACTATTTGCAGCACAAACCAGTTGGAAACTTTGGAATATTTACTATTTGAATGTTTAATTTACAGTTTAATGAAGCCGGTTAATATAGCCCCTTTTAATAATTGTACCATCCTGATTGGTTATCTTAATAATGCCACTATAAAGTCTGTAAAAGAAATTTCAATATATTTGGAATATACTAAAACTCAGGTCTTTTTGTTATATTCATTAATACCTATATACTAGAATGGTTGTTATAGTTGTTATAATTTTTACTTTCTAAACTCATTGTTATAAAACTGTAGTTTTTAAAAACAATAAATAGATTCGGAGGAAGGTCAACGGGAACTGAACGAGTTAAGTTCTGTGTGTGAAGTGCCGAAATTTTGTTAATATTTTCGGATATAAACAAAACTGTTATATCTAAAATTTGAACCATATAGTTGATGGAACACAGTGAATCGTGAAATGATGTTATAACTGACTCAAAGTGAGTTGTACATTAATTAATTTACTTTATGTTATTTTGAAAACATAACCAACAAAGACACTAGTTCTGTCAATTGTAATAAATATTGTTCTGTGATACTAGTATCAGAATAGTCGCTAACTTCCTGGTTCGTGTAGGCAACCGGTTTTACGGCATGCCGTATTTGAGGTTGCCTATAGCAAACACAACCCACAAATATTAGCGACCAAGCTATTATCGCTTCTAACTACAGGGGCGAGATGAAATCTAATATAAGTTCCCCAATGGCAAATAATCATAATACAACTGAAAGTAACAGATCTTCAGTTTCATATGTTGCTGCTGCCAGAGCTACACCTAAAACTACATTCCCAAAAAAAGAGCAGGCTATAGTGTTCCATATAACTGATAACAATCTTAAATTATTTGACTACGTTAAATCAATTGGAAATATTATTGGGCCGAAAAACATCAGCTTCGCTTCCAGAATATCAAACAACCGATTGTGCATTTACCTAAACAATATAGAATGTGTGGACCTATTACTCACAAAAAATCCTGTTGTTCGCGTAGGAGACGTAGACCATAATATTAGAAAACTAGTTACACCAGCTAAACGTCTAGTTTTATCAAATATATGTCCATCTATTCCACATGAGCTTATCGAGACAGCACTCAAAGATTATGGCCTACAGATTGCTTCACCCATCTCGTTTCTAAGAGCAGGAATTCCAGACGACGAATATAACCATATTCTTTCCTTCCGTAGACAAGTCTATATAGTCCCACCGAATGATAACTACGAGATCCAAACGTCATTGGTCATTTTATTTGAAGGTAATGCACATCGCTAACAATTGCCCAAACACAAATGTCCCTTCAGTTTCTACAGAGAATCCATCAACATCTGAAGAAATACCATCCTCACCTGTCCCTGGAATGAAGAGAGCCTTTTCGAATTCAACAGATTCCAACGTAATTAACGTGACAGAAACGCAAGAAGAAATTTCACCTGCAATGCCACCTCCTGATCAAGATACAAACAGAAAACCAATGAAACAAGCTAGGAAGAAGTTAAAAAAAGATTCGTCTGATAGTTCCAAAATCACGGATGCCTCAAAAGAAGCAATAAAAGACTGTTTTAGTAAGTCATCACACTCTTTTTTCACTTCTGTCGACAATTTCATAAGTTTTCTTGAAAATAGTTACGGTAGTAGCAATCTATTATCTGAAGCCCAACTGATTACACATGACATCAAATCATTACTCTCTGACATGTATAATGTTTATCCTTTTCTAACAGATAGGTCACTAAAAAACAGATTTACACGAATATCAAAAAAACTTAAACAAGATTTTCAGTCTGACACAGCAGACACAGTGAGCATAAATTCCCTGTCATCACTGGAACCTCAGGATGAGGAATATCTCTCAGATACCTCCCAACATTCCCAAAAATCCTCTTTTTAATAAATTTCAATCTAATTCAATGGAATTGTGATGGGTTTTACCCTAGACTTGAACACCTTCAAAAGTTAATCGTTGATACTACTGCCGACATAGTATGTTTACAAGAAACAAATTTCAAATCTGACCACAAAAGACTTCTAAATGGTTTTGTAGGATATCATTTCTTGAGAACTGACTATCTTAGAGCTAGCGGTGGAACATCCATATTCGTATCCAGTGATCTCTACTCCACACATCTTCCCATTTGCACAAACCTAGAAGCTATCGCCGTTAACATTTGGTGTCCAAACAAAATTTCAGTTTGTAGTATTTATATTCCTCCAAATTATAGTTTATCCGAAGCTGATTTAGTGGACCTCATATATCAACTTCCTTCACCTTTCATTCTTGTTGGAGATTTCAATGCCCACAATACATTGTGGGGTTCTGAAAAAACCTTCGGCCGGGGAAAGACTGTCGAAAATGTATTAAATTTGTGCCACCCAAAAATATATCCTAACCTCACATGGAAACCAGCTGAGTATCTTTATGACAGTAATCATTATCCTATTTTAATATCTGAAAAATCTGAAAAACATTTCGACCCCTTTAAAAAATGGAACATTTCTAATGCCAACTGGGATGGCTTTCGATTATATACTGAAAGCAAATTAAATCAGCTGCAGTTATCAGAAGATTCAAATGAAAATATTGGCGCTTTCAATAACTGTATAATCTCCGCTGCTGAAGCAAATATCGGACAAATAGCAATTTCTTCGTCTCGTAAAACAACACCTTGGTGGAATGAAAGATGCTCTCTGGCTTTACAACAAAGTTAGGCAGTATTAAACAAATACCGCAGAGACAGTACTAAAGAAAATTTAATTACCTTAAAAAAACTGAGAGCCAAATCTAAGTATGTAATTAAACAAAGCAAAAAAGACTTTTGGAAAAAACACGTCTCTTCCATAAATACTGATACTCCTTCTAGCAAAATTTGGAAAAAAATTAAACACATGACAGGAAAGAAAACGTATTCAAAAATTTCTGCCATACTTACTCAAAACAGCACAGTCTGCTCCTTCCATGACACGAAAAAACAAAATCTTAATTCGCCGACTTAGAATCGGCCATACAAGACTAACTCATAAACATTTAATGACTTCCCAAGATCCACCTACATGCACACACTGTGGTAATATTCTATCTGTTAAACATATTCTCGTAGACTGTCCCCACTTTAACAACGAAAGAAAAAATAATCTTTTGAGTCAAAACCTACAAAATATTCTCAGTTCGCCAGATCAATTCCAAAACCTTACTAATTTCCTCTATGAAACCAAGCTTTACCAGGATATTTAGAAGAAGAAACGTAGTTTAGAATTTGATAATTAATTATTGTACCAATATTTAATGTATTTCTATATTAATTGTAATGTTACTGTATTTGTAATGTAATGTAATAAAATTGTACCTGTGTCAGTGACCTACGCTGTCGAGACACGTAAAGCTAAAAAAAAAAAAAAAAAAAAAAATACGGGACAAATACGTTAAAAAATAATAACCCAACCGAAAAGTGATACACTAATATACTGCCTATGGAATATGCAGCGATTTTAAAATATTGCAAAAATTAAATGTTTGATATTTTTTATATTTTGGATATATATATATATATATATATATATATATATATATATATATATATATATATATATATATATATATATATATATATATATATACATATATCGAAAATAAATCGTTTGAAAGCAAATTTAATTCGAATAGAAACTTGTTTATTTAAGACTTTCTTTGAAATGTATAAAAATCTCACTACATAAACAAAAAACAAATTTGTTCTTGTAGTTTTCAATAAATGTGCTTTATTTTGTTAACCACAAATGCAAACTATGCATTTGTAAAAAGTGACATATGAAACATACTTTTTTTTCTGACATATTTTAATTTATGCGAAATAGGCACATGGAAAGAGCACACAACAACAAAGAAAACAAAGTAAGCACATTTCAAAAGATTAGTAAGCATAGGATACATAATCATTGAATACATTCGAACTGTAGAAATCTCACAAGAATTAAAAGAAAGAGTCCTAGAGTTCGAAAATATTAATAAAAGAAGATTCAAGAAAAAACACTACTAAAGAAGAGTATACAATACACACGGGAACATTTAGAGATATGGATCAGGAACAAAGAAAAGTGATAAGGAAAAATACAAGAGCCACTGCCAGAATTACGAAACTGAGAAAAAGGGGTTTAAAGTTGTAAGCACATTCCGAGCCCATTGTGTGATACTATGATGCATTTTATTTAGTAATAGGTAGATTTAAACTTACCGAATAAAAAAAGTAGTTATCTGTGGTTTTTATTTAAAAAATGGTAGATACCACATATAAGTCAAGAATTATTTATATTATTAACAGTGGTAACGTACTGCCAGTGAAGATACCACTTTTCCACCACCAAAACATGTAGGTAACGTTAGTATACTAAAGAAATAAATTTGAAAATAAAATTGAATAATTATTTTGCAAATAACCACAACGGATATTTTTTAATCTTTTACGTTGCTTAGCAAATGTGGTGGCTTTGTGGCCTTGTTGTTAACTTACAAATGTTCCCAAAATGTAAGCCTATTTGCTGGCAGTAAGGAAGATAAGGTTTTAGTAATATTGGCCTTTCTTTCTTTCCTGATACCGCTTATTGGTTTGTTCTTTTTGGTAAAAAGCCCTCCATTTTTCAAAAAATTTAGCTCAAGTTTTTTAACTTCAGTAAACTTTTTCTTGTAAGCCAAAATTTTTTTTCTTCTTATTGCTCCAATTTGCAGAATATCCTTTAGATAAATGCGCGGTTGTTGTTTCTTTAATTTATAAATTGAAGAATGATCATCCCACTCATAAAAATTTTCAGGTCTAATAACTTTTACTTTGTTGGAATTAGCTTTTTGTACAACATTAACAAATTCTTTAAAATCATATATCGTTCGATTTTTTTTTTTCATAAAAGCTTCTATTTGATGATGAAAATTATCCACAGACATAAACCTATGCCCAGGTTCAAAGTATTAAATAACAATCTCGTTAATAGAGACCTCTGGTGAGTTAAAAATGTAATTTAAAAAAGTAAATAATGTCCAATTTTCATTTTGTGACAAACAATTGTTTTGTGCCCATCGGAACAAAACTCTAATTGAATACTATGATTCTTGGACAAAATATCGACTTATATAGTAGCTAAGGAATAGTAGATACCACTTTTAAGAATATTACTGCTCTGTATTGTAGTATATTGTAGCTTATAAGCTTTTACAACTTTTAAGTTAAGAAAAATCATGTAGAATGTAAAGGTTTATATGTATAATACCATAACTCTATTTGGCACAAAATTGGAGATACCACTTTTAAGCTAAGCACAGCAGAATAACAATCGCAAAACTATGATGTAAAAGAAATGGAAGAACGGGTCAAAATCTGCTATAATAAAAGTAGCTCTAAAGAATAATAAAAAAGGACAAGAAACCCATTTCCCCACTATGTAGCTTAACGCTTCCTATTCAGAGATTTGAATCAAGTAAGACTACTAGTAATGGCACAAAAAAAGGCCAGAGTAAAATTTGCTGAGCTAGAAGACCACCCAAACTGGATCCTGAGAGAGATGTTAGGGTATGTTGTGTTTCAATATTGAAAGCACAGAAGACTTAAACAAAAAAGTTAGTGAATATTTAAAGAAGTACAGCAGCTAATATTCTACTTTTATCAAAGCAAACCCCCATGCATATTTCATTTTCAAGGTGCCACACTCTCGACCGCCGAGTTGCTAAACAACTGAGCCTAGCCCGGAGTGGGGACTCAACGTCCGAGCATCTAATACACTTCGATGATACAGCAGAAATAATAGCTAGACTATAGCTAGCACATCACACTATCTTGCATATTCAGGGTAGGGTATCTTGCGGGATAGATGGACATAGTGCTAGGATGTCAAATAATAAATACACAAAGTGAATGTAGTTAAGTTCTATAAGAGAAGCACTCACTCATAATTGTTTATTTAGGTGCTGGCTTAATTTTAATATGAAAATAAGTTATATGTAAATTTATCAATTAATATAAATACTATGTATGTATGCAATCAAATTACGGTACCTGTGATGTTGATGTATACTTCTTCTTCTTCCTCAGTGCACTGGGCTGGTTCGGGAACAGAAATCTTCTCAAAAGGGTCGCGTGGTCAAGGTTACACAAAATACTGGAGTGTTTAGCGCGCCGATTTATACAGGACTATGTCTCAACTCAGATTGAAAATGCGTGTCGTCCCGTAGCTTGCTCCCTTAAGACTAGGGGGGGACTGTACAGGTCCGTATTAATTTACGATGACAAGACATACACACACGTTAAGTAAAGAATTAAAATATAAAAATAAAATAATAAAAATTATTAATAAAAACTGAGAATATATGTGGAGGGACGTAACATTCCCACCCACCAAAATGCATATTTGCATTTTTAGTCAATATAAGGCAAAGGGCATAGCTTAACCAAAGGTCGCCTAAGTTCACCTTTCGCGGTTTGTACGATAGCTACGCGAGTAATATCATCTTGACCGAAAATTAAAGTTTTAATTCGACCCATTTGCCATTGTAAGGGAGGCTCGGTCTCATTACGTATTAGTACGAGTGTACCTATATTAGGGTTACCCTCATTTTTATGCCACTTCGAGCGTTGATGAAGAGTATGTAAATATTCTCTACTCCATCTTTGCCAAAAGTCTGCATGTAATCGTTGCAGCAATTGCCAACGACTTAGTCTATTTAAATGAACATCACTGTAATCCCGATCGGGAATTATCTTTAAAGGCTCTAGTATAAGAAAATGTCCAGGTGTTAACACTGAAAAATCATTTGGATCATTACTGACAGGACATAAAGGACGACTATTTAAGACAGCCTCTATTTGTATGAGTAATGTATTAAATTCTTCATAGGTTAAAACCTGTTCGCCTATGAGTCTAGACACATGTGTTTTTACGCTTTTTATACCCGCTTCAAACAATCCACCAAAATGGGAAGCTGCCGGAGGATTTAAATGCCATGTAATGACGTCGTTTTTATCAAAATGTGACTTAATGTCTTTTAAATGGGATTTTGCTTCTACAAAATTTGTTCCGCAATCAGAATAGACAACAGAGCAACGTCCTCGACGTGCTATAAAACGTCTGAATGAGGCTAAAAATGCCCCGGTACTAAGTTTGGATACCAATTCTAAGTGCAAAGCCTTAGTGGCAAAGCATACAAATAGGCAAATATAGGCTTTCATTCGTTTAGAATTTTTAAGCTTATTGGCTTGTATCAGAAAAGGACCGCCAAAGTCGACGCCAACGCAAGAAAATGGTTTGGCCTTGGATATCCGAAGGTCGGGAAGAGCCCCCATAGGTGGCTAATAATTTTGAGGTTTTAGTCTCCAACAGGAAAGACATTTTGAAAGAACACTACGAATAACACGTTTGGATGAAATTATCCAAAAGTTTTGTGACAAGGCGAAGTGCGTACCTTGAATGCCTGCATGTAGATGAACAATATGAATTTCCGAGATAAGTAATTTGATAAAATTACCTTTGGAAGGTAAAATAAGAGGAAAGCGCTGGTCATACGCTAATTCTGACTGGCTAAGTCTTCCGCCCACTCTTAGGAGATCATTTGAATCAAAGAAGGGATTTAATTTTTTCAAATATTTGAATTTTATAGAATTACCTATAACCTGTTCTATTTCCTCCTTCAAATATCTTTGTTGCACTAATCTAATTAGTTGATTAGTGGCGTTACTTTGTTCCTGAATAGAAAGCTTTCCAACTGTTCGTTGATTGGCTGATTTTAGGTTACCAACAAATCTAAGAACATAGGAAAAGATACGTTTTAATTTTGAAAAGAAAGAAAATCGATTACAGAGATTATCGACAAATTCATCAGATGGAAAAGACAAAAGACAACTTTTCTGTTTCAATTCTAAGTTATGTTCGATAGAATCGGTCAAGGAGAATGACCAGTTATCTTCAGTAGTGCGAAGAAATTCCGGACCCACCCACCAAGCAGGAGTATTTAAGAAATCCTCGGGGAAAAGTCCACGGGATCCGTGATCTGCACTTTATAATGAAGAAGGAATATATCGCCAGTGTTTTGAAGCTATCCTGTCTTGAATATAAGAAATTCTGTTACTGACGAAGGTTTTCCATTTATATGGCTGTGAATTAATCCAATGAAGAACAACAGTCGAATCTGACCATGCGTATATTCTACTAAACTGTATAGTGGGAGTCTGCAGTATATAAGATAATAATTTACTAAGAATTACTGCTGCATTGAGCTCGAGACGAGGAATAGTTTGTACCCTGGTAGGAGATGCCTTTGTTCGGGCTAAAAACAAATAAGTTTTGATGACTCCTGTATCATAACACACACGAAGGTATGTAACAGCAGAAGATCCACGTAAAGAAGCGTCGCAAAAGCCATGAAGCTCACAGGAAATAATTGCATTTAAAGAAATATGACGAGGTATAGTAAACTTAGACAGTATAGGCAGTTCAATTTTAAATTGTTCCCACCTTGAAGTAATTTCCAAAGGTGGAGTTGCATCTCAATCTAAATTAAGTAGCCAAAGACGTTGAATAATAGTCTTCACTATCAAAGTGACAGGATTAAGAATACCGTAAGGATCGAATATGCGAGCTATTTGGGATAAGAGATTTCGCTTTGTACAGGAAGCTTGAAGAGGTAAAATTTTGTAAAAGAAATCATCAGATGATGGATTCCATCCAAGTCCTAATACCTTCAACGAAGATTGATCTAAGTCAAATGAAAAAGACTTGCAGAATATGATCCAAAGGAATATTAGCGAGGGAGAATAACTGAGGGGCATTACTTGCCCATTTTCGTAACTCAAATCCACCACGTTTCAATAAAGATATTAATTCTTTTATAGCAAGAACACTATTTTCTAAAGAATCCTTTCCTTTCACCACATCGTCTACGTAAGTATCTTTTAGGAGTATAGATGTGGCTACAGGTAAGTCCGGTTCGTCGAGTGCTAGCTGCTGTAGAGTACGAATTGCAAGATATGGTGAGCTAGACACACCGAAAGTAACCCGAGTAAGTTCGTATTCAGCAATAGATTCCTGTTCCGAAAAGCGCCAAAGTATTCTTTGAAATCTTTGTTGCTCAGGAGCGATAAGAATCTGAGTAAACATGGATTTAATATCTGCAGTAAAGACATATTTATGAAACATGAATTTAAGCAATAAATTTACAAGATCATTTTGTAATTTTGGACCTGAATATAACGTATCGTTTAAAGACGGAAAGTTAGGGGCGTGTGCGGAAGCATCAAACACAACGCGCAATGGAGTAGTACTGGACTCCTTGTAAATACAATGGTGTGGTAGATAATAAACATTATTTATTGCCGTACTTGGCTGAATAGGATTTAAATAATGATTATCTATGAAACTTTTGATAAAGCTTGAATATTGAATCTTAAGTGATTCATTTTTGGCAAATCTGCGCTCTAAAGAACTAAATCTTTGTAATGCTAAACGTTTTGTGTCGCCAAAAGAAGGTATTTTGTTTTTGAAAGGCAGCTTTACTACAAATCTGCCCTCGGAATTTCTATAAGTGGTATGAGTATACAGCTTCTCACAGAATGAGTCTTCCGGAGAATAAGATTTAACTTCTGGTACTTCCTCAATGGCCCAGAATTGTTTTAATGTCGCATCTAATTGCTCAGAATCATTAGCAGAAAATGACGTAAAAAAGGAATGAATATTTGTTATATTTGTAGGTGGAATATTTTCCATCAAAACATAACCGAAACTTGTTTCAAGAGCTGAAAGCTGATCATTACGGGTTTTAATAATTCCTCCTGTTAAGATGTAAGGAAAGATATTTGCTCCTAATAGAACATCAACTTTACCTGGAATATTTGCCATTTTATCAGCCAACCTTAAATGTTGAAGATACGGCAAGTTGTCGAAAGAAATTGGAACAGTTGGCATGTTTTGACAGATTTGAGGAAGAATTATTGTATCTATCTCGCAATGAAAGTTTATGTCATAAGACGAAGAAATGTTCAATTTTACGCCTGATTTGGCTGGGGTGCACATTCTATCAAGACCTTGTATCGATAAAGCCGCATTGAATTTAGGGAGACTTAATTTGTCTGCACATTCTTTACTAATGAAGTTAGCTTGAGACGCACTGTCTAATAAGGCTCTAACTTCCAAGGCTTTACCAAAACGATCGAGAACATAGATTGTAGCTGTAGCTAGCAAGACATTATTTGTCAAAGTATTTGATAAGGCGGAAACAGAGGGCATAGGATCGTTAGATGAACTAGCAACCTCGTTGTGAGAAGAAGAAGAAGAATGATCATTCGCATTGAGATTATCAAAATGAAGAGCAGTATGATGTTTTTTATTACAATGTGTACATCTTTTGGATGAAAGGCATTTGATCGTAACATGAGTTTTAGACAAGCAGTTTATACAACATTTATTCTGTTTAGCAAAGTCAAAACGTTTTTGAGGTGATTCAGCAAGAAATTGATTGCATTTAAATAAAGCATGATCCGAACCACGAAATAGACACTTATTTTTGACAGAACTGGTCAAAAATGTAGAAGTTTGACGAGATGAATACCTTACGTTATTAAAAGTATCGGAAATAGTAGATTTAACATTTTTGCTGACTTGTCTTTTATATGTCTCCAATGAAGTGCAACGCTGCAATGCGAACTTATAAACTTCCTCATAGGAAGGTGCATTTTTTGAAGCAAAGTGTAATTCGAAAGCTCTAACTGTTTCTACATCCAATTTGTCCATCAGTAAATTCATTAGAATAAAGTCCCATTGAGAGGGAGAAAAAAGTAATTTTTCTAAAGAGGCTAAGTTTTCATTGAAAATATCTAATAATTTTCTAAGTGAAACAGGATCATAAGTTTTAACCACACTGGCATTTTGAATATTTTTCCATAATGCTCTAGATAAGTCTCGTTTACCTTCATAGCGATCAATTAAGGTGTTGTAAGCAATTATATAATTAGAATCTTGCAGCTTAATGCTTTTAATTAAATTGTAAGGTACTCCCTTAAGTGATTGCAGAAGATAACTAAACTTTTCTATATTAGAAAGATCAGAATAATTATGCACAAGAGCATTATATAAATCTATAAATGTGGGGAAATCTGTAATCTCGCCCGCAAATATACTTAAATTTAGTTTAGGAAGATTTACGTTATTTTTTGATTTGATTTGTGGATCAGCGGACACATTTTGAGTTCCACTAGAAGTATTGTTTAATAAAGAATTATGTTTAAAATAAAGAGAAGCTATTTTATTAATACTATTAGCAAATTCAAATCTTATTATTTCTTCCGTATCCAAATTTGCGTCTTCCTCGACAGCAATTAAATTAATTAATTCAGTATGCTGATTATTGAAGCTAGTATTGATAGCTTCATAATCTTTTGCAGCAAAGAGAAACCCTGGAATTAATGAAACATCAACCAACACTTCATCTGCCAGCTTTTCCATTTGTTTAATCTTACAAATGTCAACGTCTCTCAATGCACGCAAACCAACAATTTTATTTGAATTTCTGGAAGACATTATTGTATATATAGAAAAAGAAATTTATGTAACACAAAGAACCTTTAAAGAATGATCTCAATAAATTCAGTATGTACTCGTATATGTAATATATGTAATACTTTTAAAGTTATAAAACTCAATAAGTATCAGTAAGAATAAATATATTTATTATATGTGAGTATGTATAATCGAGCAAACAAAAAAACACTCCAAGTATTATTTAAACAAAATCAATATATATTTATTTAATTGTAACTAGAAATATACGCATAAAATATATTTAAAACCGGTGTTCAATTAATATGTATTGCGTTTTTAAAATTTCCCAAGTTATATAAATAAAATATATAATTATATAAAATAAACCCCTTGTATTTAAAGAATTCTAAATTGTAGATTGTAACAGAAATTGAACGTGTTTTGGAACGGCTGTACTTCGATTTAACAATAGATCAGGTAGAGACCTTGCTTGGGATTATCGCATCCGTTGCCAGATGTGTACCGCTAGTGGATTTTTTTCAATGATTTTAAACGAATTTTGAGAGAAGCCGCAGTATATATTTAAAAATTTATATAATTTTATCACGTTTTTAATTGAATAAATTATTTTAAACTAATTTTAATGCGGATCTGAAGGACCAAATGAATGAAGTTAAGTTCTATAAGAGAAGCACTTACTCATAATTGTTTATTTAGGTGCTGGCTTAATTTTAATATGAAAATAAGTTATATGTAAATTTATCAATTAATATAAATACTATGTGTGTATGCAATCAAATTACGGTACCTGTGATGTTGATGTATACTTCTTCTTCTTCCTCAGTGCACTGGGCTGGTTCGGGAACAGAAATCTTCTCAAAAGGGTCGCGGGGTCAAGGTTACACAAAATACTGGAGTGTTTAGCGCGCCGATTTAGACAGGACTATGTCTCAACTCAGATTGAAAATGCGTGTCGTCCCGTAGCTTGCTCCCTTAAGACTAGGGGGGGGGGGGGACTGTACAGGTCCGTATTAATTTACAATGACAAGACATACACACACGTTAAGTAAAGAATTAAAATATAAAAATAAAATAATAAAAATTATTAATAAAAACTGAGAATATATGTGGAGGGACGTAACACAAAGAGAATGACATTTTCAAACTCAGAGGGCATAAGAGGTGGGGAACGACAGCGTAGAAGATGAATTGATAGTGTGGAAGAAAACCTTAAGATTCTAAGAGTCAGAAGATGATGGAAAGTTTCTAAGAATCGATGACAGTGGCGACTTTTTTGCGGGCAGGCCAAGATCCACAAAGGATTGTCGAGCCAATTATGATGACCATGATAATTATCTTGCGGGAATTCTTGTATTCAAGCCTTTTATATGACCAGAATTTTAACGATTGAAGCCTTTATAGTGAATTAGCGTGCTATGAGGTGGGGGTTGAAGGATGGTCTGGAACAACATGGATCAGTTCCCGTCACCCAATTAATTTTAACCCGAATGTCATTTTAGGGGTTTGTAAGTCTCATGTAGCTGGGTT
The DNA here is from genome assembly GCF_040954645.1 of Diabrotica undecimpunctata. Lineage (NCBI taxonomy): Eukaryota > Metazoa > Arthropoda > Insecta > Coleoptera > Chrysomelidae > Diabrotica > Diabrotica undecimpunctata. The sequence goes on from NC_092805.1 coordinate 78,714,813, forward strand.
TATTTCTATTAGTTTCTTGCTTGTGTTAAAACATTCATCACTATACCACCGAATTTGTACGGATTAATTTAATTTTATAATTATTGTTGTACCTATAAGATAAATTTTTTTGTTGGAAATGACTTTTAACCAACAAGTCAAATCATCAAATAAATTAGTTTTTATTTTATAATACTAATTTTTTTGATTTTTAGGTTTATTATCAACACTAAAAAAACTTATACTCATATTTTATGTGATGAATAAATATAGTTCAGATATCTTAATAAAGCTATCTGTTGTTCTATTTATTGTTCAATTTACGATCTGCATTGATGCCTCTCCACTTAAGGAACAAACTGAATCAGAACTTTTAGCTGTAACATAAAAGTTTAAGATAACGTAAAAGTACCATCATCCTTCTGGCTTTTCTATCCTATACAAGTTCTAGCTTCCTTAAGAATTTTCCTCCAGTTCTCCCTATCCATCGTCTTCCTCCTCCAAGCACATACTCCCATATTTCTCATATTTTTGCGGTGTTATTAATATAACATAAAAGCATATTTATTAAAATAACAAGTATTTAACATTTAAAAAGGAGAAGACAGTTTTGATTTCACGTACAGGGCGCCTGCGCATCCGCTTATACGTATTTCGGCCTAATAGGCCTCATCAGAACGGCTTTAGCAGTCGCTCTGAACGTGATAATAAATCTTTTCTGTCTTATACACACTTTACACTACATGATTTATCATGTGATTTGTCATATGATTTGGTCATGAAGTGAAATTTACATGTTTACACTGTATGATTTGTCATATGATTTTGTCATAAGCACTGTCATGCGGCTCGTCATAGCTTGTCACAGGAGAATAGGACGGTACCTATTCCGCATGATAAAATCATATGATTTTCGGTAATAATACGAGTAACACCAACATATTTAAATATGGTGCCTTATTCTCATGTCAATTTAGCAACATTCCCTTACCAAAAGACAACATTCTTTATTTATTTAATTGATTGTTTGGTGCATTTATATTGAACCTATTATCTAATGTATGCTATTGTGTCGTATTTTTCTTTTATTATTGATTTAGTTTGTTTTATTCTTAGTTTAGTGCTTTATAGTCTTCTTAATCATAATTTTAGTTTAGTTTCTTTATTAATCATTTTTAATTTGGTATAATATCAACACTAAATTTGATATACCCTGTCCACGATTTCTTCGTAAGAGCCACCTGTAAGCCCAAAGGCGTCTGATCTTTTTCTTCTTATACACACTTTACACTACATGATTTATCATGTGATTTGTCATATGATTTGATCATAAAGTAAAATTTACATGTTTACACTGTGTGATTTGTCATATGATTTTGTCATAAGCACTGTCATGCGGCTCGTCATAGCTTGTCACAGGAGAATAGGACGGTACCTATTCCGCATGATAAAATCATATGATTTTCGGTAATAATACGGGTAACACCAACATATTTAAATATCCCGCCTTATTCTTATGTCAATTCAGCGACATTCCCTTACCAAGAGACAACATTCTTTATTATTTATTTATTTTTTGTTTGTTGCATTGATATTGAACCTATTATCTAATGTGTGCTATTGTATCGTATTTTTCTTTTATTATTTATTTAGTTTATTTTATTCTTAGTTTAGTGTTTTATAGTCTTCTTAGTCATACTTTTAGTTTAGTTTCTTTATTAATTATTTTTAATTTGGTATAATATCAACACTAAATTTGATATACCCTGTCCACGATTTCTTCGTAAGAGCCATCTGCACGCCCAAAGGCGTCTGATCTTTTTCTTCTTACTGCTGTAATCTGTATGCAGTTGTTGCCGGCGTGATATTATTAAAAGTTGGGAAGTCATTGCAATCAACGATTTATTTTCCATTATAAGGGTTTAAAAATCTAATAGTTGATACCTATACTGTGTCTAATATCTCTATGACCATAAACAAAAAGAAAAATCAAGAAAATCTCACTCATTGTCACTCATATCATAAGTCATAACTTATCATGCAGTGTAAACACGATTTTTTAAAACATCATAGAAACGAGGAATCATAACAAATCTCATATGATATTGTCATATGATAAAATCATGTAATGTAAAGTCTACTTTAGAAAGCAACTCTAACATGGCTTCGTATAGACGCAAATAGCGATATCTGATAATAAAATCCGTAAACTAATTTTCGAAACCAAATTCAGAATTTCGCTTTAATCTGTGCCTTCTAAGAATTGCAAGGCAAAACATACGCTTAATAAGATGTTATTAGAGACATGGGGAATCTAAAAATTGCATTCCACAACATATCTCCTCAACAGTTCGGTTCTGCATCGATAACTATAATGTTGTACTCAATGTGGGCTCCGAATATTTTTAACATTAACAAAGTTTAATGTAAGTTATAAATTGTGAATCTTAGTGATATATTGGAATAAACTGTAAGTGTACAAACTCTTTACATAATATCCAGTTAAATTAGCATTCAAATCAGCAAATTGCAATTATTTGTTATTGTTGTCAATAAACAAATCCAGTTTTACCAGCAAATAACCGCTTTTAGTAAAGACCGATATACCTGTTTTAGCAGGTGTACAGAGTCGGACTTACTTTTCATAAACGTTTATCGAAATGAATTTAAACATGGAATCACACAACAGTTCTACAATACAAGACCATCAAAAACAAATAAACACATCACAGTCATACTCATCGGCAGCGTCGAGAGTGCAATTTCCTTTAAAGTCCCAAGCAATTATCTTTAGTGCCTTAGAAAACACCAAACTTCAAGACTACCTTCTCCCACTTGGAAATATAATTCAACCGAAGAATATAATCTTCTCTTCTAGATTGTCTAATAATCGCATATGTATGTATTTATCCAATAAACAAATAGTGGACGATTTTATGAATAATCATGGTCAAATAGAAATACAAGGTGAAATTGTCAGAGCAAGAAGGTTAGTTACACCAGCGGAACGACTTGTGCTCTCCGGCGTGTGTCCTTCAATACCGCACGACTTGCTTATCAATGAGTTACAAAAAATCGGCATAGTTCCTGTCTCCCCCATGACCTTTCTCAAAATAAGTGCTTCTATGCCTGAATACAATCACATCCTTAGTTTTCGAAGACAAATCTATATCAGTCCACACAATCTAACACTACCAGAGTCATTTACTCTTGTTTTTGACAACACGACATATAGAATATTCATTTCTCAAGACAGTTTAGTTTGCTTTAGATGCAAGAAGCCAGGACACATCGCTTCACAGTGCTCCGAACCACTAGCTCAACTAAACCCCAACCAAAACAATGAAGCATCGGTATCCAGCGCAACAAATATATCCTTGCAAGCATCCAATGACATAAACCCTTCCCAGTGTGAACAAATGTCTATTTCTAATATCCCGGAGATACCGAACAAAGTAGATGCATCAAATAAGGACAGTCACATAATTAATCAACCAAAAAGAAACTTTGATGAAATTATTTCACCTGAAGCAGATCCATCTTCAAAAGAATGTAACATTTTTCCACCACCTAAAGTCCAAGCAAAATCTAAAAAAGCTAAAATTAGTTCAGCAAGCACTTCTGAATGCTCATTTTCTCTCTTACTTGACCCTGCTAAAAACTTCATAGAAAATCACCCTCTACCTTTCCCTCTAAACGTTGATCAACTTAATATGCTCCTAATGAATATCACGGGGTCAACAGATCCTATAACCACAATTAAAGAATATACCACAGACCTACCAGCTTTGTCCGATATGCTCAGTCAAGTTTATCCCCATTTAAAGGAAAGATCCATAAAACGTAAATTCACGTCCATAAGGAAAAAAATCTATAATTATCTTAACAGTGAGACATCGGAAGCGGAAAGTGACACATCTCAGTTAAGTCAACATTAAATTCAAGTCTCTACTTCAGTGGAATATTGATGGTTTTTTCCATCGCCTTGCTATGCTCCATCATCTAATTGGTGAACAATCTCCTGATGTAATATGCCTACAGGAAACTAATCTGAATCCCCCAAAAAAATATAACTCCAACCAATATGACTGTTTTCGCAAAGACAGGATAACAAATAATAATTTTTCTTCAGGCGGAGTAGCCACATTAGTAAAAAAATCACTATCGGCGAAAGAATTTCCAGTGACTACAAATCTGGAAGTTGTAGTCGTGGAAATACAATCATCAAACAGGTATTTTATTTGCAACGTTTACTTACCCTCCAGTCGCCAAGTAACGTACAACGATTTAAAGGAGTTATTCAATCAAATACCATCCTCTCGCATCATCGTGGGAGATTTTAATAGCCATAATATTATTTGGGGCTCCTCTTATTCAAATGCTAGAGGAAAAATTGTCGAAAATATAATTTCAGATTTTCAATTGAATTTTCTTAATGACGGATCTCCAACCAGATTTAACATTAATACCGGAAATTCTTCAGCAATTGATCTAAGTCTTTGTGACCCTGCACTCACACCTCGATTATTTTGGGAAGTTTTACAATACACTTATGGGAGCGACCACCATCCTATAGTAATAAAAAACTCTATGGCTCTGACCCATGACGTTTTCATACCCAGATGGAAAACTGAAACTGCTGATTGGTTAAAATTCGAAAATTATATCGACAACTCAATGCCGAATTGTAAAATAGCTGAAAGCATTAATGAATCCTTACACAATTTGAATAGCATTATCATAAGTAGTGCTGAGCAATTCGTTGGAAAATCAAAAAAGACAAAGAATAATCAGACTCCTGTACCTTGGTGGAACTCAGAGTGTGGAGCAGCTATTAGAGCAAGTAAAACTGCATTTAATAAATATAAAAGACATAAAACACCTGAAAATAAAACCATGTTCAAATCACTTAAAGCTAAGACACAACTTATTATAAAACAAGCTAAGAAGGCTTCCTGGTCCAAGTATGTTTCAGAAATAAATACCTCAACTCCTGTCAGCGAAGTATGGAAAAAAATAAGAAAAATTTCTGGTCTGAAATACACGCCAATGATTTCTAAATTAAAAGTTGACAATAGGATTTCAACTTCTCCTCAAGAAATAGCTAATACCCTAGCTGAATCTTTTAGAGAAATGTCTTCAAACACTAACTACAGTGATACATTCCTTGAAAGGAAAATAATAATAGAGAATACTGATCTTTTTGCAAATGACAATTTAAATGATCCATTAGATCTACCTTTCACTTTTGAAGAACTGGAAAATGCTTTATCCGAATTAAAAAATACTAGCCCGGGCCTAGACGATATCCCGGCAATATTTCTAAAACATCTTCCTTACTCAGCAAAATTATTTATTCTTCAACTTTTTAACTTAATTTGGCAAAATAATAAATTTCCATCAATTTGGTCTAAAGCTATTATATTACCTTTTTTAAAACCTCAAAAATCAATCCTAGAACCTGACTCATACAGACCAATCAGCTTAACATGTTCTATGAGCAAATTGATGGAAAAAATGGTAAATCTTAGATTAACGTGGACATTAGAATTATCAAATCGTTTAGTTCCGGAACAAAACGGTTTCAGACAAAATCGTTCGGGCATTGACAATATTCTTGATCTAGAATCTGACATTCATGAAGCGCTAGCAATCAAACAACATTGTATTGCAATATTTTTCGACTTGAAAAGGGCATTTAATACTTGTTGGAAATTCAATATTCTGAAAGAACTACATTCATGGAATATTCGTGGAAATTGCCTGAAATTTATTAAAAACTTTCTACAGAACCGATCTTTTTGCGTAAGAGTACATAATACTTACTCAGAGGAGAAAAGTGAAGAAAATGGAACACCCCAAGGATCAGTCCTAAGCCCTACTTTATTCTTAGTGGCAATAAATAATATTATTAACAACCTTACTAAACCTCTAAAGGCTCGACTTTTCGCAGATGACCTTGTTGTCTATATCAAAGGAAATAACACCGAATCAATGACAAACGCTTTGCAATGTTTTCTAAACCAATTAGAACAATGGTCTCTAACGACCGGATTCAAATTTTCAGTAACAAAAACATCAGGTATACTCTTCTCCAAAAAGGTCTCATCAATGCCCCCTACATTAAAATTATACAACACTACGCTACCATTTAAACCAACGGCAAAGTTCTTAGGTATGTGGTTTGATCAAAAACTTACTTGGCAGGAACATATAAAACAAACAGTTTTAACATGTCATAAAAGACTGAATCTAATGAAAACATTGGCAAACCGAAATTGGGGATCAGATCAGGAAACTCTGTTGAGAATATATAAAACACTAATTAGATCTAAATTAGATTATGGATCAATTGCATATGCATCTGCTTCAAAAACACTACTTAAAAAACTTGACAGCATACACAACGCTGGTATTAGAATTGCACTCGGAGCCTTCCGGACAACTCCCTCCGAAAGCATACTGAGCGAAGCCGGCGAACCACCTCTAAATTACCGAAGAATGTACTTAGCTCTAGCGCATGCTACATCTATAGCCTCAAATATAAAAAAACCCCTCTACTGTAATACTTTTAGTAACAAATATATTAATTATTACAATAATAAGCCCCGTGCTCCCAAACCTTATTACGAGAGAATCCGATTATATAGCTCCAGACTGAACATTCAATTCCCAACAGTATTTCAAACGAATACCAATAACTATCTACCTTGGACTATCAAACAGCCCAAAGTCATTACAGCGTTAAGCATATATAATAAACATGAAACTAGTCCTATTATTTTTAAGGTTAAACTAAATTCAATCCTAGATCAACAATACAATGAGTGGATTAAAATTTATACAGATGCATCCAAAGGGGAACTTGGCGTTGGAGTAGCAGTGGTAACCCCAAATGACACTTTTCAATTTAAACTTCCTCTAAATTCAAGCATCTATACTGCAGAACTATTTGGTTTGCTCAAAGCCATCAAGCAAGTAAATATTAAAAACATCCCTTGTTGTCTAGTCCTTTCTGACTCTCTCAGCGCAGTCAAAGCTATGCAAAATGTATACCCTAAACACCCCATTGAGAAAATTATCAGGGCCGAATTAATGAAAGCTCAAGAAAATTTCAGAAGAGTCCACTTCCTATGGATACCATCTCATATAGGCATAGAAGGGAATGAAGAAGCAGATACTAGTGCGCGTAACGCTATCACCAGTGACGTATCAGAAACAGAGTGTCGGAGTATCGCAGGCGATCTAAAAGTTTATTTCAAAAATAAGGTGTTAAGTGCGTGGAATCGGGAGTGGAGTGACTCTAGTTCGAAACTCAGAACCATCAAAAGTGATGTTTTTTCATGGAAGTGCACAGCCAGAAGTAGAAGATGCCAAACTATTATTACACGTCTACGACTTGGACACTGTAGGTATACTCATGCCTATCTCTTCTCAAATAGTGAACCACCAAAATGCGAAGCATGCAATACAGTAGACAGTATAAAGCACTTCTTGATAGACTGTCCTAAATATGTAAATCAAAGACAGTCTTACAATTTGCCAAATAACCTGAAAGCACTACTCAACAAAAGTTTAGTTCCGGACAATTTATTAGGTTACTTAAAATGTATAAATATGTTACACAAAATTTAACTTAATTAATTGTTACAAATGTTCAATTGTTCACAAATTGTAATTAATTGTTACAATGATTGACTGTTACAAACGTTAATTTAATATTATTACAAATGTTACAGGAGTGTCGCTAATAACCTTTGGGTGGATGCGACTTTGTTTCTTTAAATAAAAAAAAAAAAAAAAACATATCTCCTCAACTAAGAAAAATTCTCAGTGAATTGGTTTCTAGTACTCATACAGAGTATATTGGAATCAAAAGAAAAAGACAGTTAAGACTTGATTTCACGTACAGGGCGCCTGCGCATCCGCTTATAAGTATTTCGGCCTAATAGGCCTCATCAGAACGGCTTTCGCAGTTGCTCTGAACGTGAAAATAAATATTTTCTGTCTTAGAAAGCAACTCTAACGTAATTTCTATAACTTTTATATTCCTCAAGTTACATGTTTTTTATTTTGCATAATAAATATATAACTATAATAAGTATTCTTTTCTAAAAATCGTATCATACACTAATCAATTTTTCAAGTAATCAAAGTGAGAAAAAAATTGGCCCGTCTTTCGCGGACTTACCCTATATATATATATATATATATATATATATATATATATATATATATATATATATATATATATATATATATATATATATATATATATATACTAGCTGACCCTGGGCAATTGGTACCGCCTTAGAATTTAATAATGTCTCAAATTAACCTAATCTTAAAAGAAAATACTAAAAGATATTATGTATGAAAAAAGTTAAACCAATGCTTTTTAATAAAAATATTTTTATTTTTTTGCGTTACATACAACGATGACCGTTTTCCGATACGCTAATAATTATTGTCCATGGGCGAAACATGGAAACTCGAAGTTATTTCCGAAAAATTGCAACTGTTGGCTTTCATCATCATCCTGCCTCAAGAGTCCACTGCTGAATATAGGCCTCTTCCTCATGTTTCCAACCCCGTCTATCTTGCGCCGCTCTTATCCAGTTTTTATCGAGTCTTCTTAAATCGTCAGTCCATCTTGTAGGTGGTCGACCGACGCTTCTCTTGTCTTCCCTTGGCCTCCATTCCAATAACCTCTTTGTCCATCGCCCATCTGTCATTCTGGCTATGTGTCCTGCCCATCTCCATTTTAGTCTGGCTATCTTCTCGATGATGTGAGTCACTCCGGTTCTTCTCCTGATGTCTTCGTTGGTTATTCTGTCTCGCAGAGTTATTCCTAACAAAGACCGCTCCATTCTGCTCTGCGTGACTATCAGTTTGGTAGCTGCTGCTTTTGTTAAGGTAAGTGTTTCTGCTCCGTACGTCAAGACTGGGAGGACGCACTGATCAAATACCTTTCTCTTTAGGCATGTGGGCAGTTCACTTTTAAAAGTTTCTCTCAGTTTTCCAAATGCTGCCCACCCAAGGCCGATTCTTCTCTTCAGTTCATGAGTCTGGTTATCCCTGCCAATCATAATTTCATGTCCCAGGTATTTATATCTATCTACGAGTTCTATTTCTTTCCCACCAATACTGATGTTCTGATTGGGTACCAAATTGGTCATGATTTTTGTTTTCGAGATATTTATATTTAAACCTACACTTTCTGTAGCCACAACGAGTTCCTGTACCATCTCTCTTGCCATACCTAGATCTTCAGCTATTATAAGTATATCATCGGCGAAACGTAAGTTGTTTAGATATTCTCCATCTATTTTTATTCTCTTTGTCATCCAATCCAAATTCTTAAAAGCATGTTATAGCACCGTATTAAAAAGTTTAGGTGACATTGGGTCTCTTTGTCTAACCCCCGTTCTATTTTTATGCGATTACTGTTAGTATGTAATCTGACAGTGGTTGTTGCCTGCAGGTATATTTTGTATAATAATTTAGTATATCTATAATCTAGCCTGCATTCTTTAAGCGCCTGTAATATTTTGCTTAGCTCAACTGTGTCAAAGGCTTTGTGAAAATCGATAAATATTAGAACTAGAGGTTTATTGTATTCCACTGCTTTCTCTATTAGGGTTTTTATACTTTGTAGATGGTCATTTGGTCCGTAAATTTTTCGGAATCCTGCCTGTTCCCTTGGTTGATAAGTCTCTAGGTCTCTTTCCATTCTCTTAACTAGTATTCGCGTAAACAACTAATATATATATGGCTAGGAGGCTAATCGGTCTGTAATTCTCTTAATTTGCTTTGTCTCCTGCTTTGTGTAATAGAATCATAGTAGCGTTGTTCCAGTCTGTTGGAGTATTGGCGCTGTGAAGGCAGATACTGAAAAGTTGTTTAATTTTTTCAAGTAATACATCCCCTCCAATTTTTAGTGCTTCTGATACTATTCCATCTTCACCCGGGGTTCGATTATTTTTCATTTTCTTCAGGGCTTCTTTGATTTCTGATTTTGTTATATCGGGCATTAAATCTGATCCTTGGTTTAATACCCCAGTTTTTAGTGTAATTGGAGGTTCCGTATTGTTATCTTTTTTTCTTGATCTATATAACTCTATGTAGAACTCTTCGACTATTCTTAATATTTCATCTCTGTTCGTTGTTTCTTCTCCAGTTCTGTTTCTCAGTTTGTTAATTTCTATTTTCCCCTTTTGTACGCTCCTCTTCAAAACTTTCATGTTCTTATTTTGCTCTATTACCTGTTTTGTTTTTTCTACATTGTAGTTTCTTATGTCTTTTCTTATTGCCTTTGTGATCGTCTTATTTATTTGATTTATTGCTTCTTTGCTTATAGTGTTATCTCCTTTCATTTGTCGCCTTAGTTCTATAAGTGTTTTCGTGGGTTGACTCAGTTTTTCATCTTTTTTGCTTGTCGGACAATATTTAGTTTGAGCCTGTTGCATTGTGTTGACTATTTGTTTGTTCAATATATTGATGTCTGCTGTTGTATCTTTCAATGAATTATCAATATATTTTTCGAACTCCTGAATGTTAGTTGGTTTTGTCCATTTCTTTGGTTGTTTCTTATTTATCATTTTGAGTCTTTCTTTTTCGGTTGATATCGTTATTTTAGCTCTTACTAACCTATGATCACTGCTTGTACTGAACTGGTTTAGCACATTTACGTCTTTAAATAATTCTTTTTTGTTTGTTAAGAAATAGTCGATTTCGTTCCTTGTTTTTCCATCAGGACTTTCCCATGTCCATTTTCTGTGTTTTTTCTTTTTAAAGAAGCTGTTCATTTGATAGAGATTGTTTTCCAAAAGGAAAGTAAGTAGTTGTTTGCCTTTATCATTTCTGCCTTCGCTTCCAAAATTTCCCAATATTATTTCAGAGGGGTCTTCCTTAGTCCTATTTTGGCGTTGAAATCACCACCTATTATTAAGAAGTGGCCAGGATTTTCCTTGATTGCACAGGATATTTGGTCGTAGAATATTTAAACTTCTTCGTCTGGATGTCCTGTAGTAGGGGCGTACACTTGAATGAACTTTAGGATATATCTGGCGTTTATTTTGATGTTTAAGTAGACCACTCTTGTTGAGATTTTGTTTATTGACACAATTCTGTTAGCAATTCTTTTGTTGGCTTTATTATTTATTTATTGTCATTGCAAACAAAAAAAAAAAAGAAGAAAAAGGAAGACAGAATCTTCTTCTTCAAGTGCCATCTCCGCGGCGGAGGTCGGCAAACATCATAGCTATTCGGACTTTTGAGACGGCTGCTCTGAAAAGTTCATTTGATGTACATCCGTACCACTCTCTCAGGTTGCGCAGCCATGACATTCTACGCCTCCCTATGCTTCTCTTTCCTTGGATCTTTCCCTGCATAATCAGTTGGAGCAAGGAGTATTTCTCTCCACGTGTAATATGTCCGAGATATTCTAATTTTCTTGTTTTTATTATCGTCTATTAAAATAGTATCGTCTATTAAAATAGTTAAAACACGTATTTACGTAAATATAGCTATTTTATTAAATTAAATCAAACTCGTTCACAATGGTCATAATTAAATCACACTAAATTATTATCTCTCGTTCCGCTGTGTTTATGTGTCATCACCGAACTACTCGTGACCATATATGGTAATTAGTCACCCAAGCTAATCACCGTATTAGAAGTTGAGTGTGTCTTCACAATGTCATAACAGAACTACCAGTATTCTATCTTAAGCTGATTAGGACATTAGGAAGTTAGTGACTTAAGCTGATCAGCGTATTAGGATAATAGTGTGACTGCATTCGACCATCCTGACGTCACGATCGTCCTCGATCGTACAACACCTATTAAAAAAAATAATATGTTCTTTATTATTAAGAATGCCAATTTATAGAAAGGCTCCATCATTCTGCAGAATGACATAGTCTAAATCAATTCGTTTCAGATAGCTACAACTATCCATACAAGCTCATTTTTAAACATTAAAACATATGGCTGTCATTTTTCAGAATGACAATGTGAATAAATTTGTTTCACATAGCTACGGCTATTCAAACAAACTCATTCAAGACATTAAAATATTTGGGTGTCATTTTGCAGAATGGTGAACTGAATATCCATTCAGAACATTAAAACATTTATTTGTCATTTTTCAGAATGACGAACTGAAAATCCATTCAGAACACTATAACATTTATTTGTCATTTTTCAGAATGACGATCTGAAAATCCATTCAGAACATTAGAACATTTATTTGTCATTTTTCAGAATGACGAACTGAAAATCCATTCAGAACATTAGAACATTTATTTGTCATTTTTCAGAATGACGAACTGAACATCCATTCAGAACATTAAAACATTTATTTGTCATTTTGCAGAATGACGAACTGAAAATCCATTCAGAACATTAAAACATTTATTTGTCATTTTTCAGAATGACGAACTGAAAATCCATTCAGAACACTATAACATTTATTTGTCATTTTTCAGAATGACGAACTGAAAATCCATTCAGAACATTAGAACATTTATTTGTCATTTTGCAGAATGACGAACTGAACATCCATTCAGAACATTAAAACATTTATTTGTCATTTTGCAGAATGACGAACTGAAAATCCATTCATAACATTAAAACATTTATTTGTCATTTTTCAGAATGACGAACTGAAAATCCATTCAGAACATTAAAACATTTATTTGTCATTTTGCAGAATGACGAACTGAAAATCCATTCAGAACATTAAAACATTTATTTGTCATTTTTCAGAATGACGAACTGAAAATCCATTCAGAACATTAAAACATTTATTTGTCATTTTTCAGAATGACGAACTGAAAATCCATTCAGAACATTAGAACATTTATTTGTCATTTTGCAGAATGACGAACAAAATAAATTTGCTTCAAATAGTCAGAACTACTCAAATAAACCCATTCAGATCATTGAAACACTTTGTTGTCATTTTTCAGAATGACAATTAAAATATATTTTTTTTTTAGTTCCAGCTATTCAAACAAATTCCTTTTAAATAATAGAATATCTTTATGTCATTCTACAAAATGACTACACTATCATGTAACTAACCTGAATAATTTTAAGATCTTTGAATCTTAAATCTCTTGATGTTTTCTCCACCAACAACTCCTTCATAAGGACGCCTTTTTCTTGATGAATGTACATCTTCTGTTACACGATATCTATCATTTGGTAGAACCTCAACAATTCTGAATGGCCCTCTATACTTTTCTAAAAGCTTCTTACTTTCATTGTTTGCTGGAAAACTTGTAACTTTTGTCAATACCAGGTCACCAACAGCATATTTCACTGGAGAGCATCTTTTTTTATTAAATTCGTTATTCTGTTTGATTCTGTTTTCTTCTAATCGTTTAGCTACATCCTTTCTCAATAACATTACATCAATAATGTCCATATCATTATCATCTATGTATTTGTCTCCATCAACTCTTAATTTGTACCCGAAAAACACTTCACTGGGAGAAGATTTAGTTATTCGGTGTTTTGTCTCGTTTATTCCTTGTTGAATGTTTTTTAAATTTTTATCCCACATATCGGACTCAAATTTTGCACCCATTGTGGCCATGGTATCCAGTAATGTTTTATTTGCCCTTTCTACTTGGCCGTTGCCTCATGCCATTCCTACTGCAGTTGTAAACACTCTAATTCCTCTCTCTGCCATATAATTCAAAAATTCTTTTGAAACAAAAGCTAATCGTGCATCTGATATCATTCGTTTGGTGTTACCAAATATTTTAAAAAATTTCTTCTAAAGCACAAATAACATGTTTACTTGATGTATCTGGGACAGCTTCAACAAACACAAATTTAGAAAAGGCATCAATCAAAACCAAGATGTATTTATTTTGAGATTTCGTTAACACAAATGGCCCTAAATGATCGGCATAGAGTGTATGAAACGGTCTAGCATATTTTGGAATGGAATGTAGATAGCCAGGCTTTTTTCCTCCCGGTTGTTTATGGTATAAACAGGCAAGACAAGCCGAAATGTATTTCTTAATAAATCTTCGCATTCGTGGGAACCAATACCGTTCTTTTATTCTTTTAATTGTTTTATCCAACGCAAAATGTCCAATATCGTCATGATTCATTTTGACAATTTGCCAACAATCTTTGGGCACATACCATCTTCTACCATATTCCGTTATTTTATAAACTTTGTTTCCTCTTAAATCATATTTCTTGAAAGTATCCTTATGATTTTCCTGATCTCCTGACAAAAAAATAATCTTTTTTTATTTATTTCCGTATCTGTATCCTGTGCTTCTCTTAGATAGTCGTCTTCTTTGATGAGCATCACTTTAATTTCAAGACTTTCCCCTGCTTCAGTTCTTTCAAAGTTCCTACTTAAGGCATCTACATGTTGTAGTTGTACTCCTGATTTATGTTTTATTTCAAAACAAAAATTTTGTAAACACAAAACCCATCTTGCTGTTCTTGGGATTATTGTTTGTTTTACTAATGCATTTTTAACGGAATTACAGTCTGTTATTACAGTAAACAATAAACAAACAGTTTTGACAATAGCCAAAAGCTCTAATTCAAAAGAATGATATTTCTTTTCTTCTTTTGTGGTTTGCTTGCTAAAATAGGCAATTGACTTTTCACGACCATCAACAATTTGAGTTATTATGCCTCCAAATCCTTCTCTACTTGCATCTGTGTAAACTATTATGTCATGTTACGGATTAAATATTGTTAAAATTGGTTCTGAGACTATAACTTTCTTTATTTCTTTAACAATTTTTGTTTCTTCTTATGTCCATGTCCAATTTACATCTTTTTTTTATCAATAAGAAAAGAAGGGCTTGCGAACGATGAATTACTCTTTCGAATAATATTTGCATCCAATAATTCTTGTACTGTTTTTTGTAAAATTTCTTTGTCAGCTGCAGGTGTTCTGTAGGGACGAAGCTTAACTACATCTGAACTTGTAATATAGATTCTCATAACAACAGAATGCGATTTTTTTAGAGCTTTCAAATTTGTATAAAAATAGTCCTCGTGATTTAGCAAAATATTTTCCAACACCATTTTCTCGTATTTAGATATATTTCCTGTACTTATTTATTTATCTAAGTCTTTCTTTATCTAAGGAATTTAAATGTTAAACTATTATCTATCCTATAATACATAATATTTACATCTTCTGTAAAATTTCTTCCTATTAGAAGGTCATTATAACCCAATCTTTATCCATGACATACAACATAATATTTAATTCTACAAAATCGATTTTTCTTTTAGCAAATACATAATATTCAACTGATAAAGAATTTCCCAAAAATCCAAATAGTTTTACATCTTTAGTTAATGATTTTATTTCTAATTTAAACTTATCTGCCAATTCTTTTGAAATTAGGCGAACAATCGCTGCCAAAATCAATGAATGCAGTATGGCTGTGCTCATTTAAGAAAATAATTTTATTAAATTTATTTTCGGAAGAATCAAACTGTATTTGTTTAACGGATTTATTTTTTTCTAAATTTTTGTTCGTTTTATTTACTTTTGTCTCTTGACATTCTTTGTTCTTTTTAAAACAGTATTGTTCAATATGACCTTTAATTAAAAAAAAAAAAAAAAAAGCTGCATATTTGGTTTCTGTGGTGACAATCTTTTTTTAAATGACCCTGAATTCCACAGCACATACAAGGTTTATTCTTGTTAAATTTGTTATTAACAAATTTGTTATTATGTACAAATTTTGATTTGGAAAAAAACAATTGGATTTGTTAAATCAGGCAATTTTTCTGGACTTTTGTGATAAAGCTTATTTCTTAAATAAACTGCCAATAAATTGACATCTTTGATTTGAGCAACTTCACTAGCAGATTTAATATGTTCGTCTCTAATAGCACCAATTATTAAAGAAATCTTATCTGACTTGGAAAAATTTACTTTAAGTTTATTAATTTTTGCTAAATGTTCAAAATAAAATTCATATAATGAAGAACCCTCTGTTGGTTTATGATGGGCTACGTCCATAAAAAGATCATAAGTATTTCGTGTACTTTGAAAAGTATTTTCTAACACTGATCTCCATTCTGCCCAAGAAAATTGAGACCATGCAACTTCATTTTCAATAAAACTAGCGTACCATGTTTTAGAGGTACCTCTAAGCTTAGAAATCGCTTGAAATATCGTCGGTATACTGCGAAAACCAGGTAAATGACAAATTTTAAAATATTGAGTTAAGTATACCAAAATTCTCAGCTTTTTCCGCTCTACATACAGGTAAAACCAAATAAATGATACGACTTACCATTCTGCAGATAATTTGTGTAATAAACAAATAAGTTACACCTAATCAACTTTTCGTTTTCAAATAAAACAATATATCGCTACTTACTTCCATAAAATTAAAGTTCTGTTGCATGTAAAACAAAGTAAGCCCACATATATTATTATGCCGGACAACAATATATTTCTACTACTGCAAACCATATTCAGTAAAAAGGTGATAAGTGTCTTTAATACATTTTACGTGTATGATTTATTAAAATTTCTCTTCCATATCGACTAGTAAAAACCTTTAAGTACACTTACTTCATTCTACGTGTTCTTTTCGTTTTTGTATACCTTGACTACCTTCTCGGCGAAGAATCGGTAGACGAAATTGTTGTGGTTTCACTACTGGAACTACTATCTCGCTTGGACTTTTTCCTTTTCGGCATTTTGGACACTTTCAATCACTTAACATTAAAAACAGTTCACTAAATTCTACCGTAGGTTCTTTAACACACTTCTGATATCGTCTATTAAAATAGTATCGTCTATTAAAATAGTTAAAACACGTATTTACGTAAATATAGCTATTTTATTAAATTAAATCAAACTCGTTCACAATGGTCATAATTAAATCACACTAAATTATTATCTCTCGTTCCGCTGTGTTTATGTGTCATCACCGAACTACTCGTGACCATATATGGTAATTAGTCACCCAAGCTAATCACCGTATTAGAAGTTGAGTGTGTCTTCACAATGTCATAACAGAACTACCAGTATTCCATCTTAAGCTGATTAGGACATTAGGAAGTTAGTGACTTAAGCTGATCAGCGTATTAGGATAATAGTGTGACTGCATTATTGAATTTAAAATTTCCATTTCTTTGTTCATCCTTCCCAGAACCTCTTTGTTTGTGACGTGTTCAGAAAACAGAATACAGAACAGTAAATAGGAAATAGGAAAAATAAAATAGTAATCCCTACAATTTAACAAGCCATCATTTTTGTAATATTAATAAAAGCGTGTGACAGCAACAAAATCACATTTATTTGATTAGGTAAAAAAGTAAACAATAAGTAAACCATAATAATACCAATAAACATAAAAAAACGGTAGAAATTGTATTCAAGAAACCGCAGTAATTCTCATTATAGGTTGTGAAATAACAGAAATTGGATTTAAAATAGGAGCCTCCCAAAGTACCGTTCTTTGTTTCATTTGATTATAAACGAATATATATAAAAAAAACAAAAATAAAAGATACACATAATGTAGACAACCGAACTAATCATTATTTCCTATATCTGTTATAAAAAACTTAGAGGACAAAAAGTATGGCCTTCAGAGTAATTTTTTTCCACTTTCCTACAACATAACAAAAACTAGTTACCTCAAAAGGAATTATTTTGAATAATAATTTTTAAAAGGAGCAATAAATATAGAAAAATACGATTTAAATTCTGATCATAATACGGGATATTTTAACACTCACTACCACACGAGATAATCATTAGATTTTATTTCTAGAAACGGAGTTGGTTCAAAAAACATTCGTTTAACTTCAATCGCAAAGAGGTAGCATTCAAAGATGATGTAGATATCAGTGCTACATATATATATATATATATATATATATATATATATATATATATATATATATATATATATATATATATAAATATATATATATATATATATATATATATATATATATATATATATATATATATATATAAATATATATATATATATATATATATATATATATATATATATATATATATATATATATATATATATATATATATATATATATATTGTTGTACTTTTGAATGTCCATAAGCAATAAAAAACCGATATACAAATTTTATTACTTAAATAAAAATTAAAATTATTGATATTTCATAAAGACACGGGCATATAAATTTTCAAACATCCTGTATAAGACAAAATATGTATTTTAAGTTGTTCGAAGAATTGTTCATTAGGCCTCAGAGACAAGACTTTCAAATATTATCGATAAGAAATTTAAATAAGTCGGTTATTGTGGAATGGATTTACCCGGAATAAAAGTGTATATAGAAAGTGTAAACAATAGACCGGGATTTGCGGTGGTTTTTTCTCCCCGAAAGATTATATCGGTAAAAGTTTATTAACAAAAGACATTGAATTGAGAAACAGGTATCGTTTGTAGCTATTAGTAAGAAATATTTGTAAAGCAGATAGATTTAGTTAGAATAATTAAAGAAGGTTGTTTTCTGGAATTACCCGAATGACGTTTTATAGAGAGAGTTGTTTGGTAATGATAAACGTCACAGAGGTGGATGATTTTTATTGGTCAAGTTTTGAATGCAAGGAGGTGGCGGTTTTTGGCTATGAGAGAGGAGAGAGAAAAAAAAAGTTGGTTAGTCAGTTTTAGTCGTCCAAGAAGGAAGGAGCTTTGTGATTTGTGTTTGTTTGAAGTCCCGAAGACGTAATTTACCGGGTGTGTTTATTTGCTGTGTAAAAGCTGACCAGTGTGAGGAACGGGGTACAGAGAGATATAAAACCAAAGGGTATAAGAATTTTAATAGCAGACGAAGCCGGAAACATTTGGAGTTGTAAACAGGCACGGAGATTGGCTCAAAGAGAGGCTGCATAGACTAACACGAGTTGTTGGGTTGCAGATACAGTGACAGATAGGAGAAAGGTGTACGTCATCTGGACCACAATAGGAGCAGAAGCAGAGAAAGGATTTTTTTGTTGTGGCGTGGCCATAGAATTGCAACGGCAGAGAAGGAAAGGTCAGTCAATTTTCATTGGAGCCGGAGTGTGATTTTCATTTATTAATTAAATAAATTGAATAAGTAATAGAGACAGTTAATTTTGCGATCACTTAAAAAAAAAGGAATTATAAAAAGAGCTTAGTTATAACACATATTAAAAATCAATGTAAAATAACATTTGGGTCCATGATAGAAAACAACTTCTCATATATTTAAAGTTAGTATATTGCAAATATTACAGGATTGATTGTTATATAAAATTTCATTAAAATAAAGGACATCTCACATATAGTTCAGTTGAAATTCTATGTATTTTATTCAGGTCATATTACCTATCCCGATTAGGAAGCCAATTGGAAAATATTTTGAATCCACGATCAAAGGTAAATCGTACAATTTAAATAGCCTGAGATTGTAATTAATTAATGCTGATTTATTATGATTAATTAGAGATTAGATCATTTAATAAATATAGACAGGATTTTTCCTAAGTAAGCAATATAATACAATTTAAATAGCATAACAAAATGGCCCCCAACGTGTAAAGCTTTGAAAAATATTTCTAGTTGGCAAATTTGAAAGGATAGGAGTAGACGAGCAGATATTTGAAAGTTTATATGCCGGGGATAAAGTGAAATATTATGTAAAAATTGAGGACATAAAGATTTATATATTTTTTTTAAGATACAATTTACCATAATTGATTTATTCGTGATATTTACATTTGATAATTTTACCATACTTGAATTATTTGATTGATTTTGACATTTGATATTTTACCATTTGATTTATTTGTGGGATATTGAAATTTGATACTCGTACTCAAGAGTTATTACATTTGAACAGGAAAAGTCCCGTTTGTTGCAACAGACCAGTAGAATTTTATATTTGGCGGGGATATTATTGCACAAATTTCAAAGTTTCATATTTGGCGGGGATAAATAATCTAACGAACATGTCGACCACAAGGAGTCAAAGCAAAACGCAAGAAAGGAAAGAGGATAAGATAGAAGAGGAAACAATTATTGATGAAGGATCGGATAATGAAGGAAATGCTACAATAATGGAGGAAAGAAAAGAAACAGGGATGTTAGAAAAATTATTAGCTATGATGCAAATACAGACACAACAAATACAAGAATCGTCACAAAAAATGGATAAAAATCAACTGGAAACAAAACACATAATGGATGAAACAAAACAAACAATGGAAGAAAACCAACGGGAAACAAAATAAACAATGAGCAATATAGAGCAGCGTCTGGAAAACTATGAACAGGAAATTAAAGGATGTGTTGAGGGGATAAAGAAAGAACTGATACAACAAATAGACGAGATTAATGAAATTAAAAATAATATGAAAGAACAAGAAATGAGAATTAAAGATAATTTGGAGGAATTAGAAATAAAATTTGAAAATGCGCTACAAGAAGACCGGAAAGAAACGGAAAGGAGATTTAAACAAATTGCAGAGATGGAGATAAGAGGAGTAGAAAGAAAGGAAGTCATCGTACATAGCACAGAAGACGTAAAAGTACGATTTGGCGGGGATATAAGGAAACTACACCCAGTGCCTTTTATAAATAACCTAAAGGAAAAAGTCAAATACATAGGACCGTTTGCAACAGCAAAGGAAACCATCAGAAACCATCTCAAAGAAGAGGCAAATCTTTGGTTTGTCAGCAAGGAAGAAGAATTGGACAATTGGCAAGATTTTGAGAGAAGATTCTTAAATTATTTCTGGGGAAAAATCCAGCAACTACAAGTAAATAAAGAGTTACATAATGGAAAATACCATGAGAGGATGGGCGTATCAGAAAAGATGTACGCATTACAACTCTATAATAATGCAAAACATTTGCAATATAATTATTCATCAGAACAATTGGTAGAGTTGATATCGCGACATTTTGAAGATACCTTGGAAGACCACATAAATCTCCAAAATTACAAGGACATTGACAGCTTATGTCAATTTTTGCAAATGAGAGAATCACGTAGGCATGAAAGAAGAGAAAGAAGACCGCAAGAAAATTATAGACAAAGAGAAAACCAAGA
This sequence comes from Diabrotica undecimpunctata, assembly GCF_040954645.1. Lineage (NCBI taxonomy): Eukaryota > Metazoa > Arthropoda > Insecta > Coleoptera > Chrysomelidae > Diabrotica > Diabrotica undecimpunctata. The sequence goes on from NC_092805.1 coordinate 78,735,888, forward strand.
ATATAGAGATAGAGGTCAAAATTTTAGAAGAGATTATACAAGACGAGAATTCATACCTAGACGGGGATATGAAAATAGACCGAACGGAAGAGAGAATTATGAACCCAGAACCCAGAGATGGAATGAAAACAGGGATCGGGAAAACCAGAGTAGAAATAACCGCCCATACCAAGGAAACAGATACAATAACCCACGGAATGAACAGGAATCTCGCGGTAACCGATACGGGAATGATAGACCAAAAGAGAACAGAAGAGAAATAAATAATATGCAAAGAGAAGAAAATGAATATAAGAGAGAAGATGACGGGAGAGAAAACACAGAAGAACAACAGGCGTGTTTTCAAGAAGGCGCTCACTAAAAACGAAGAAACAAACAGGAATTTTTTGTCACCCCAAGGAATTTATTAAACTGGCAGGAAACAATGAAAAGAGACATGGAGTTAATTTAAAATTTGTGGATGGATTTATAAATGAGAAACCAATTAAAATTATGATAGACACAGGCTCTAAAATAACACTGGTCAACAGAAAATTAATCGAAGAAGTAAATTTAACAAGTCTAATTTATAAAATACCCAGGGTGAATTTAGTGGGCGCAAATAAACGGACATTGGCAACAATAAATGAAGGTATACGAGTAATGGTACGATTGAAAAAAAATATGTATGCACTTCAATGTGTAATAATGCCGAATATGTCACATGACATGATTGTAGGCGTTGACGAATTAACGGAAAAACATGTAGTGATCGACTTCAAAACCAATACGATGAAAATAACCAAGGAAAAAGAAGAAGAACAGGATAAGGAACAAGAGAAACAAATTACAGACGAATCAGAGAAAGAACAAACGGTGGAAATGAACCTGGCGACGAAGAAAGGAAAAGGAAGAAAGAGGGGAAAAGGTCTGAAAAAGATCAAAGAAAAAAAAACCTGGGATTCCTCAAAAGATGAGACGAGCTCAGGAGAAGAAGATGGAAAAATTTTGACAAGAAATGAAAGCAAAACTTGGGATTCCTCAAAAGAAGAGACGAGCTCAGGAGAAGAAGATGGAAAAATTTTGACAAGAAATGAAAGCAAAACTTGGGATTCCTCAAAAGAAGAGACGAGCCCAACAAAAAAAAAACAAAGGAAAATGAAGAGGACACAATGGAGACAGTGGTGTTTGAAGAAGACACGGAGTACACGGTGAATATGTGAGAAAAATTTGATGGGAGAGACAAAAAATTGATATGTGGAGAAGGCAAAGAAAATGATTTGCGTATAATTTTAAGAGACTATGAAACGCTGATAAATGAGGAAAACCGAGTGGCCACAAAATACGAGCACTCATTTGAGGTGAAAAACTTGGGAAATTTTCGATCGAAGACTTATCCAATTCCTTATAAGTATCGGCAAGAAGTAAAGCAAGAAATCAAAAAAATGTTGGAAGATCAAATCATTGAGAGATGTGACTCACCCTATATTAACCCAATTGTGATAGTGAAGAAGAGCAGTGGAGAGTTAAGACTCTGTTTAGATGCCCGAAATATCAACCAACACACAGTATCACAATATGAATCACCGTTAAATATCGAGGCCATTTTTGGAAGAATCACGGGATCACATATTTTCTCAAAAATTGATCTAAAGCATAGTTTTTGGTTAATACCTTTGGCTGAAAAGTGTAGAAACTACACTGCCTTTTCAATTGATGGTATAGTATACCGATTTAAGGTAGTTCCGTTTGGATTACAAAGCGCCTGTGCAGCACTTGTACGAGCTTTGCATACCATTTTGAATCACCATGAAGAGTTCATCGTCCATTACATCGACGATTTATTAATTTTTTCACAAGATATGCAGAGTCATGTGGAACATATCAAAATAATTTTGAAAGAATTGGACACAGCGGGATTAAAACTAAACATTGAAAAATGTCAATTTTTCAAAAGGAAGTGATTTATTTGGGTTTCAAACTTGACACCGAAACTGTAAGTCTAGCCGAGGACAGAGTAAAGCTAATCGACGAATACCCAAGACCAACAAATCTAAAAACATTGCGAGGGTTTCTCGGTACGATAAATTATTTCAAGAAATTAATTCCCGATTTAAGCCAAAAAGAAATTCCTTTAATAAAATTGTTAAAGAAAGGGACAAAATGGAATTGGAAAGAAGAACAGGAGGAAGCTTTCAAAATATTGAAACAAGAATTTGCTAAAGGAACAAAAATATATCACCCTATTTACAATTTGCCGTTTATACTCCGTACGGATGCGTCGATACAGAAATTTGCAGGAGTGTTGTCGCAAATACAAAACGGCCAAGAGGTTTCGATATGTTTTATATCTCGAGTGACTAAAATACATGAGAGAAAATACAGTGTCACCGAGTTGGAATTCGCCAGTGTACTATTTTGCGTAAACAAACTAAGGTTTTACTTATTGGGAGCTAAATTCACCATCGAAACGGATCATGCAGCATTGATACACATCATGAAGAATCGATTGGTAAATAACAGAATACACAGAGGCATTCTGCTCTTACAAGAGTATGATTTCCAATTTCGATACATCAAAGGGAAAGACAACATAATAGCTGACGCTTTAATACGGGACGAAGATACAGGAAAAAAGGAGACAATTACATTACATGTGGGATTGAATATATTGACACAAGACGAAGGGATATTTTCGTTAAATGAGATAAGGACCGACCAGGAAGGCCTAGAAGAAAGAGAAAAGAGAAGAGCAGAGCTAGAAAACGAGATATTTTTTAAGAGAATAGACGGAAAGGAATTATATTTAGTGACACCGACATTGGCAGAAAGAATCATCAAGAAACTACACGAGGAAAATGGACATATTGGCAGTAGAAAGGTATGGCTTGTATTTAGGGAAAACTACATCAGTCGACAAGATGACCGCATTGCAAAAGAGATCACACAGAAATGCGAAGTATGCCAGAAATACAAGAGCAGGAATTTTAAAAACGAAAATATTGCAAAGAGCATTGTATCCCGGAACAACCTGGACATTATAGCCATCGACATGTTAAGCGATCTAATTGTGACCACGCAAAGGAACAAGCATATTCTGGTGATGGTGGATGTGTTCTCAAAATACGTAAAATTATATAGTTGCCGCACCACAAAAGGGAAGAAATATTGAGAAAAATAGACAATTTCATCGCTACGGTAGGAACCCCAAGAAAAATTTTACTAGACAATGCAACGTACTTCCGAAATGATCGTTTCAAGGGACAGCTTAGAGAACGGGGAATCGAGACGAACTTTGTAAGCATCAGGCATCCCCAAAGTAATCCTTCTGAGCGATTTATACAAGAGGTAACGAAATTTCTTCGCATTGCAACGGATGGTCAACATCGGCGATGGGACAGAAAATTGGGAGAAATAGAGATGTACCTAAATTCCATGCCAAGTACAGTAACGAAAGAAACACCAGAATACATCATGAAAGGCGTCATGCCAATAAGACCGTGGGAAGATCCAGAACAAAGAGAGTATCGACAGGTTATAGAAACCGTTCAGAGGAGATTAAGAAGAAGCAATGAGAAATACATCCAGAGACAGGGTCATAATAGGAAACGAAGACCAGTAACTTTCCAAAAGGGTGACAAAGTAATGGTAAGAGCATTAAGAGTGTCAAATCTTCAGACCGGTATTTGCGCAAAATTGATGCCTGTTTTCGAAGGGCCATACATAGTAAACAACGAAGGTGCAGTAAACAGCTATGAGTTGAAACATATGGATTCTGAAAAGATCAGAGGTATTTATAATATCCATGATGTATATAAATATCACGAATGAAGATTTAAATTTGTATAAAGTAGATAGTAGGATAGGATAATACGTAGCATAAGTACAGCTAGCATACAGGAAGTGCGTTTTAGTTTGCCTCGAGAAAATTTAGTTGCATAGATTGATAAATTTTATCGATTACAAAGGCGGGGATTTGTTGTACTTTTGAATGTCCATAAGCAATAAAAAACCGATATACAAATTTTATTACTTAAATAAAAATTAAAATTATTGATATTTCATAAAGACACGGGCATATAAATTTTCAAACATCCTGTATAAGACAAAATATGTATTTTAAGTTGTTCGAAGAATTGTTCATTAGGCCTCAGAGACAAGACTTTCAAATATTATCGATAAGAAATTTAAATAAGTCGGTTATTGTGGAATGGATTTACCCGGAATAAAAGTGTATATAGAAAGTGTAAACAATAGACCGGGATTTGCGGTGGTTTTTTCTCCCCAAAAGATTATATCGGTAAAAGTTTATTAACAAAAGACATTGAATTGAGAAACAGGTATCGTTTGTAGCTATTAGTAAGAAATATTTGTAAAGCAGACAGATTTAGTTAGAATAATTAAAGAAGGTTGTTTTCTGGAATTACCCGAATGAGGTTTTATAGAGAGAGTTGTTTGGTAATGATATACGTCACAGAGGTGGATGATTTTTATTGGTCAAGTTTTGAATGCAAGGAGGTGGCGGTTTTTGGCTATGAGAGAGGAGAGAGAAAAAAAAAGTTGGTTAGTCAGTTTTAGTCGTCCAAGAAGGAAGGAGCTTTGTGATTTGTGTTTGTTTGAAGTCCCGAAGACGTAATTTACCGGGTGTGTTTATTTGCTGTGTAAAAGCTGACCAGTGTGAGGAACGGGGTACAGAGGGATATAAAACCAAAGGGTATAAGAATTTTAATAGCAGACGAAGCCGGAAACATTTGGAGTTGTAAACAGGCGCGGAGATTGGCTCAAAGGGAGGCTGCATAGACTAACACGAGTTGTTGGGTTGCAGATACAGTGACAGATAGGAGAAAGGTGTACGTCATCTGGACCACAATAGGAGCAGAAGCAGAGAAAGGATTTTTTTGTTGTGGCGTGGCCATAGAATTGCAACGGCAGAGAAGGAAAGGTCAGTCAATTTTCATTAGAGCCGGAGTGTGATTTTCATTTATTAATTAAATAAATTGAATAAATAATAGAGACAGTTAATTTTGCGATCACTTAAAAAAAAAAGGAATTATAAAAAGAGCTTAGTTATAACACATATTAAAAATCAATGTAAAATAACATTTGGGTCCATGATAGAAAACAACTTCTCATATATTTAAAGTTAGTATATTGCAAATATTACAGGGTTGATTGTTATATAAAATTTCATTAAAATAAAGGACATCTCACATATAGTTCAGTTGAAATTCTATGTATTTTATTCAGGTCATATTACCTATCCCGATTAGGAAGCCAATTGGAAAATATTTTGAATCCACGATCAAAGGTAAATCGTACAATTTAAATAGCCTGAGATTGTAATTAATTAATGCTGATTTATTGTGATTAATTAGAGATTAGATCATTTAATAAATATAGACAGGATTTTTCCTAAGTAAGCAATATAATACAATTTAAATAGCATAACAATATATATATATATATATATATATATATATATATATATATATATATATATATATATATATATATATATTGTTAAGATGTATTGTTTGTGAATGATGAGCAATGAGTGTTTTTAATAATATAGGGTTTTCATCGCGGTTCTCAAAGAATTAGTTTGTAAGTACTTTTTTAAATTATCTTTATTATATCTATTATGAAAGACACATATATATATATATATATATATATATATATATATATATATATCTAACCTAGCCAATGTAAATTTAAAATAAACTATCTTTAAATTGAAATTCTTATGAAACTAATTAAATTCTATAGACAATGTAAAATTTAAACAAACTATCTTCAAAATTGAAATTGTTATGACACTAACTAAATTATATTAACAAATTTTTGTACCTTTCTGTCACTGAATGCCTAAATGAACTGTTTTCCACTATATAGATTATAATCACCACTCAATGTCTTCTTCTCAGCTTCGGTTATCCTTGTTTTTGTGAAATTACTTTTTCCAATTATCAGCTTCCACCAATTTAAAATATATTTCTTCTTAAGCATTTATAAACCACCAAGCAAACCAGCAAACAGCATTTATATTTATTCTTCTTTTCATTATACCAATATCTAATCACCAAATATATTATATATTTTAATTTTCAATTAATACTTCTTGCATTATCCAATCACCATTTATACATAACATAATTTTTAATGTTCAATAATATTTTCTTTATACTGTTTCTTAATCTTCATTTAACTCACTATATTGAACAATTTGACCTTCTGACTGACTATAATTGATCTGACTCCTTCTTACTAACTGAATGGCTGATTTCATGTTACTCTAACTAACTTTCATACTAAACTCTAATCATAATATAATTTTTAATTTCTTCCAATATCCAACCAATATTCTTCTAATATACTTTCCAATATTATCAAATTTTAATACTCAATCACCGATTATTACATACTTTATACTTTCTTCCTAATTCTGACTAAACTGTAACTCATAACTGATGCCTTGAATCCAAATCACCGGGTATTTATATCTTTTTCCATGTTCCAGAATCATCTAGCAAGAAATCATGTTCGATTTTGTTCCATCTCCTACATGTCTGAATTTTCTGGAACAGTCCATTTCGCAAACAAAGCCATCTCCGGTGATCTAGAGAATTCCTTTCTTTTCTATCGAGAATTTTGTTGACATTTAGGCTTTCAGATCAGAATATACACTTAAATCAGTAACTTAACACTCTAATTTAATAAACTACACATTTTAAACAACATATTATTATAACCCCACTTTATATTCGTAATCATTAATTAAAATGTCACTTGGAGAGTATGTATATCTGGTTACCTAATCACATGGCTCACTTAAATATATTTACAACATTATAATTATAAAAAAATACTTTTTATATGCTAATTTCTTAAAAATTTCCTCACAAAAATAATTTTTATAAAATTCTCTAGTATATAAATTATTAAAATAACCAAATACTTTTTATATCTAATATTATCTAGTAGTGTAACTTATAAATTATTTTCTATAAACACCAATCATATCAATACCCCAAAATAATATTTAAAATAAATAATTTACTTATCATTGTTTAAATATTAATTTTCTTGTCCACTAATTTAATTTCTTATTTAAAAATTGTTCTATTAAGTACGCCTATGTTTCCATGTCTACGTCAAACTGTCATGTCAAATGGAAGTTTTTGTGTTTACATTTTACAATGAATAAAGATAAGCTAAGTGTCCATATTGTGTTAAGTTTATTTATAGACAAAATCTAGGAACTGTTTCAATTCATTTTCCATATTTCCGTTCAAAATAACTTTCATCAATATAAATTGGTAAGTTTTTCACTTTTTATATTATTTTTAGCAAGACATTTATAGAATCTATTTAGTATCTAACCCCAAATTATGATTTTTAGGGCACAAATAATTTCCATATGTATATCCATAATATCCATAGTATGATGTCAAATTGATTCATAACAAAGAAATCTACCATCTATCTATGAAATGGATCTATCAGTAAGCTATTAGTGTTGTTATTATTAGTGTTAAAAGTATAGAAAACATTATTCATTCTCTTCATAATATTTAAATATGTCATTGATATGAAAAATTCCTCTAGGTCTATTATCTGTATCTATTAACACATAACTATTTAGTCCATTCTGATTTTCAATTCTGTATGGACCTTCAAACATTGGTTGTAATTTCTTACGGTTTTCTTTAACATTACTTTTTCTAAGTGAACGAATTAACACTTTATCTCCTTTTTGAAATGTGATTGGTTTTTTTTATTTTTCGATTTTGTCTTCTGATATATTTTTCAGCTTTCCTCCTAATTCGGTTATTCACTTTCTGCATTAATTGTTCTAACATATCCTGATTATATTCATTACTTCATTTTCTGTTTCCTATATGGCCAAACATTAAATATTCTGGTACTTCCTCTGTATTTAAATTATGTGTATTATTTAAAAAATATTCTACTTGTGGTATATGTTGCTGCCACGTTTCATGTTGATTCTGGCATACTATTCTTAAATATTTTATAACTTCTTTAATATATCTTTCTGCAGGATTTGCCTGAGGATGTCTGATACTTGTAAAATGAATGTTGATTCCCTTTTTCTCACAAAATGCCCGAAATTTTTGGTTGTTAAAATATGTAGCATTATCTATTATGCAATTTCTAAATGGTCCTATTTCTTCGAAAAATTGATTAATATATAATTTCAATGTTTTAACATTTGGTCTTGAGCAGGGATATAGTTTAATAAATTTTGTATATAAATCTACTATCACTAGTATATGCTTTTTTTCTGTTGGACTTGGAACTAAATTTAAGATAAAATCCATGGACACTGTATTTAGTTTTTCATATACAACATTAGATCTATATGTGTTCTGGTTTTTGAAATTCTTTTCTTTGTTTATTTGACATATTTGGCATTGGGTAGTAATTTCTTTTGCTATACTTATGTCATTCTTTGCAAAATAATTGTCCCTAAATAGCATCCATAGATTTCTTTAACCAATATGCATGTAATTGTTACGTAAATTTTTCAATATTTTCTTTGCTAAAGTTCTAGTTATTACATATACTTTTATGCCATTTATTATTTTATATTAAACTCCATCTTTCGTAAGGACTTTTTGTTTTTCACTCAAATTGATCTGATCTCTTATAATTTCTTCTTTAGAATATAATCCAGTACTTTCTACTAATTGATTTAATAAAATTTTTATTGTTCGCTGCCCTTTTTGTGATGTATTTTCTAACCTTGATAAAGCATCTGCCACTATATTGGATTTTCCAGAAATGTATTTGATTTCAAAGGAGTATTCACTCAATATTAGACTCCACCGATGTATTCTACTGTTTCCATATTTGTTATTTAATATAGATGTTAAAGCTTGGTGATCTGTTTCTATATTAAATTTATTACCCAACAAATAAAATCTTAATTTTGTGACACAGTGTATGATACTTGCTAGTTCTAATTCAGAAACTGAGTAACCCTTTTCATGTGGCTTTGTAATTCTTGAAATGAATTGTATTGGGTATTCGACCCCATCATGTATTTGTAATAATACCCCTAAAAATCTCTCTATTGATGCATCTGTTCTTAATATAAATGGCTTTGTGTAGTCTGGGTGATATATTTTAAAATTTGACAGAAAAATGTTTTTGATTTCTTGGAATGCTAGTTCTCTTCTCTGATCCCATCTCCATTTTACACCTTTTTTCAGTAGTTCAAGTAATGGAATTTCTTTTATACTTAGATCTGGTATCATCCTTTTATAATAATTAATTATTACAATAAATCCTCTTAAAGTTCTTAAATTGTGTGGTGTTTTATATTCCTGAATGACCTGTATCCGTTCTGGATCCATTTCTAGTCCCTTAGTATTAAGTTTATAACCTAGATATATTACTTCTTTTTGAAAAAATGTACATTTTTCTTGATTTATTTTTAGTCCAACTTTGTCTAATCTATTGATTATAATTTTTATGTGTTTCTCATGATCTTCAGCAGTTTTAGAAAAAATTAATATATCATCAATGTAGTGAATTACAAAATGTTCATATTTATCTAAAATATCATGAAGACATCTACATAGAGCACTGCAAGATGATTGAAGTCCAAATGGTACTACTTTGAATTGATATACTACTCCATCTATCTGAAATCCTGTATACTGTCTACTTTTTCTTTCTAGAGGTATTAACCAGAAACTATGCTGTAAATCGATTTTAGTGAAAAATGACATTCCTGTAATTCTTCCTAGTATTCCATCTATACTCATTGGTGCTTCAAATTGCTTTTCAGTAATCTTGTTAATATTCCTTGCATCCAAACATAACCTGATTTCACCTGATCTTTTACGTACTACTACTATAGGGTTTATAAAACGTGTACCTGCCTTCTCAAAGATTCCATCTTCTAACATATTATTAATCGTTCTGTTTACTTCTTCTCTGTATTTATATGGTATTGGGTATGATTTTGTTTTAAAATCTTTTTCTTCTTTAACTTTTATACTATGGATATAATTTTGTGCAATTCTATTTTCTTTATTGACAAGTCCCTTGTGTTGCTGCAATATGGAAACGACTATTGATTTATATTCTTCAGGGCAATTAACTTTTATCACATCTTCATCTTTACAAATAAAATTATTCTTCATTATGTACTCATTATTCCTTGCTTCCAATTTTACGCACTCCACCTCGTAGGCATCCATCTGCTTAAAATTTCCATTCCTTAAATATTCACTACAATTATTCTTTACATTCTTTTGGGACATTTCCCTATCATCAAAATATATTTCTTCTTCATAAATATCATTATTTCCTTTTAATAATATACTATCAACTCTTATTCCTTCTTCCACCTCATCTTTCTGCATAAATTTAATTATTTGCCCTTCCAAAGTTAAATTTTTTTCTTCAAAATCTGTCTTTACTTTCTTCTTTTCCAATTCATCATTTCCCATTAATATATTAACACATAAATCCTTGACAATAAATCCTTGCATAATAATTTGTTTATTAGGAATATTAATTTTAAAATCGGTTAGTTTATCAATTTCACCCAACTTCTTATTATTTGCACCAACAATTTTAATTTTTGGAATCTTTATTATATCTGGTAGTTTTAATGTATTAAAAATAAAATTCTCCGAGACTAAAGTACTTTCTAAACCAGTATCTATCATAATTTTAATCATTTTATTTTTGGTCAAAGCATTTATATAAATTAAATTAATAGATTCAATAATTTTATCTTCATCTAAAGAAATAAATTCAGAAGGTTTTTCATAATAGCAATGGCCTAACTTGTAATTCAGAAAGTTTACTGATCAAAATTTTGATTATTAGAATTGTCATATTGTATCTGACCACTTGGATCTGATGTCCTATGTCTTTCCCTACTATGACTTCTACTCACATTTTCTTGCCTTGTACTATTTAGTTCCCTGTCTTCGCAGCTTCTATTCCTTCGTACACAATTTACCTGTCTGTTATAGTTAGGCCGCTCTGTATTTCTTCTATTGTTAAAATCTTGTCTATTATAATTAGTATTGTTATTAAAATTTTGTCTATTATAACTAGTATTGTTATTAGGATTCTGTCTATTTTGATTATTGTCATTATTGTTAAAATTTTGTAAATTATCACCATATCTAGTATTATTGTATGATTGTCTATATTGTTGATAATTATTCTTATTATATTGAAAGTTATTATTGCCTTTTCTATTGTTGTTATTATTACTTGTCACATTACCTCTTTGTATTCTTTGAATAAAATTAATAAAACTCTCTATTGTTTGAATATTTTGTACAGTTACTGTTTGCACAACATCAGCATCAAAATGTCTAGATACATTTAAGACTGTTTCATCCTCTCTAAGTGGTGGTTCTAAATATTTTGCAACTGTTATCAGTTTCAATGCATAATCTACCATATTTGATTTTAAATTGTGATTATACTTTCCAAAATATAGAATTTCTCTAAACTTGGCTTGCTCTAATTCACCCCAATAATAATTTAAAAATTTATTTTCAAATGTTTGAAAATTATCTAAATCATTTTCAATACTAGCAACCCAAGTTGCTGCATTGTCATTTAATGTCATTCTAATATAATCTTTAATATCATTAATATTATTCACAAATCTTAATTTATGTTTTAAACTATTTATGTATACTCCAGGATGCAATTTTTTTATATTACCAGAGAATTTAATCCCAGTCTCATTTGTTAAATTTAAATAAGGTCTCTCTATGTCTCTCATTTGTGAAATATCATCTATTCTCTGTTCCACATTTCTTATTTGATTAATAATTATTTAGATATTTTGTTGTATATCTTCTAATTTTTCTTCTGTGTTTCTCCTGTCTTCGTTAATTTTTATTTCTAAGTTACATTTCTGCAACTCTATGTTCTGTTCTATATCTATCTTATTATCTTGAATAATCCTCTTTACTTCTGTCCTCTCATTGTCTATCCTTTTCTTGTAGTCATTCCGTATCTTTTTTATTTCATTTTTTTCTCTGAAGTTTTAAGTTTTTTATCCATTTGTTTTTCTATTTGTTTTACAATTTTATTATTATTATCTTCTATTTTCTTTTCTAATTTTCTATAATTCTCTTCTAATTTCTGTTCCATTTTTTTCATGTCTTCTTTGACTTCTTTTGAATTCCCTTCCAATTTTTTTATGTCTTCTTTGATTTCTTTTGAATTCTCTTCCATTTTTTTTTGTATTCTCTTCCATTTTCTGTTCCATTTTTCTCATGTCTTCTTTGAGTTCTTTTGAATTCTCTTCCATTGTCTTGTTCATCTGCATCATTAATGACATCAAAGCTGCCATATTGACATTTTCCTCTCTTTCTGGATTCATTTCTGCAGTATCTTGTGGAGCTTGAACTAAAATCTCCTCTTGTACAGGTTGTGTTTCTACTTCAACATCTTCTTCATTCTTTTTGCTTCTTGTACCTTTCTTTCCTTGAGACATTTTGAGACTTTACTTGTTCAAATATAATTAAAAATAAAACCTATAATTTTTTCTTTCTACTGATAATTAATTTAATTATATGAGAGCACTTATCTTTCCAAACTAATTCTTTTAAATAGAGAGCCCCACGTTAAAATTTAAACAAACTATCTTCAAAATTGAAATTGTTATGACACTAACTAAATTATATTAACAAATTTTTGTACCTTTCTGTCACTGAATGCCTAAATGAACTGTTTTCCACTATATAGATTATAATCACCACTCAATGTCTTCTTCTCAGCTTCGGTTATCCTTGTTTTTGTGAAATTACTTTTTCCAATTATCAGCTTCCACCAATTTAAAATATATTTCTTCTTAAGCATTTATAAACCACCAAGCAAACCAGCAAACAGCATTTATATTTATTCTTCTTTTCAATATACCAATATCCAATCACCAAACATATTATATATTTTAATTTTCAATTAATACTTCTTGCATTATCCAATCACCATTTATACATAACACAATTTTTAATCTTCAATAATATTTTCTTTATACTGTTCCTTAATCTTCATTTAACTCACTATATTGAACAATTTGACCTTCTGACCAACTATAATTGATCTGACTTCTTCTTACTAACTGAATGGCTTATTTCATGTTACTCTAACTAACTTTCATACTAAATTCTAATCATAATATAATTTTTAATTTCTTCCAATATCGAACCAATATTCTTCTAATATACTTTCCAATATTATCAAATTTTAATACTCAATCACCGATTATTACATACTTTATACTTTCTTCCTAATTCTGACTAAACTGTAACTCATAACTGATGCCTTGAAATCAAATCACCGGGTATTTATATCTTTTTCCATGTTCCAGAATCATCTAGCAAGAAATCATGTTCGATTTTGTTCCATCTCCTACATGTCTAAATTTTCTGGAACAGTCCATTTCGCAAACAAAGCCATCTCCGGTGATCTAGAGAATTCCTTTCTTTTCTATCGAGAATTTTGTTGACATTTAGGCTTTTCAGATCAGAATATACACTTAAATCAGTAACTTAACACTCTAATTTAATAAACTAGACATTTTAAACAACATATTATTATAACCCCACTTTATATTCGTAATCATTACTTAAAATGTCACTTGGAGAGTATGTATATCTGGTTGCCTAATCACATGGCTCATTTAAATATATTTACAACATTATAATTATAAAAAAATACTTTTTATATGCTAATTTCTTAAAAATGCCCTCACATAAATAATTTTTATAAAATTCTCTAGTATATAACTTATTAAAATAACCAAATACTTTTTATATCTAATATTATCTAGTAGTGTAACTTATAAATTATTTTCTATAAACACCAATCATATCAATATATATATATATATATATATATATATATATATATATATATATATATATATATATATATATATATATAAATATATATATATATATATATATATAAATATATATAAATATATATACATATATATATATATATATATATATATATATATATATATATATAATATATATATATATATATATATATATATAAATATATATATATAGATCTAGCGGTTAATGTGGGCCCCGTACTAAAACGGTATTATACTAACTCCAGGAGAATATACACCGTGTATATTATTATCTGGGTAGCGCTTTATGTAGACTACGACCAACACGTAGGATTAAATGAACTCCGTAATAGGGTAAAACACTTTTGGGATCCGTATGTATTCTTCCCCGTACACAACTAAACTCCTCCGATGTTGCCAATAATTTGATTAGTCGTAGATTTTTAAATTTTACAGCAGGTACGTTTTGGAACTTGAAATTTATTTAAATATCAATCAATTTAGTCATCCCGAAATTTCACAAATACTTGGTTAATGTAGTTAAATATTTTATGGTGGTAATTTATATTACTTGCTTTAATTATTTTTAAACTTAAGTTAGTGTCTGTTATAAGCTTGGAAAAGGCAATTTTTATGTATTAGTATTTTTTTAATGCATTGACACTGAAAAATTTATTATATAAATGTACGTTCCGATGTTTCGATTGCTACGTTTTATGATGTACAATATTTGTTTCATAAAGTAGTAAAATTTAAATTATAATAATTTGTAAATCAATCTTAAAATTATAATTTTTTACTGTTCAATATCTTACTATAATACTTTAGTATGTAACTTGTAACAGATACTAAAATAATAAGGAGGCATAACACCTAATTTCGCTTTTAACTATAAATGTATTGTATAACGTAACGTAGCAATCAGTAGTGAGTCATTACTCAGATAAAATATTTCGGTGACTTTATGGTAATTTGATTATAGCCAACATATCTATTACAATTATTACATATAATATGTTCGGTTGTTTTAAAAAATACTTTGTCGCTTGTAAATTTTGTATCTTTCGTTATCAGTCATACGAGTATTTTATTTTTAATTTAGAAGTAAATGTATATATAATATTCTTTTTTCTGTCACTTATTTTAAATATGGTTCACTTATATTCTTCTTGCTTATTTATTTTTATTCGTAATACTTATAACGTACGTAATAACGTACCCGTTGTTGCAAAAAGCAACAACGGGTACGAAAGATATCAGGTATCAGGGGTGGTATTTGTCAATCTAAATGCCGCCTACGACACATTAAATTAGAGGACATTTCTCCAAAAACTGTATGACAAACTGTAAACATCGTTTTATCCGCGTATATCTACAGAACAGAAGATTTTTCGTATCATTCAATGGTAATATGGAGAACGCAGACAAACGGTCTCGCTTGGGGTAGCGTAATGGCACCTACACTGTATTACATTTACACAAATGATCAACAGATACCAGTAGATACTAGGATTTTCATGTAGACCATACATTGCACAACCAAAAACTTTTGTTGCTGGAGTGGAAAAAAATCTAATAGATGCCTTAAATATAATAAAAATGAACTACGATTTAATTTTAAGCCAAACCCCGAAAATCTTAGGAACGCTCCTTCAATTTTCCCAACACAGGCGCTTTCACAAAACTGAACATCCAATAGTGTGATGAAATCCTTGAACTCTGAATTTCCTATAAATACCTTGTAGATAGTTTATATCGCACGTTGTCAATCACAGAATCTTGTTTAAAACTAAAAGGCAAACTAAGGACCAGAAATAGTATGCTCCGCAAGCTTGTCAGCTAAAAATGGGGCGCACATCCTTTCACCCTTAAAACGTAAATGCTTGCACTTTTCTTCTTGCTTAACTGTCTTTTTCCTTTTATTCCGATATACTCTGTACGAGTACTAGAAACCAATTCGTTAAGGATTTTTGCTTAGTTGAGGAGATATGTTGTGGAATGCAATTTTTAGATTCCCCATGTCTCTAATAACAGTTTTATCAACGTCTGTTTTTCCTTGCAATTCTTAGAAGGCACAGATTAAAGCAAAATACTGAATTTGGTTTCAAAAATTAGTTTACGTTTTTTAACCAAGTTTGACATCTTGGCGTCTATGCATGTGTCTGATCTACCTTAAGCGATTTATTTTCCTAAACAATATATTTATAAGAGCTTTCTTTATTTAGTATGTGTTCTTATTCTATACGGATTTGTAGCAATATGATAATGAGGTTAAAAAAGTTTTCTTATAATTTTTCTTTCAAATATTCGGAATTCTTCCTTATTTGTTTTAGTCATTGTCCATGATTCGCATTCATGTATTAAAATAGGTCTTAAGTGAATTACGCTCTGTATTGAATTGATTTCTTCTGTTGATTCGCTTGTATTTGGTTTTTATTTTGTTGATTTTAAGTAAAAAATTTTTCGTGCTCTCTTCACTTTGTTGAAGATGTCGTTTGCGGAGAGAGTTTCTTATAAGATCAATATCATTAGCAGATGCTAGGACTGCTTTGTACCTTGAGCCATTAATGAATTGCATTTTAAATAGGCGTTATTTCTATTTTAGTAAGCTGTTCATTAAATTTTTGAATATTTGAATCGAGAATCTGTATTTTATTCAACTGTTTTATAACACAGAGTTTCTTGGCGCCTATCTTCATCTCTGTTTTTTTTTGTTTAGCGTAACATTATTTTTCTTCCTATGCCGTCCCCATTAACGGAGGTTGGCGACCACATTTCTAAAAGTATCTCTGTCTTTTGCAACGTGGAATAATTCGTCTACAGTCATGTTTGTCCAGTCACGAATATTTCGCAGCCATGACTTCCTCTTTCTACCTATTCCCTTTTTGCCATCGACTCTACCCTGCATGATGGCCTGCAGAAGACTTTATATTCCTTAGTATGTGTTCCAGGTATGCAGTCCTGCGTACTTTTATTGTTCTCAACAATTTTTTGTCTCGACCCATCCTTCTCAGCACTTCCTCATTGGTGACCCTGGCAGTCCATGGAATTCTCCACATTCTCCGGTATATCTAAAATTCAAAGGCTTGAAGCTTCCTAACTATTTGCGCTTTTACTGTCCATATTTCTACTCCGTACAATAGTTGAGACCAGACGTAACATTCAACAAACCTCAGTCTCAGCGCAGTATTAAGATTTTTGTCACAGAACAATTGCTTGAATTTTAAGAACGCTGCCCTTGCCATTTAGTCTTAGTCTGAATCTAATTCTTTGTTTATGTAAGCTCCCAGATATTTATTAATAAATTAGGGTATATATTCAGGTAGCTAACTGATGTAAATATAACCCACATAACACTTTTAAATCCAGAAGTCTAATACAAATCCCTAAAATCAGGATATATAAAACAGTGATTAAACCAGTGCTATTAACTGAAAATGTGACGAGAGCGCTGACAAAACAATGTAAGTAAAACTTAGGTATTAATTAGATCAGGATTACTAGAAAAGCCATCAGAATTATTTTCCAACTTACAAAGGTCCGAATAGCAACTATCAAATCCATTATATGTAGTCAAACGAAGTAGGCTTAAAAAAAGTTATCTTAGGCAAGGCACTACAGAAATATTGATATATATTTTTAAAACGTTATTTACGTGGCTAAGTTTTCAATAGGAATGAGGAGACAAAAAGCAAAAAAGCCAATAGAACCTTGTTGCGTTCTGACTATACTATGACGATAAACTTTACAATATAAACAATACTTGGGGCAACTGTTTGTCTCAATTTTGTCATTCAGAATAATTATATCTGTATTTTTTAATTTGCTAATTTCCATAGATTCTAATTTCCATAGAATCTAAATATATCTTAAGGCCTTTATTTTAAATATACTTTTTTAGTAATGAAGATACGTAGATAGAACCTGGAATATACATTTAACCTTTAATCTCTGGGATAAATCCATCTCCTAAACAATGGCGCCGATATATTTAGTTAAAATTCTGTGCACTTATTTTAACCGTTTATGTCCTTATCATTCATATATGAGTTGTGACCGATATTACAAACTCATTTACTTTTCACAAAGAGACTCCATATTAACTATACTTATTACTATACAAATCTGATTCGAAATATCGTCGAAAAGTAACAGTGTGTAAAATTATTTTTAATAAAAAGTTAATTAGCCATTTCTTATGGGGTTCAAAAGAAAAGCCTTTACGAAAATTTGAGTACAAATAAGACCACCGTAATCAGTTGTACCCTGGGTAATGAATAATTAATTAATCGGCTAATCAGAATCACCCGGTCGATATGATTTTTGTCAAATCGGTCCTTTTTAGGATCAATTATTCTAATAATGTCTATAAATATTAAGGGCATATCTAGAGATAAAGACACTTTACTTTACTTAACCTTATCAGACATATGCGCTTAGCACAAATGTGACGTATTTCTAGTGCAGAAAATACATAGAGGGCAAAAAATAGTGTATTTGGTATTAAGCTGATCGCTGAAAATCACATAATAAATGTAAAAGTGCTATCTCTGCCGGCAAAGAAGCAAAGAAAAACTTAAAATGAGAGAGGACAAAACCAGTCAGCTGAAGGAACCTTTTAACGATGTTGAGCTTGGATCCACTATCTACGTATATAATGAAGAATAGTACGGCACTGACTGAAGATCTGAGCACAAAGCTTATTATAAAATTTGGACCAAAAATACAACAGTTACTGATATCCAAAGTCTTCAGACAAACAAAGCAAAGACAAAGTTGTTGCCTTGCTTAAACCTGGCAAAAACTCCAACGACCACAAAAGCTATCGGTCAATATATTTATTTTGTCAGCTTTACAAAATACTGCTCAAGAGGTAAAACAGAAGAAAAACTCAAATTAAAAGACAAAAGTTGCTATAGACAGGAAAGATCATGTACGTCACCAATACTAAATCTTGCCCAACACAGCAAAGATGGGTACAAAAGATATTAGGTATGAGGAGTGGTATTTGTCAATCTAAGCAGCAATTTGCAGTTTTCATTCAACATCTAAGTTTCGTTATGCCCTACTCTACGTCCTCTCTCTTGTATGTTAAAGAAATTTATTTAGTCATCTGGGAAAAATTTCTCAAACGATATTAATATTAAAAGGGATTTTAAAGAGCCAAAGCACGCTAAACCGTAAGGCGACTAAACCACACAAAATGGTTATTTGAGAAAAATTATAGCTCGTTCCAGAAAGAAATGTAAATATAACATTAATGTAGATTAAGAAGAAACGCTGAAGAAAAAAACAGTAGCGGTTAGCCTAAATAAAGAAAGACAAAAAGATGTAATTTAATGTTTTGAAAAAATCTGATCCGAAGACTATATGAAAAACATTTCATAGTATAGACATCGAGCGCGACGATGCCTTTGCCGTCTGGCGGCCTATATCGGAAACTTTTACTACCATTTGACTATTTGTGTACGATTTTGTGTATGGTTAAGTGGCACACCACAAAAAGTGTTTTTATTTTCTCTTTTGTTCAACAATTAAAATGTATTACTATACTTCTAGATGTTCCAATACAATAAAGGATAATAAACATAAAGCACAGGCTACAAAATTTTATTATTTTCTATGTGCTAGTTATTATAAACACATAAGCTATACTACAATTAAAAACTATGACCACTATGAAAAAATACGGTAGACTATAAATTCATTTGTGCTTTAGCACTATAGTAAGAACAAGATAAAAATCTAAATTCCTACATAATTATAATAACGAGAAGTTAAAAAAACTTTTGTTCGTTATCAGTAATAGAAAGCGCATTTCAGAATATATTATGAAAAATGTTGTTGATATTACAATATCAGATGATAGGAATACAAAAATAAAAAACAACTTACCTTTTTCAAAACAACAATCAATCACTTCATTTTATCACGAAAAATTTAAAAATTGCAATGTAATTGAACCCATTTTGTGAGCTATAGTTACATTGATACTTATGTGGCAATTAGCTGTAAAGTCATTAGTCGTTTTCGTCGTATCATATTTTCCTGATATTTTTTGTAGGCAAGCGGTTTAGTTTGTGTAATATAATATCCCCAATTCGTCTCATAATATTTAGTTTTCAAAACAGATGTTACGCTAATTCGTTTAAATTTTTTAAAGCACTTTGCAGTACATTTGAAAATAAGTCGACAGTTTTCCTTGAAGTCTTTACTTGGAGATTACTCCTTGTTAAATTAATTAGTTTCTTAGGTAAGCCTAGTTCTGCAATGGTATTTCATAGTTTTATTCTTATGATTATATCATGTGTTTGTTTAAAATCTATAAATAACTAGTTTAATGTTTTTTTTTGTATTCCCAACAATTCTCATTAACTGCCTAATAGTAAATAATTGATCAACGATTTATTAGTTTTTCTAATTCTACACTAATAGCCTCCTATTTGATAGTTCACCTATTCACTCAATCGTTCCAGGTGTATTAGAAAAAATACTGTATATCCTAATAATTAACAGATATATAGCTTATATATATATCTTATATCGCAATAGTTTGTGCAGTACATTTTATTATCCCTTTTGTGTTTGGTATGCTTTTCAGGCCAAAAGGTATATCTACCTAGGCCAAATCCTGAGACTTGACAAAGAGAACCAAAGTGCGGAAATTACTAGAAGAGCAAGACTAGCATGGGCAGGATTTGGAAAACTTAGTTGGATGCTTAAGAACCGCAAAATACCCCAATACTTGAGGAGCAAAGTGCTCAACCAATACATCCTTCCTATCATGACATATGGAATGCAAACCTAGACCCTAACCAAGGCAAACTTGAATAAACTAGCCACAACAGAAAGAACAATGGAAAGAGCAATGTTAGGTATACGACTGTCAGATAAAAAGAGGAGCGACTGGGTAAGATCAAAAACAAAAGTCGAGAACATAGCAACAAAAATTGCCAAACTTAAATGGAGCTTCGCGGGCCAGACTGCTAGACAAAAAGAACAACGTTGGAATACTACAATACAGCATTGGAGACCTTACGAAAGTAAACGACCAAGAGGAAGATCACAGATGAGATGGGTTGATGATATTAAAAGAATAGCCGGAACAAATTGGAAATATGTTGCTCAGGATAGAGACCGATGGAAGGAGTTGGGAGAGGCCTATGTCCAAACGTGGATGACACAAGGCTAAGAAGAAGAAGATGCTTTTCAGCAAGTTGGTACTTGCTCTTACTTCTAAATTGACAGATCAGCTGTTTAACTGCCTGTACTGAACTTTCTTCTTCATTTTGCAAATATATATATATGAAAACTAATAAAACTCTGGCTTACCGTTGATTAAAATATTGGATACCCTATACTATTGAATCAACGGAAATACTAAGATCTCACGGGGAGAATATTATGGGTTATTTCTGGTTTCGTAATAATTTACACTGAAATTACTAACAAGAGAGTGCTCTCACTTCCACATGTTCAAATTGATATATAGTACCAACATATGCTAGTTATATACCATCAGTACTAATAAAATGGAAACTATCAAATTAATGTCAATTTTATTGAATAATCAAAACAATCGAAAATATATACCAAAACAACACAATAAAAGTAAAAGAAGAAGAAGAACTAACCGACCCTATTGAAGCTGGCAATAAGATAAGACAGGGAGATTCCCTGAGTCCGCTAGTGTTCAAACAAATTATGGATGAAATAATAAAAAAGTAAGAAATAAAAGAGGATACCAAATGGGAGAAAAACAAATTAAAATAATCTGCTATGCAGACGACGCAATACTATTCGTTCAAAGTGAAGATGATTTACAACGTATGCTACACCAATTTCATATAACCGCCAGAAAATTTAACATGTTAATTTCTCCAAAAGAGACAACATGCATGGTTATAACAGCAAGTTTACTAAGATATTAATTGGAGCTGGAAGGTCAGCTAATAGAACAAGTGATGGAGTTTAAATATTTAGGTATCACATTATCTAGCTACGGAAAGCTCGAAACTGATGTGGAAGATCCACTGAATAGAGCAAACAGAGACGCGGGCTGCCTAAATGAAAAATATGAAGAAATAAAAATATCGGGAAAGAAACCAAAGGCAGAATTTACAAAACAGTTATCAGACCAATAATGACATACGCAGCAGAAACAAGACCTGACACAGGTCATAGAACACATAGAAGCAGCAGAGATAAAACACTTAAGAAATAGAAGAGTAGAATGAAACGATCATATAAGTCGAATGACAACAAATAGAGTATTAGAGACGGCAAGAGAAGGTTACCCAATAGGAAGACGATCAGTAGGAAGACCACGAAAACCATGGAACGGCAACTTACTGGAGGCACATTGAAAAACAGACAGAGTCATGTCTATATAAAAAGAAGAAGAAAGAATGTAGAATAGTAGAGGACAGAGTGTTTAGAAAAAATAATGAATCAGTCATATTAATGTAGAATAGCAGAGGAGAGAGTATTTGTCATAGCCTTGGACAAGTGCCCAATTGAAAAAAGAACACAGGTCGTTCAAAAAAGACGGAACTTTAGAAAGGAAATAGAATAGATTTAAAAAAATAATAAAAGCATAAACATGTCTTTTCCTACTCTTTTAATATTGAAAATAAGCAAATAGAACCTTGAATTAAAATGTAACCTTTGATATCTGTGATAAACCCATCACCTGAACAATGGCGCCGATGTATAGAGTTGAAATTTTTTACACTTATTTTAACTGTTTATTTTTTTATTATCTATATAGCTATGAGTTGCGAACCATATCACAAACTTATTTATTTTCCACAAAGAGGCTCTTTAATACCTTAAATTATTACTATACAAATCTAATTCGAAATATCGTCAAAAAGTAATACACGGCATGTAAAATTAAAATTTTGAATAAAAAGTAAAACATTAGGCATTACTTATGGGGTTGAAAGAACGAGCCTTTACGAAAATTTAAGTACTAAGAAGACCACCACAATCGGGCATATCCAGGGTAATGATTAATTAATTAATCGGCTAATTTTTCAGTCACCCCTTTAATATGATTTTTGTCAAACTGGTCCTTTAATTTAAATTGCTAGTTGAAGCTAAATATTGCCAGCTTCAATAGGGTCGGTTAGTTCTTCTTCTACTTTTACTTTTATTGTGTTGTTTTGGTATATATTTTCGATTGTTTTGATTATTCAAAGAAATTGACATTAATTTGATAGTTTCCATTTTATTAGTACTGATGGTATATAACTAGCATATGTTGGTACTATATATCAATTTGAACATGTGGAAGTGAGAGCACTCTCTTGTTAGTAATTTCAGTGTAAATTATTACGAAACCAGAAATAACCCATAATATTCTCCCCGTGTGATCTTAGTATTTCCGTTGATTCAATAGTATAGGGCAAATTCAATAGTATATTTGCAAAATAAAGAAGAAAGTTCAGTACAGGCAGTTAAGCAGCTGATCTGTCAATTTATAAGTAAGAGCGAGTACCAACTTGCTGAAAAACATCTTCTTCTTCTTCTTAGCCTTGTGTCGTCCACGTTTGGACATAGGCCTCTCTTAACTCCTTCCATCGGTCTCTATCCTGAGCAACATATTTCCAATTTGTTCCAGCTATTCTTTTAATATCATC
The DNA here is from genome assembly GCF_040954645.1 of Diabrotica undecimpunctata. Lineage (NCBI taxonomy): Eukaryota > Metazoa > Arthropoda > Insecta > Coleoptera > Chrysomelidae > Diabrotica > Diabrotica undecimpunctata. The sequence continues at coordinate 78,759,390 of NC_092805.1, forward strand.
AACCCATCTCATCTGTGGTCTTCCTCTTGGTCGTTTACTTTCGTAAGGTCTCCAATGTTGTATTGTAGTATTCCAACGTTGGTCTTTTTGTCTAGCAGTCTGACCCCGCGAAGCTCCATTTAAGTTTGGCAATTTAAATCCAGAAGTGTAATTCGAATCTCTAAAATCAGGACATTTTATATAAAATAGTGATCAAACTAGTGCTAATGTGTGGATACGTGACGAGAACGTATTAATTAGACCAGGATTGCCGGAAAAGCCAGCAGAGGTATTTTCCGACTTACAGAGGTCCGAGTACTAACCAATACCGAACAGAACTAATTCCAAGGTCAAACACATATATAAAGATAGCAACGTCGTACAAGAAACTAAATCTCAATGCTAAAGTTGCGCTGGCTTTATCTATAAAGACTCTATAATAACTGCATTGCCAAGTTAAATTGGGAGGATGCCCCAAGAGAAAAAATGTTAGGACTTCCACAAATGAAGGGGGAGGTAACATACGGTCAGATTTAGGAATAACGGGACTATCTATCGACCCATCATATTTATCAACACCTGCTATCCTACCTACAATCAATACTTGTCTGTTGTGGACTATCAAATCAATTACATGTAATCAAACGAACTAGGCTTAAATAATTATCCTAGGAAAGGCACTTCAGAAATATTGACATAACTTTTATAAACGGAATTTACGTGGCTTTATTTTCAATAGGAATGAGGAGAAAAAAAAAACAAGAAAAGGCAATAGAATCTTGTTACGTTCGGACTATACGATGACGATGATCTTTATATAAGGTATAGGGAGAAAGAGAGAATAATGTTTATGTTCAATTTAGAACTCGCTGATTTTCACCCTTTTGAATTGGGTATGTATATGTATTACCATAGAAAATAAAAGCAAGAAAACTATAATTATGAAACGAAAAGAGTACGAAATGAAAAGATTATATAAATCCCTTATATTTACACAGACTGCTTTACAAAAGGTGAACGAATGAGCATAAAAACACAGCTGTTTTAAAAACTTAATATTATTAGACGAATTTAGGATCAACTTCACTCAAAATATGATATGCTAAAATATGATACGACAGGAAAAAAGGCAATGACTTTTACAGCTGATAGCTTATGAATATTGTCTCGTACTGTTATATAGCAGTTTGTTGTCACATTTTAACCTGTTTATTTTCTTATTATCCATATATGAGTTGTAAACCGATATTACAAGCTCATTTCACAAAGGGACTATATATTAAGTACAGTTATTACTAAACAAATCTGACTCGAAATATCGTCTAAAAGTAACAGTATGTAAAATTTAAATTTTTATTGAAAAGTAAAAGATTAGTCATTTTATGAAGTTCATCGTGGAAGCCTTCACGAAATTTGAAGTAACAATAAGACCACCGCAATCGAGCGTACTCTGGGTAATGAATAATTGTTAAATCGGTTAATTCTTTAATCACCCGTTCAATATGATTTTTATCAATTCGGTCCTTTTTAGGACCAACTATTCTAATTATGTCTATAAATATTAAGGACATATCTACAGATAAAGACACTCTACTTGACTTAAGCTTATCAGACGTATTTCTACTGCAGGAAGCAAATAGAGGGCTAAACCTAGGGTATTTGGTATTAAGCTGATCGCTGAAAATAACGAAATAAACATAATAAATGCCGGCAAAGAAAAAGATAAAATGAGAGAGGACAAACAAGTCAGCTGAGGAAACCTTTCAACGATGTTGAATTTGGATCCACTATCCACGTATATTATGAACAATATTACGGCTCCTGACTGAGGATCTAAGCACAAAACTAATTATAAAATTTGGACAAAAAAATACAACAATGGCTAATATACAAAGTGTGTAGACAAGCAAAGCAAAGACAAAGTTGTGGCCTTGCTTAAACCTGACAAAAACCCCAACGACCACAAAAGCTATCGGCCAATATATCTATTTATTTTTTCAGCTATACAAAATACTTCTGCATATGATCCTTAATATAAACCGATATTAGAAGAAAAACTTCAATTTAAAGATAAAAGTGGCTATATATGACAGGATAGATCATGTTCGTTACACATACTAAATCTTGCCCAACACAGCAAAGACACATATGAAAAATATCAGACATGAGGAGTGGTATTTGTCAATCTAAATTCTGCTTACGACACCTTAAATTAAAGCACATTTCTCCAAAATCTATGTGATATCCCCTTATGTAATAAACTCACTTGTATTATCCGCGTATGCCTACACAACAGAAGATTTTCCGTATCACTCAATGATAAGAATAGAAGATGATTATGGAGAACGTAGTAGAACGGTCTCCTTTGGGGTACCGTAATGGCACCTACACTGTATAATATTTACACAACCCATACCAGTAAATACTAGGACTTTTATTTTGTAGACGATGCATCTATTGTTACACAACCAAAAAATTTTGTTGCTGAAGTGGAGAAAAATCTAAATATCATATCTTAAACACAATAAAAATAGATTATAAATTAATTTTAAGCCAAACCCTGGAAAAAGTCAGGCGGGCTCCTTCAATGTCCCTAACAGAGACGCTTTCACAAATTTGACCATATACCTGAACCAATAGTGTCATGAAATCCTTAAACACACTTTGTAATTCACAGAACTTTGTTTAAAACTAAATGGAAAACTAGAACCAGAAAAATAATATTCTTCGCGAACTTGTCAGCTAAAAATGGGAAGCACATCCTTCCACTCTTAAAACGTAGACGCTTGAACTCTATGCTTCTGCTGCCGAATATACCTTGCTTGTATGGGTGATATCAATACATACTTAACACGTAGATTTAGCTATAAATTAGTCAGCCAAATTCAGCGGATATTAAGACTCACATCCATACATAAGCTCTACAATATCGTAGTTATCAATCCACATAATATCTGAAGATAAGTAGCTAGAGAACAAAAGAAACAAAGTCTAGATTCGTAACATCCACTCCACGAATAACAACCCATTTTATGACTAGAATCGAGGAATAACTAGCTAGACCAACACATCTGCAAGACATACAAAAAAAAAATAAGCTGCTTCTCGCCATCTGAACTCTCGAAAGGAACTTCCTTATGGTAGTTATCTTCCTTAAATCTGCAATGAGGACTCTTGCCTTCAAACACCGGTTAACCTGTGTGAATCTGGGGTGATACAAGATTCATTACACTTTCTTAGTTGACTTTGCCATTTCAATCGCTCTTTTCTGAAGGGACAAGGTTTATTTATTTGAACTAAACACGTAAAGTACAGTCAGTAAGCTATTACTTATATTGATCATTGCAAATTTGACACTAGCTACACTTATATTGACTACATATTACCCCTAAATAGGAGATAAAACATTCAGTATGTAATATGGGTGTAAGTATGTAATATGGGTGAAGTGGTATAATTGTTGTTAGATAAATTAAGCATTCTTCTTTTTTTTGTGCACTACTATCTGTAGTACACAGATAAAACAAGAGATAAAATAATAAAAAATCTGTATAAAAGATATCATAAAACAATGGATAAAATAAAAGAAGTTCTTATCTATCGAATTCTTAAATAAAACGTATGAAGACATACTCACGTTAACAAAATACATTAGGAAATTTCCGCATGTGAAAAAAATCCAATTTGGTAACAAAATCCTTTTGTATCTATAAAGCTATTTTTAGAAAAGCACGTACCTACCAAAAACAGGTAGTTAATAGTATTCATATCTGTTACACAATGTAATGCGTTTGAATCATAACAAAAATAAGGAGTCCATATAAACCGTTCAGACTATACGCGAGAAGTATACAGCTTAATGGCAGAGTTGCCAAACTATCAGAGCTTACTTAAACCGATATACCTATGGTTCCAATATACAATGAAAAAGATCTGAACGACCCCTATAAGATATACACGTGAACTAAGCAATATACATTCATGATACAGGGGTACTTAAGGGCTCCACAAAATTTTTAAAAATTATGAAACTATACATGTTGACGAATCGACAGAGCCAATATTATGGAATGGTCAAGTGAGCTCCGTATATCGGTGTCGACTTGACCACGGAGCTCACTTGAACCTGAATTTTAACATGGGCGGAGTCCACTTTATGCCGTAGATATATATATATATATATATATATATATATATATATATATATATATATATATATATATATATATATATATATATATATATATATATATTGTAAAGACTACGACCGTCAATTTATATTTCTAAAGTATTCAACTAGTGAATTCAGAGGTTTAATCGGTCATTCAGGTTGGCAAATAAAAAAAGAAGTCAACTACTTCATAAGTTTATTGAAGACGTTTCGCTTTATATTTCTAAAGCTTCATCAGTTCTCTAAAATATAACAAATGACATTGAGTTTATAAGAAATACAGATATAGTTCATAACTTACAACTCAATATGTAGTATGTTATCGATGTTATCATATCTACTGTACACTTTACTCCTTAAGCTCCTTTACTCCTTAAATAAGGAGTAAAGTGTACAGTAGATATGATAACATCGATAACATACTACATATTGAGTTGTAAGTTATGAACTAGATCTGTATTTCTTATAAACTCAATGTCATTTGTTATATTTTAGAGAACTGATGAAGCTTTAGAAATATAAAGCGAAACGTCTTCAATAAACCTATGAAGTAGTTGACTTCTTTTTTTATTTGCCAACCTGAATGACCGATTAAACCTCTGAATTCCCTAGTTGAATACTTTAGAAATATATATATATATATATATATATATATATATATATATATATATACATATATATATATATATATATATATATATATATATATATATATATATATATATATATAAACTAAGGTACACTCGAAGAGTGGTGGGTTTTTCGGTCAAAGTGGAGAAATAAAAGACAAAGAAGGTGGCTACTTCATCTATTTATTGAAGACGTTTCGCTTTCTGCTCAGAAAGCATCATCAGTTCATCTAAAAAGAACAATATGAAACCAAACATCCAAGGAGAAGTTACAACAAAAGTGTGTTACCTTACAAAGACATGTAGCAGTCAATGATGTTAAAAATATGAAAAAACTTACGAAACTGGACATTCAGAGTTAACGTTGTATAAAATAATTAATTGAAAGTAGGTATAGTTTGCAATTTAACAAAATTAGCACAGCAAAAGAACATGTGATAAAAATACATGTATTAAAAAGTTATTATAAAAACTTAAGTAAAAAACATTAAGGTTTGTTTTAAAGTGTAAAGAACTAAAAAGATCATACGAATGCACTTCCAACAAATTTATTTAATAAATTAGATTTTAATTTTAACTTTAGGTAACATTATAAGTTATTTAGAATAATAGTAATAAGATAAAATGAAGTTACCAGTCTTTAGCTTACTGAGACTCGCCGATAAATGAATTTACAAGTTTAACACCCACGAAAACACGTGAAAATAGGTGGCCTTGAGGTCAGAGTGACATAAACAGCAAGGCAACCTACCAACTTCTATATATAAGGCGGTATATTCAAAATTTGTGATAAATTTGGTTGACAGCTTGTCGTTAAAAAACCAAGCAATGAAAGGAAAAGGTGGTTAAAATCACCACTCACCCCAACAGTGATTGATCTGTCAACAAAGAACAAAGCATGCGAAGTCAATCCAAAATATCATATATTATAATATTATGACGTCACTAGTTAGCCAGCTAACAGGTGAAGATTAATACAAATTTCCACAGTCCAAAGGCTCAAACATTTAGGACCGTAATGAGAAAGATTCTATGAATCAATTTCAGTTTAATTTTATCAAACAAGTTTATCAAAAAGAACAATTACTTAATTATGTAAAAGTGATATTGACAAATATTAATAACATATAAGTTGATAAAACTAAGTTAAGGAAGGAATAATTTATTTTATTTTATTTTTATTTAAATTTATTATATGAAAATGTAATAACAAAACCCCAATGTGGGACAAAATTTAAGTAAACAACATATCAAGCCTAATTCTGTAAAATTAATGCATGATAAATTTGACTCAAATTACTAATGTCGGTTCTCTTATTAAGGGTATTAGGATGTTTTAATATTGAACACATTTCTAAAAACTGTCTTTTTACGAGATTGCGTTCAGTGCCAAGAATTTTAACTTCATTAAAGTTTACTTCGTGCTTAGTGTTGATAGCATGTTGGGCAAGAGCACAAGTATGCTTAGATAAATTAATATCACTGCGGTGAGTCGTGAGACGCCCTCTTAGTGATCTCCCTGTCTGACCGATGTAACATGAGTCACACTCAGCACAAGGTATATGATATATTACATTAACTTGTTCCAGAAGGGACAAAGGTGTTTTAGTTTTAGAAAACAAATTCCTGACAGTCTTAGCATTCTTAATAGCAATTTTAACCGGTACGTTGTTATGTTTGTACAGTTTAACGAGTTTCTCAGTAACTTGAGGAAAATAAGGTAAAGATGAGTAATGGGTAGTTTGATTCCCAAGTACAGTATTAAGCAGAACAGTGTTATTAATTGAATTATTTGATATTGTTCTGAGTTGGTCACCATTGGGTATGTCATTTAAAGAAGAACCATAACTTTGAGTATAAAGGTATTTATTAATAAGGGAGGATGGATAGGAATTCTCAATCAGAATATTTTTAAGTAATTGAAAGGATTCCCTTCGATTAATCGGATGTATCAGTCTATTTAGCCTGCAGCTTAAAGCTTTAATAAGGTTTAATTTATATTTAAAGGGATGACAAGAGTGGTAGTTGAGAAACCTATTAGAGGCCATTGGTTTCCTGTACCAACTTGTAGTAAGGGTGTTATCTTCCATTCTAATGACACGCATGTCTATTTGTTGTTGCTATTTGTGTTGGAGTCCTCAAGTTCAACAGTGAACTGTAAATGAGGATCAAACTCATTGAATAAAGACAAGGTGGCCTGAATCTTGTCTGGAGGTAAGGCTAGTAATAAGTCATCAACATACCGTTTATTAAAAGGGATTTGGAAATCTAAACGACCAAGCCGGTCAGATACTAAATCATCCAGTACATAATTAACCAGGATGGGAGAGATTAAGGAACCCATAGGTGTCCCAAAAATTTGAAGGTAATATTTGTCATTAAAGACCAAAAAATTAGTGTCAAATATTAATTGTAAAAGTTCTACAAATACATCCCAGGATACATGACAGTTAGGTTGGATGGAGTTCCAGTGATTTCTTAAGGAGGTAATAACGCTAGAAAGAGGTAAATTAGTGAAAAGAGATACCACATCAAAACTCACTAAAATGTAACCTTGTGGAAGGTAACCTTGTATATATATATATATATATATATATATATATATATATATATATATATATATATATATATATACATATATACGCCTATACTCCGGTATATTAGGCGCCACGCCCTTCCGGTAGGGATCTATGGAGGAGTATCACCGAGCCGTAAGGCCCTTTCCCCTTACCGTACTGCTCCACCATAGGCTGAGACACCAGCATATTCTAAGTCTACGCCGCAGATTCGTTTTAGGATTTTAAACTGCTGCGTTAGCCTTTTTTATTTTTCTGTACACCGAGCCAGGGTTTGAACGCACATCCACTTAACCATTCGACAGTAAAGCGAATGAGAGTCGGCCACCTGACCCGCTTGGCTATCTGACCGACATAGATCAATATGCAATATTTGGTTGAAATAAAAAACAATACCAATTCACCTCTGAAGAATTTAGAAAAATCTTTAAGGTCTTCTTCTTGTGGTGATCATCCGTTCCAAATATTCATGACAATTGTGACTTTGTTTATAGTTGCGCGAAATCGAACTACTCTCGCCATACTCAACCAAGTTCTTACTTTATCCAGAAAATACGTCATTTTTTCGAGTCCCCCCTATCAAATACTTTTCTTTTAATAAAAGTATAAACTTAATAAAAGTAAACCATATTTTTCATTATTTCTCATATGTCCAAAGTGATATCTCCGCTTTTTTTACTGCGGCAACTAATTCTCCTTCTTCTCTTCTACTGCGGAGAACTTTAGAATTCGTCACTCGATCAACCAATGGGATTAATGTTATTCGTTTTGAAAACTTCTCGCTTTATTATGTAACAGAAAGTCATTAAAAGAGAAAAAAGAAAATTATTTTTTCAAGACTATATTCAAGAAAGGTGGAAGAAATAAAAGGCTATACTAGAAGTTATTATATTGAATTCGTATTGGAACTAGTCAAGTGGGAAATATGACAACATCGAACATTTAGATTCTCAAAGAAGTCAAACAGGGCTATGTCGTGTTGCCACTCCCGTTCAATTTATATTCTGAATTTGTTTTACAAAATGCCTTACCAAATATAGAAATAAAAAAATAAAAGTGAATAACAAATCTATTAATAACATTCGATATACCGTCAATAGCATAGGTCAAAACTATGCAAAATTCATAGTCATTATCAAACGTGACATAAAAAATGTCATAGTAGGGATAGTACATCAGGACATAGAAAGAGTACTTAAAGAGATTTAAGTACTTGGGATTCTGGCTAAACGATAAATGGGATTCCGATGATGAAGTCAAAATTAGAATCGAAATAGTCAGGAGTAAGTTTTTCAAAATAAAAGCACTACTCTACTGTCTACACTGTTCTACGGAGTTGACGACTTTAATGGCAAGAGCTATGTCACGTCTGGATTTGTTTAATATGTGGTTGTATAATCGGTTATGAAAATACCATGGATCGAGAGTGTATAAAATGATTGATTATTAGAAATAATCCATTAAGATAAGAAAATATCGAAACAGTTGGGCGAAGAAAAGCCACTTATTTTGGCCGTAGCTTACGATAAGTATGGTTTTCTGCAGTTAATTATTGAAGAAAAAAATCGAAGGAAGACGACTCATCGGATGAAAGAAGTTCTCTTGGCTGCGAAAATCACTGGCTGGATATCATAGAGGTCAGCACTATTATATAATTAGCACAAGATAGGAAAAATAAAAATTAATAGCTGCCTAACTCCGATGAGGGGAGGGACAGAAAAAAAATGAGTTATTTAAATAAAGTCATGTTTAAAGGTATTCGCAGTTTTAACACAAACACCAATGGAATTAGCGAAATTGCACAATTTTCATATATTGTTACGAAAATTGTGTAAGATTTATCCCACAAAGAAAGTCTAGTCAAAAACTTCTAGAAAAAAGTCTGAAATGTATAGTGAAGTCTGGATCGTCAGAAAATATATATAAACAGATGTGGTTGACTGTTTATAACAGCTGTAATTAAGATTTTAAAGTTTATAGTTGTTAGTCTCTTAAAGTATTGTAAACAAGTTGGTATTAAATAAAGTTATTCTCAAAAAGTGTAATATTGGTGACAACGGTGGGATAAAAGAGAAATAAGTAATTGTTTATACTTAATACAAGTTCTGATAAAGTTTATAAAGAAATGGATAAGTCAGGGCCCCTTGCATAGTTTTTAAAAATGAAACAAGAAGAGAAAGAGGAAAATGAAAAGCGATGGCAAAAAGAGAACAAGAAAAGGGAGATGCATAAGCGAACATAGTGCTTCCTCTATGTTTAAACAATTTTACAATTGATGAGTAGCAAAATTACCAACACATTTATACTAACGCCTTCAAATCATAAAAAGGAGTGGGATGTGCCTTCATACACAATAACTGTACTGCTTCATAAAAAATATTAAATTTTATACAGGAGAACTATTTGGAATCTATAAAGCATTGCCATAAACTCTAACTTAGACAGATGCCTAATGACAGATTCTTTAAGTTCTATGGGTAGCTTATGCACCATTTACCCAACTCATCCCTTGTTGCGATTGATAAAGAAACATTTATACCAACTTCAGCAAAAAATTTCCATTGTAAAATTTATGTAGAGTCCGCCACATATCCAGTTAACACCGACAAATCTTCAGTTAACAAATCTTCAGTTAACAACGAAGATTTAACAGAAATCACATATAAGAGAGATTTACATCACTGGATTAACTCGACATTGAAAGAATAGCTTAAAGATTGAAATCAATCTTAACAAAAACTGCGAGACATAAAAACAACAGTTACAAGATGGAAAAATAAGTGTAACAACATGATATACCAATATCGAGTTAGAATCTATGGAGAGGACATCACGTGAATAAAAACGACCTCACTTCGGCCATATTGTTTTGAGACTTTTGACAGATCGTATGTTTATTTACGTTTGTTGTTTTTCGAATATTTTTAGTTTTGTAATACTTTTATAGAAACTGTAATAATATATTGTGATAGCGCATAATAATGGTTTCTTATTTTCAACGTAGTTGCAGTGGCAGAAGCAATGTTAATAAAAATCTTCAGGAATAAAGTTCTACAGGTTAGTATACAAATATGTAAACAAAGTAATGGCCCGTACTTCAGAGATTAAATTAGTAGTATTTGACTGTATTAATTTATCTTTATGTATAATATATCGTGTTTTTAGTGTTTACCGCGGGATAAATAAATCATAGTTTATTAAAAATGTATTGCACTTTGTAGATTATGATTAAATCTTCTGAATAACTACTCATATTTTTATAGTAGTCTTAATATTATTGAGTCCGGCCATGATCCCACCGCCATATTGGTATCACCGTTAGCCACGCCTACCTACGCCGTTTTTAATACACACGTTAATATGCTCATAGCTTCTCCATAGATTCTAACGCGATGTATACCAAACTATAATAAACAGACTGAGATTAGGACATACACACTTAACACATAAATACGAGTACAATATTACTGGAAGTATTGATCCAATGCGCGATAAGTATTTTAAGAGTTTGAGTGTACAACTTACTGTGTATATTCGTCAATTTAAAGTTTTTTTTAATCAATAGGAATAAACATAAACATCGGTGCGTATAAAAATAAATGTGTGAAAATCATTGCTTCTAAAAACCAATGAAATTAGAAATCTGTTTATGTAAAAATGTACGTTGGTAATAATCTGTGTATGTTAAAATCAGTTTATATTTTGTATCCAGAAATGAACAAAAAAATGTAATATCGAGCGGTGCTAATAACCACAAAGTTTGATGCGCGTTAAAAGTAAATAAAAAAACTATGTAGATGATTTTAGTAAAATGCCAACTCATTAAGTTAAGTATTTTACGAACTTCCTGTATATTGTGTATATTGATATTTAGTTCTTTTGTCGTAATTTTTGGAGTTTCCTGTTCTAGCGTCGTTTGTTATTTCATTGCATAGAACTTTTTTAGATAATCAATCCACGTATCCTTTTCTATGTGTTTTCGTTTTATTAGTTCCTTTACGTTTGCTTTTTGACCTCTTATAATGATATTTTCTTTTGTAGACCATGTTCTATTTCTTTCAAAAACCGTTCCCCGTGATCATTTTATATTTCTTTACAAGTGCATGTTTTTTGTTTCTTATTGTCTTGTCTTATCTTGTAATTATTGTGTTTTGGTTGACATGTATTTCAGGTAAGCTGTTTTCTTTTATTTACATTTTGTTCTTTAACTTTTGTACAAAACCATGCAGTTTTTTACTTTGGGAACGATTAATTTTTTTTATATATCTTTCACTAAGAACTTCCTTGTTCGAGGCTAACATCATATACTTAATTTTTTCTCGGCTTTCTTTGACTTTATCACTTTCTGTGTCATGTGTTTCTGCTTTTTTCGAATATTCTTTTTTGAAATGGGTATCTTGTGGAGTCATCCTGTAAGGTTTCAACAATTATCTTTGTGGTGAAATCTGGTGTATTGTTGTCATGTATATGTGTTTTTATCAACAGGCAAAAAATGACTTATCCCTTGAATAAGAAATAAACTAAAATGTATTTGACATTTTGACTTTAATACTAAAAAAAAATTTAAAGTAATGACTGCATTAATGACTTTTAAACCAGTTTTTATGTTTTGTGTTATTATTGAATATGAATTTCCATCCAGTACCCGTCCATTCTATATACAGGATGTTTCACGACGATCTCGCAATAATAGGTTAATGCATTAATGACTTTTAAACCAGTTTTTATGTTTTGTGTTATTATTGAATATGAATTTCCATCCAGTACCCGTCCATTCCATATACAGGATGTTTCACGACGATCTCACAATAATAGGTAGCTATATATCGGAAACTATTATTTACACAATATTAACCGTTCGGTGGTCGCGCAAAAAAATTCCATGGTAAATCGCGTGGCTGCTTTTATAGCGTATTAGATAGTTTCAATTTTTAATAACACATTGATTACAAATAAAACATAATCATCGCTATTGTCTATTTAATCATTATTATCTATGTACCTACCGCAAATATAACAAATTCGAGATTTGACAATGTCTTGAACGGTTTCGTCTTTATTTCCATATTTTTTCAAATACAAAAAAATTTCTTTAGGAAGATTTTTTAGTGTTGCTTTCAATTATTTTAAGTGGTCATTCATAAGTTTATATGCAAGATGTTTATAAAATGCTTTTTGTCGTTTATTAATGTTAAGGTTATTAAATTTAAAATAATAGAGGCATTTATTGCAGCTATATCTAGAAGTCTTTAAAATGCTGAAAGATGCCATCTCCGAGTAATATGGAGCTACTGTGGGTAAATTTTAATTTTTAATTTCTTACCGAGCTGACTTGTTGGGAATATAGTGATTGAATCAGCATCTTTCCCTAAAGGCGTGTGCATTTTATTAATTGTAACAAATTCGCTAAAGGTAAAATGAGATTTAGAGAAGTTCTCGTATGGGTGAGTTTATCAGTTTTTTCGCTCGTTTTAAGTACGTAAATCATCAAATCTTATTACCTGAAGTAAAAATAAAATCCTTTGTAACTAAAAAGTGCTTTCAGTAGATTCATTTCCGTTCCATGTGTATCTTAAAGCTCGGCACAGTTTGTGTGTGCTCCTTTTTAAACACTAGCACGTAAAGCTCCAAAGGGAACCTTTATTTTACATTTGGTATTTCTCTACAATCCCTTTCTCTTGAATATTTATCATTGTACATTTTTAATTTAATACATTTGCTTGTATGAGATAAAATGTTTTTTATCATTTCATCAGTGATGCATAAGCTAAACGCTTCCATACCGTTTGAAGCGTTTCTAGCCAACAATTTTGGCCTGGGAAATATTTTAACAATATTTTTTGACTTTGTTTTGCCTGAAGTAAGAGGTTTGCTTATAAAAACATTTTTATCATCTGGTGCAATAAAAAATCTCTAATCGCCAGGAATATCTTGTATACATTCTTTATGATCATCTTCATTAGCAGATTACTGGGAATCGTTATCATTATCTTCTCTCACTATACTTTCTACTTATCTCACTGTACCTAATCATCGTCAGTGTCAATTTCACTTTCATCATTGTTTTCTTGTTTATTTAGCCTTTCTTTTAAAAAATAAAATACTTAAATTATCGGTCGCGTAGCGGCAACTGAACGACAAACGTAACACATCCACAAAATACGTAATACCAACAGATTTAATGCGATTTAAACTAAATGCGCTCTACTAGCTGCTCATACACACTGGAAGGAAGGAATACCTAGCATTAGAAAGTTTAAGACATTTAGCGCTACCTTTGTATTACAGTTTGAAACAAATTGTGCGCTATGTGTGCTGCCGGCGCGATCGTCATCACGTGCCTTAGTCTGGGACCAATGAGCACGTCCATGCACATCACGCCACCTTTTAACTTCTACAAAATTTAAGTTGGCCAATTGACTTAAAAATGCACATATCGAAAAGTAAGAAAAATATATAAAAAGCTTGTATTTTCCAAGCCAAACCTAGTCTAGTCTTTCTCCGGCTTCCATATAGGGTCTCCTATGGCCTGGAAGTCCCCTTGATGGGCTTATGCTCCCCACTTGTCCTTAAAGACTTTTGCTTGGACCTTTTTGCTACCAAACTGTGTTTTATTGTCAGAACTTACCCAACCCACCAAATTTGGAGAGAAACACAGAGGAAACTTCGATTGGGCTGATCGAAGCCCTCAGCAGAGTACCTAGGGGGCAGGTATGGGTTATTTCTTGGAATTGAAAGTTTAGGCGAACTTGAACCCGAAGAAATATTTTGACAAGCATGCCATATCCGGTTATATTGCAATTGAAAAACAACTTTGTTAATTTAAATAAAACACCCTGTATATTATTGCATTTTTGAATTTTCCATTATACTCTAGATACAATTTGTACAAAGTATCATAGGAAAAAACTTTTTTGGGTTTGCGTCCTTTTTTTTTAATTTTGACAGATCGATACAAACTTTTAGTTATTATATCATTCATTTACAATCATAATATCTTGAAAACTTTTACACACAAGGGGTACATAACGTTCTTTCAGAAATTTACATAGAAATCGAATTTCTAGTTACAGCGTGTTTACAAATAATAGGCCATTTCTTTAAACTTCAAACTACAATAAATTAATAATTTTAAATAAAGCTCCCTATATTTTGTAATTTATTGAAAAAAAAATTAATTGTCTTTTAAATAGTATTAGGCATTTTTCAAGAGATATAGAAATGGCTTGTTTAACATTAAAGAATGAAGATTGCGTAAATTTACTTTAACTAGATTGAGATATCCTTCACCCTAAAAAAGTAGTTTTAATTACCAGTATACAAGTGGTCTTGTTTCTGACCAAATCCAAGCTCTCCAAGCCGTATTCCCATATTTCTCATGTCTTCATCGATGTTATCAAATAACCTTGTTCTGGGTCTTTCTCTTCTTCTGTGACAAAGGGTCTATCAAGGAGTGTTTTTATAGCTGGGTCATTTTGTTCCATCCGCATTACATGCACAAAGTTCGAAGTTGTATCGTCTTCTCCATACTCCATTGTCATTCACTGCTCCATAGATTCGCCTTAGTACTTTTCTTTTCAAATACCCCAACATGTTTTTATCATTTTTTGTTAGAGTCCCGGTCTCTAAATTATATGTTAGGACTGGGCGTACTGTTTTGTAGAGTTTTATTTTTGTATTTCTCGATATATGTGGATTACGGGAGAAGATTGAGTCTAAAATAGCATCTGTTCGCCGTGCAAATTCTGCGGTTTATCTCTGCGGTAGTATTATTTTTAGTGTTAAAGAGCGCTCCCAGGTATACAAATTCGTTCACTGCTTAGATGACGTCGTCTTCTATAACAAGTGATCGTAGGATTTGTGGTTGCGTGCTTATCTTCATATACTTCGTTCTGTTGGTGTTTATTGTTAAACACCAATTCCGTTCTTCCAATTTTGAGATACGAATGGCAAGTAAAATACGAAACAATATGTTTTTTGCTTAATGAAAATAATCTATTATGTATACGCGCTTAGCTTCAGGACAAATTATTTATTCCAAGACTACTAATAACAGGCTTGGGAAAAATAACAAGAAGGTTAACAAATAAGGTATAATAAATTATTGAAATTACAGCTTAGGAAAATAGGTTAATACCTTTAAGACTTGGACATTACGGAGACATTACGAATGCCATGGACAGCACATGCCACGTATAAATCAATTTTAAGAACAGCAGGTTGCGAACGAGAACTTCTCAACAAAGTTAAGGAAAAAAAATCCTACCTAGGCCATATTCTTGGGGGAAGCAACTACTATATTCCCAAATTAGTCTTAAAAGCAAAGGTACAAGTGGCAAATCTTGTGATGCTTCAGCGATCCTCAAAATTTCACATCAATCTCAATTGGTTTAAAGATATCCTAGATGTTTATCCCCAAAGATCTTTTTTATATAATAATAGGAGTCACAAAATGATGGACATAATATGATAATTCTACGGGTACATGTCTAAAAAGTTGTGGTATAAACGAATAGTAAAAAATAGACAAAAAAAAACTAATTTTAATTAACAGAAAATGCTTTTGCTAAACAAACAACGTGTTTATAATATTTTTATTGGTTATCACAATAAAAGTTCATGTATACTTTAATAGTAATTAATTTTTTACAAACAATTGATTAAAATTATTGTTATCTATTGTTGACATTGGATAATCTAAAAGTTATGAGAAAAACATTTCCCTGTGTTATTAGCATTATATATAAAAAACTAATTAAGTGTCTAATATTAATGATAAACTGTTGCTTACCATTGTTCAAAATGAATAAAGTAACAAAAGACCGATAGGAACAAAGAAGAAAAACCATATGATTTAGGGGGTTATATCGAACAAAAATATAAATCAAGAAATCAAGACAAGAATATATATTATTACACACAATCTAGAGTAATAAAATCAGAAGTATAGATACCAAATAAGATCTACAGGTACGGTCATTAAAAAACTGAACAAAAAATGTTATAGACTATGGCATTTTCGATTAAGAAGGTGAAAAATAAGGTTATGTATAAAAAAAAGAAAACACAAAAATGCCAAAACAAGCATTTGAGTGAAAACGAGAAGCCAGGAAAAAAAAAGAATATGACGACCACCGAAAATTAGAAATTAGCAGAATATTTAGCAATAACTGAATTTACTAAGAAATGAACGATATTAATCTCGAATGAGCCCTACAACTAAGTATAAAAATAATAAGTATAAAGATTTTTAACTGATCTTTAAAAACTATTAAAAATAACTGCATTTGTACTTACATAGCATCACAGCTAGTTGATTGTTTCACTTAATTTGTCTACTAAATTTGTGATGTTGACGGAATCTACTTTTCAACTAATGAGTCTCCAATTAATGTAATAATACAAAGTGTTCACATATACAAAATGTATATTTCCCATATATCCTACAGATTAGTTACAAAATAAATTTGTGTTTCAGCTATACTGGATTTTTTAACGTACGATAGCACAGTTTTTATGGTAGAAGAATACACAACGGTCTTAATAGAGAACTATTGAAAGCAAGAAAATATAAATACCAGATCGTTCTTGTCTCAATTTTGCACAAGAATTTATAATAATTCTATGACTAGTCGACAAATACAAAAGGGGCTGTGTTTATATATATACATATATATATATATATATATATATATATATATATATATATATATATATATATATATATATATATATATATATGTTATGATGTGTTGTTTGTTTGAATGATGAGCAATGAGTATTTTTAATAATATAATATATAATGTTTTTATCGCGGTTCTCAAAGAATTAGCTTGTAAGTACTTTTTTAAATTATCTTTATTATAACTATTATGAAACACACATATATAAACTCCTGGACAAAATTAACGCACCACTCATATTTTTCTAAATAATCTTTATTTATATATAATTTACTGTACGACAAGTTGCCTAGTGATCTTGTTTGACAGTGACAGTTGTTATTAAAGCTAATAATAGTATTGTTTTAACAATAATTTGTATTAAACTTCGTTTTAGACTAAAAGTGAGTTAAATGTTTCATAACGAGTGCCGATTAAAGCAAACTGCTTGTGGGAAACAAGCTTTTTATTGTGATATTTTTAATCACATGCATGATTAGAAGTTCATTTGCATAAAAATCAAATAAAAAAATGAACCGCCAAAGAAATTTGTCAATGGAGGAGGCAGTACGAGCATCGACTCTCCTAGATAAAGGATATTCAATGCGATACGTTGCAGGTTTGTTAAGAAGACATAATTCCAGCATCAGTCGCAAGGTGAGGCGATATAATGAAACCGGGTCGTACCATCGAAGACCAGGGCAAGGGCGAAAATGTTGCACTAATCAAATTGATGATCGTTTTTTGAGACAACGTGCTCTCAGAGATAGGAGAGTCACCAGCAATTTGCTAAAAAAATGAACTAGCACATGTTCGAAATGTCGCGACATCATCTCGAACAGTTAGAAGACGTTTACATGAAGCAGAATTAAGCAACAGGAAACCGGCCAAAAAACTCTTACTTACCAGAGAACACAGGGTTTAGAGATAGAATTTTGCAAGATTGCATCAAAATTGGACCATCGATAATTAGAAACGAGTTCTTTTCTTCGATGAGACTAGAGTAAGCCTAAAAGCTCCAGATGGTCGTGAGCGTGTCTGGCGAAGGCGAGGAAAAAGGTTTGCCAGCTACAATATCTCTCCTAAAGTACCTTTTGTTGGTGGCTCTAAAATGTTTTGGGGTTGGAATTTGTTTGGAGCTCGTACGGAATTGGTCCCCATACACACGAGGTCTATGAATGCCTATTATTACTTAGACAACATTATTGTCGAACATGTAATGCCTTTTGCTCCGTTTCTTGGACCTAATTTTTTATTCATGCAAGCCAACGCTCGTCCTCATGTGGCTCGACAGGTTATTGGCTACCTAAATGATGTTGATATTTCATTATAAGAGTAACCACCTAACAGTCCGGACATGAATCCTATAGAGCATCTATGGGACTATCTCAAAAAAAAGATTCGAAGTCGTAGACGCCCTATTGCCAATTACGACCAACTCATTGAGGCCGTTATTGAAGAATGAGAGAATATTCCGCAAGCTTTTGTTGAAAATTTGATATCAAGCAAGCCTCGATGCATAAATGCAGTCATACGAAGTAGAAGAGGGCCTACACGGTATAAGTGTTGACCCAGATGCATTTTATTGTGTTACTTTACTGATTTTTTTCTTTTTGCAATTTTGGGTTATGCTAGCTTATTTACGCATTTCTGGCAAAAACAAATTTTTAAAGAAACAATAATGCAAATTAAGGTCATGATAAAGTCATGTTGGACTTATTTGTAGGTGTTTATTATTATTTCAATGTTACTTAGTTTTATTTTGTGTTCATATTGTAAATATTTAGATTAATTAAAGTGGTGCGTTAATTTTGTCCAGGAGTTTATTTAACCTAGCCAATGTAAATTTAAAATAAACTATCTTTAAATTAATGTTCTTATAAAACTAATTAAATTCTATAGACAATGTTAAATTTAAACAAACTATCTTCAAAATTGAAATTGTTATAACACTAACTAAATTATATTAACAAAATTTTGTACCTTTCTTTCACTGAATGCCTAAATGAACTGTTTTCCACTATATAGATTCTAATCACCACTGAATGTCTTCGTACTTCGGTTATCCTTGTTTTTGTGAAATTACTTTTTCCAATTATCAGCTTCTACCAATTTAAGATATATTTTTCTTCACCAGCATTTATACACCACCAACCAAACCAGCAAACAGCATTTATATTTATTCTTCTTTTCAATATACCAATATCCAATTATTATAAGTTGATTTATACTAATCTCCAACCATAATATTATTTAATTTCTTCCAATATACTTTTTTTAATCTTCAATAATTATTTATGTATAATTATAAATGTGCATTAAATTATATGCATAATTTTTAATCTTCATTTAACTCACTATATTAAACAATTGGACTATCTCCAACTAACTTTCATATTTCTTATTAAACTGCTTGACTGACTTACTAAAACTGTGAACAATTGACTTCACTAACTAATCTACTAACTTTCATAATAAACTGCTTGACTTCTGACTAAAAACTGCCATCTTGAATCCAAATCACGGGTATTTATATCTTTTTGGATCCTCTAGAATCATCTGGTAAGAGATCATGTTCCATTCGTTCTATTAACTTCTATATAGATGTTCTCGAAAAAATATCTGTTCGATCCACCGCCATAATCATTATTCCAGAATGTTCGACCGTAAACAATGGTCACACTCTGCACTCTGGAGAATTCGTTAATGTTCCATTAATAATTTTGTTGACATTTAGGCTTTTCAGATCAGAATAAACATTCAAATTAGTAACTAACACTCTAATTTAATAAAATACACATTTCAAACAATATAACCCCACTTATATTCGTAAAAATTCTTAAACGTCACTTCAGAGTAAGTATATCTGTCACTCACATATGTATAGTTGGTTGCCTAGTCACATGGCTCACTTAAATGTATCTACCACATTATAATTACTTAAATTAAACTTTTTACAATTATTATATGCTAATTTCTTAAAATGCCCTTACATAAATATATTTTTATAAATTTCTCTAGTCTATAACTTATTTAAAATAATCAAATACTTTTTTATATCTAATATTATGTAGTATATAACTTATAAATTATTTTCTATAAACCCCAATTGTCACAATACCCCAAAATAATATTTAAAATAAATAATTTACTTATTATTTTTTTAAATATTAATTTTCTCATACCTTATTAAATTTAATAAATTAATAATTTTTTTTTTTTATTATTTAAAATGTGTTAAATACATCCCTGTTCGCTGTCTATGTCAAAACAGAGAACAACGGAGCACAGTTCGGCTATTCTATGGTCAAACTGTCATGTCAAATGGAGCAATGGATATTATACCAGAGAATAAAATATAACCTTAATTAAAAATATAATCTATATTGTGTTCTGTTTATTTATAGACAAAATCTAGGAATTATTTCCATTCAACAGGCTTTCATCCATATAAATTGGTAAGTTTTTCCACTTTATTATATTAGAAAGACATTTTTATAGCAATTATAGTATCAATTTTGTGTCTAACCCCAAATTATGATTTTTAGGGTACAAATTAATTTCCATATATACAAAATTCAACAAGTATGATGTCAAATTGATTCAAAATAATGAAATCTACCATCTATTTAACAAATCAAGTCTATTGAATAAATGGATATATCAGTAAGCTGTTAGTGTTAAGTTTATAACCTAGATATATCACTACTTTTTGAAAAAATGTACATTTTTCTTGATTTATTTTAAGTCCAACTTTATCTAATCTGTTTATTATAATTTTTAGGTGTTTCTCATGATCTTCAGCCGTTTTAGAAACAATTAATATATCACCAATGTAGTGAATTACAAAATGTCCATATTGATCCAAAATATCATGAAGACATCTACATAGAGCACTGCAAGATGATTGAAGTCCAAATGGTACTACTTTGAATTGATATACTACTCCATCTATCTGAAATCCTGTATACTGTCTACTTTTTCTTTCTAGAGGTATTAACCAAAAGCTATGCTGTAAATCAATTTTAGTGAAAAATGACATTCCTGTAATTCTTCCTAGTATTCCATCTATACTCATTGGTGCTTCAGATTGCTTTTCAGTGATCTTGTTAATATTCCTTGCATCCAAACATAACCTGATTTCACCTGATCTTTTACGCACTACTACTATAGGGTTGATAAAACGTGTATCTGCCTTCTCAATGATTCCATCTTCTAACATATTATTAATTGTTTTGTTTACTTCTTCTCTGTATTTATATGGTATTGGGTATGATTTTGTTTTAAAATCTTTTTCTTCTTTAACTTTTATACTATGGATATAATTTTGTGCAATTCTATTTTCTTTATTGACAAGTCCCTTGTGTTGCTGCAATATGGAAATGACTATTGATTTATATTCTTCAGGGCAATTTAAAACTTTTATCATATTTTCTTCTTTACAAATAAAATTATTCTTCATTATGTACTCATTATTCCTTGCTTCCAATTTTACGCACTCCGCCTCGTAGGCATCCATCTGCTTAAAATTTCCATTCCTTAAATATTCACTACAATAATTATTCTTTACATTCTTTTGGGACATATCCCTATCATCAAAATACATTTCTTCTTCATAAACATCACTATTTTCTTTTAATAATATCCTATCAACTCTTATTCCTTCTTCCACCTCATCTTTCTGCATAAATTTAATTATTTGCCCTTCCAAAGTTACCATTTTTTTTTCAAAATCTATCTTTACTTTCTTCTTTTCCAATTCATCATTTCCCATTAATATATCAACACATAAATCCTTGACAATAAATCCTTGCATATTAATTTCTTTATTAAGAATATTAATTTTAAAATTGGCTAGTTTATCAATTTCACCCAACTTCTTATTATTTGCACCAACAATTTTAATTTTTGGAATCTTTATTATATCTGATAATTTTAATGTATTAAAAATAAAATTCTCCGAGACTAAAGTACTTTCTGAACCAGTATCTATCATAATCTTAATCATTTTATTTTTGGCCAAAGCATTTATATAAATTAAATTAATAGATTCAATAATTTTCTCTTCATCTAAAGAAATAAATTCAGAAGGTTTTTCATAATAGCAATGGCCTAACTTGTAATTCAGAAAGTTTACTGCACAAAATTTTGATTATTAGAATTGTCAGATTGTATCTGACCACTTGGATCTGATGTCCTATGTCTTTCCCTACTATGACTTCTACTCACATTTTCTTGCCTTGTACTATTTCGTTCCCTGTCTTCGCAGCTTCTA
Organism: Diabrotica undecimpunctata; assembly: GCF_040954645.1. NCBI lineage: Eukaryota > Metazoa > Arthropoda > Insecta > Coleoptera > Chrysomelidae > Diabrotica > Diabrotica undecimpunctata. The sequence continues at coordinate 78,781,682 of NC_092805.1, forward strand.
TTCCTTCGAACACAATTTACCTGTCTGTTATAGCTAGGTCGCTCTGTATTTCTTCTATTGTTAAAATCTTGTCTATTATTATTAGTACTGTTATTAAAATGTTGTCTATTATAACTAGTATTGTTATTACAATTTTGTCTAATTTGATTACTGTTATTATTATTAAAATTTTGTAAATTATTACCATACCTAGTATTATTGTTATATGATTGTCTATATTGTTGATTATCATTTTTATTATATTGAAAGTTATTATTGTTTTTTCTGTTGTTAGTATTACTTGTCATATTGCCTCTTTGTATTATTTGAATAAAATTAATAAAACTATCTATTGTTTGAATATTTTGTACAGTTACTGTTTGCACAACATCAACATCAAAATGTCTAGATACATTTAAAACTGTTTCATCCTCTCTAAGTGGTGGTTCTAAATATTTTGCAACTGTTATCAGTTTCAATGCATAATCTACCATATTTGATTTTAAATTGTGATTATACTTTCCAAAATATAGAATTTCTCTAAACTTGGCTTGCTCTAGTTCACCCCAATAATAATTTAAAAATTTATTTTCAAATGTTTGAAAATTATCTAAATCATTCTCAATACTAGCAAACCAAGTTGCTGCATTGTCATTTAATGTCATTCTAATATAATCTTTAATATCATTAATATTATTCACAAATCTTAATTTATACCAGAGAATTTAATCCCAGTCTCATTTGTTAAATTAAAGTAAGGTCTCCCTATGTCTCTCATTTGTGAAATATCATCTATTCTCTGTTCCACATTTCTTATTTGATTATTATTTATTTGGATATTTTGTTGTATATCATCTAATTTTTCTTCTGTGTTTCTCCTGTCTTCGTTAATTTTTACTTCTAAGTTACATTTCTGTAACTCTATTTTCTGTTCTATATCTATCTTATTATCTTGAATAATCCTCTTTACTTCTGTCCTCTCATTTTCTATCCTTTTCTTGTAGTCATTCCGTATAATTTTTATTTCATTTGCTACTTTTTTCTCTGCAGCTTCAAGTTTTTTATCCATTTGTTTTTCTATTTGTTTTACAATTTTATTATTATTATCTTATATTTTCTTTTCTAATTTTCTATAATTCTCTTCTAATTTCTGTTCCATTTTTTTCATGTCTTCTTTGACTTCTTTTGAATTCTCTTCCAATTTTTTTATGTCTTCTTTGACTTGTTTTGAATTCTCTTCCAATTTTTTTATGTCTTCTTTGACTTCTTTTGAATTCTCTTCCAATTTTTTTATGTCTTCTTTGATTTCTTTTGAATTCTCTTCCATTTTTTTTGTATTCTTTTCCATTGTCTTGTTCATCTGCATCATTAATGACATCAAAGCTGCCATATTGACATTTTCCTCTCTTTCTGGATTCATTTCTGCAGTATCTTGTGGAACTTGAACTAAACTCTCCTCTTGTATAAGTTGTGTTTCTACTTCCACATCTTCTTCATTCTTTTTGCTTCTTGTACCTTTCTTTCCTTGAGACATTTTGAGACTTTACTTGTTCAAATATAATTAAAATAAAATCTATAATTTTTCCTTTCTACTGATGATTAATTTAATTATATGAGAGCACTTATCTTCCCAAACTAATTCTTTTAAATAGAGAGCCCCACGTTGGGCGCCAAATTGTTATGATGTGTTGTTTGTTTGAATGATGAGCAATGAGTATTTTTAATAATATAATATATAGGGTTTTTATCGCGGTTCTCAAAGAATTAGCTTGTAAGTACTTTTTTAAATTATCTTTATTATAACTATTATGAAACACACATATGTATTTAACCTAGCCAATGTAAATTTAAAATAAACTATCTTTAAATTGATGTTCTTATAAAACTAATTAAATTCTATAGACAATGTTAAATTTAAACAAACTATCTTCAAAATTGAAATTGTTATAACACTAACTAAATTATATTAACAAAATTTTGTACCTTTCTTTCACTGAATGCCTAAATGAACTGTTTTCCACTATATAGATTCTAATCACCACTGAATGTCTTCGTACTTCGGTTATCCTTGTTTTTGTGAAATTACTTTTTCCAATTATCAGCTTCTACCAATTTAAGATATAGTTTTCTTCACCAGCATTTATACACCACCAACCAAACCAGCAAACAGCATTTATATTTATTCTTCTTTTCAATATACCAATATCCAATTATTATAAGTTGATTTATACTAATCTCCAACCATAATATTATTTAATTTCTTCCAATATACTTTTTTTAATCTTCAATAATTATTTATGTATAATTATAAATGTGCATTAAATTATATGCATAATTTTTAATCTTCATTTAACTCACTATATTAAACAATTGGACTATCTCCAACTAACTTTCATATTTCTTATTAAACTGCTTGACTGACTTACTAAAACTGTGAACAATTGACTTCACTAACTAATCTACTAACTTTCATAATAAACTGCTTGACTTCTGACTAAAAACTGCCATCTTGAATCCAAATCACGGGTATTTATATCTTTTTGGATCCTCTAGAATCATCTGGTAAGAGATCATGTTCCATTCGTTCTATTAACTTCTATATAGATGTTCTCGAAAAAAATATCTGTTCGATCCACCGCCATAATCATTATTCCAGAATGTTCGACCGTAAACAATGGTCACACTCTGCATTCTGGAGAATTCGTTAATGTTCCATTAATAATTTTGTTGACATTTAGGCTTTTCAGATCAGAATAAACATTCAAATTAGTAACTAACACTCTAATTTAATAAAATACACATTTCAAACAATATAACCCCACTTATATTCGTAAAAATTCTTAAACGTCACTTCAGAGTAAGTATATCTGTCACTCACATATGTATAGTTGGTTGCCTAGTCACATGGCTCACTTAAATGTATATGCCCGCACATAAATATATTTTTATAAATTTCTCTAGTCTATAACTTATTTAAAATAATCAAATACTTTTTTATATCTAATATTATGTAGTATAATATAACTTATAAATTATTTTCTATAAACCCCAATTGTCACAATATATATATATATATATATATATATATATATATATATATATATATATATATATATATATATATATATATAAACACAGCCCCTTTTGTATTTGTCGACTAGTCATAGAATTATTATGAATTCTTGGTCTAATTTTGTATAACATCATTATTGTTGAGCATATTTTCGTTATTATTGAAATGAATTTTACTTTCTATTTCTTCCCAGCGATTCCTAGATATAGTTTTAACTATTTGAGCTGGTCTAAATTTGCTTCGTACAAATCGTCTTCATTTTCCATTTTATTTGATCCGATTGATATCTGAGTACCTATGGAAAATTCATTATCGCTCTCTTATTATCACTGTCAAAGTCAGAGTCTTTGGATTCCTCGGATATTTACTGCTTTTCTCGTAGAACGTTTTTGTATCCATCCTAAAAAAATGATTTAAAATAATATGGTCCAGTGTGGATTCAAAGGAACATACCTGTTTTTTATCACAGTACTGAAACAACACAATAAAATAAACAAATTTCAACGGTAATCAATATATAAATGCTGATATAATGCCTCGGTATATATTTTTATATAAATTGTACACAATTTATAACAATAAATCACTATCGAAAATACAAACTAATAAGGCAGCCATGTCCATTTGACATACTGTTAAACATTTCCATATTAGGTTTCGTCATAGGTTCATAGAGTGTATTAAAATGTATAACCAAATGTTGCCTGAAATTAACATAGGGCATCTTAGAGTCGGAAATTGTTTTAAAAAAGTTTTCTGCATCAAAAACTCCTTTGTTGCCTTGAGTACACACGGGGCTATAGAGGGTTAAAATAGCTGTATCGCGCGAGGATGAGGTTATTGATGAGGAAAAAAAGACCTATCACTAAGGAAGTGAGATAGTATTTGGCAAACGCAAAGAGCACTTTAATTACATTAAATGAAATATGCATTACAATCTATCATGATACACATATCTTGATACACATGAAACAAGACAATTAATAAACACGTTAAGAGAATCTTAAGAAATAATAACCAAAATTTAACTTTTAATACACAGAAGAAATACTGATATACAGAAGATACATAAACACAATCAAAGTAAAAGTAGAAGAACTAACCGACCCTATTGAAGCTGACAATTTGATGAGACAGGAATATTCCCTGAGTCCCCTATTATTCAACCTGATTATGGATAAAATAATAAAAAAGTAAGAACTAAAAAAGGATACCAAATGGAAGAAAAACAAATAATATATAATATAATAATAATCTGCTGTGTAGACGACGCAATACTACTCTTTCAAAGTGAAAATGATTTACAACGTACGCTGCTCCAATTTCATATAACCGCCAGAAAATTTCACATGTTAGTTTCCCCAAAAGAGACAAAATGCGTGGTTACAACCGCAAATTTACTAAAATGTTAATTGGAGCTAAAAGGTCAGATAATAGAACAAGGGTTGGAGCTTAAATATCTAGGCATCACATTATCTAGCTAGGGAAAGCTCGAAACTGAAGTGAAAGATCCAGTGAATAGATCAAACAGAGCCACAGGCTGCCTAAATGAAACATTATGAAGAAATAAAAATATCGGAAAAGAAACGAAAGGCAGAATTTACAAAACAGTCATCAGACCAATAATGACATACGCGGCAGAAACAAGACCTGATAGAGAGAGGAAAAAAGGATGTGAAACAGCAGAGATGAAAACACTTAGAAAAATTGATGGTAAGACACTATGGGACAGAGCTAGAAGTACAGATATACGACGTAGATGCAAAATGAAGAACATCAAGAACTGGTTAAGAAATAGAAGAGTAGAACGGAAAGATCATATAAGCGAAATGACAATAAATAAAACAATAAAGACGACAAGAGACGGTTAACCCATAGGAAGACGATCAGTAGGAAGACCACGAAAACGATGGAAAGGCAACTTACTGGAAGCACAATGGAAAACAGACAGAGTTATGTCTATATAAATAGAAAAAGAAGAAGAAGAAGAAGATACACAGGATAAACATTAAAATAGCTGCAAGAAAGATAAAATAAATCAGTCATATTAATGTAGAACAGCAGAGGACAGAGTGTTTAGAGAAAATAATGAATGTCATATTAATGTAGAATAGCCGAGGACAGAGTATTTGTCATAGCTCTGGACAAGTGCCCAATTGAAAAAAGAACACAGGTCGTTCAAAAAAGACGGAACTCTAGAAAGAAAACAGAATAGATTTAAAAAAATAAAAGCATAAACATGTCTTTTCCTACTTTTTTAATATTGAAGATACGTAAATAGAATATTGAATTAAAATGTAAACTTTGATATCTGTGATAAACCCATCACCTGAACAGTGGCGCCGATGTATGTAGTTGAAATTATTTACACTTATTTTAATTGTATATTTTTTTATTATCTATATATGAGTTGCGACCGATATTACAAACTTATTTATTTTCCACAAAGAGGCTCTTTAGAACCTAAAATTATTACTATACAAATCTGATTCGACATATCGTCAAAAAGTAATACACGGCATGTAAAATTTAAATTTTTAATAAAAATATTACGCATTACTTATGGGGTTTAAAGAATGAGCCTTTAGGAAGATTGCAGTACTAATAAGACCACCGCAATCAGTCATACCCCGGGTAATGATTAATTAATTAATCAGCTAATTCTTCAGTCACCCCTTTAATATGATTTTGTCAAATTGGTCCTTTTTAGGACCAACTATTCTAATAACATATGTCTATAACTGTTAAGGGTACAGTAAAACCTCGATATAACGGACCTCTATTTAACGGGCTTCGGATATAACGGACAAAAAATCCGGTCAAATGTAAAAAGAAATAAAAACACACTGTTAATATTACAATTTCGTCTCATAGATTATGTAATCAATATGGCCTAAAAAACTAGCAAGAAACTATGGTTCAAAAAACTAGCTGAAGAAAACACAATAACGGACCGAGAAACAAAACAGGCACAGAACAGGGACATGAGCAGATCTAAAGATAATAACACAAACGGGAGTAAAAACAAATTGAAGTACAACTTAAACACAGAAAAGAACAAAACAATTTGGAAAATGGCATCATGGAATGTGAGAGGTATAAATGGGAAGGAAATAGAACTGGGGGAAGAAATTAGAGATAAGAACATTGAAATAGTAGCTATAACAGAGACAAAGAAAAAAGGAAAAGGATCAATAATATTAGAAAACGGAATGTTACTAATATACAGTGGACTGGAAGAAACGAAGAGAGCTCAGGCAGGAGTAGCGTGCATGATAAAGAAGGAGAGTATCAACAAAATAAAAAATTGGATATATTACAACGAACGTATACTAAGAGTAGACATAGATATGGATACAGAGGAAACCAATACAAACCTAATCATATGTTATGGACCAGATGAAGACGCAACAAAAAACGAAAAGAATGAATTCTGGGACAAATTACAAGAAGTGATAAATGATTGTACAGAGAAAATTGTGATCACAGGAGACCTGAACAGTAGAGTTGGGAAAGAAACAGAAAAATGGAACAATGTCATCGGACCTTATGGGGAGGACAAACTAAACAAAAATGGAAAATTACTACTCGAATTCTGTCTAGACAATAACCTGGTGATTATGAACACACACTTCCAACATAAAAGGATACACAAGATCACAAGAGAAGTCAAATCAAGAGACGAACAATCAATTATAGACTATACTATAGTGCAAAAAACAGAGAAGAACTGGATAAGAGACGTAAGGGTAAAAAGAGGTAGTTAAGACAGAGAAAAAGAAAAGTTGGGAAAAATTCGGGGAAAAAATGCAAGAAAACAGCACAGAAAACGTAAAATTATTTTACAGAACACTGAAAAACCTAAGAAGCAACAAAGAAACGAAACTGAAACAAATAATGAACAAGGAAGGAACAATAATAAACGACGATAAGACAATAATGGAAAGATGGAGGGAACATTTTCAGCTGATACTGAATGGAAATCAAGCGAATACAATGGAGAAGGAAAGCCACAACAGGAGAGTATCCATGAAAAACACGGAAAATACAGAAACTATAGAAAAAGAAGAACTGGAAGAAGCAATAAGAAAGATAAAGATTGGAAAAGCACCAGGAAGCGATGAAGTAGCACCAGAAATGATGAAATATATAGGAGTAAAAGCAAAAGAAAAATTGTTATACATATATAACCTAATATGGAAGAGAAAAGTAATACCCAGAGAATGGACAAATGCAGTAATTATACCTATATACAAGAAAGGAAACACAAGAGACTGTAGGAACTATAGAGGTATATCACTACTATGTGTAGCAGCAAAAGTATACGAAACCATAATAGAAAGGAAAATTAGAAAAGAAATAGAACATAAATTAGAGGATGTACAAAGTGGATTCAGGAAAGGACACAACACACAAGACCATATATTCACCATGCAACAAGTAATAGAAAAAGCCTTAAAGAAAAATAAAGAAATACATCTGAGTTTTATAGACATGGAAAAAGCATTCGACTCAGTCAAAAGAAAAGATATATGGGAAAGTCTAAAGAAAAAACAAGTAAGTGAAGAACTGATAGAAGCAACAAAGAGTATATACATGAAAACAACAAATACAGTAAGAATGTTAAATATACAGTCAGAACCATTCTAAACAACCCAAGGAGTTAGACAAGGGGGAAGTCTCAGCCCACTACTATTCATAAATGTTATAGATGAGATAGTGAAAGAATGTAAGAAAACATTCAAGAAATACTGCATCGGTTGGAACAGAATGCAAATGATAAATGCTGAGATGTGTATATTTGCAGACGACATAGTATTAATTGCGGAAACTGCAGAAAAACTGAAATACAACTTAGAGAAATGGAACCTAGAAGCAAGCAAATACAACCTAAACGTAAACAAAGAGAAGACTCAAATAATGAAAATATCAAGGAAACAAGGGACGGAAGATCAAATAGAAGTAATGATAGACCAACAAAAAATAATACAGACAAATTCATACAAATACTTAGGAACAGTAATCAACAACAAAGGAGACATCGAGGATGACCTTAACAACAGAATGGAAAACACAGGAAAACTATTTCAAGCACTAAATAGAGGATTCCTTAATAACAAAGAAATATCAACAAAGACCAAGATGACAATATACAAAACAATATATAGACCTACAGTGACATATGGAGCAGAAAATTGGATATTAAACAAAAGACATCAGAGCAGAATTCAGGCAGCAGAGATGAAATACCTCAGAAGAACGATAGGAGTAAAAAGAACTGATAGAATCAGAAATGAAGAAATAAGAGAAAGACTCAAAATCAAACCGATACTCGAGACAATCAAAGAGAAAAAATTGGCATGGTTCGGACATCTAACCCGGATGGACAATAATAGACAAGTTAAAAGAGTGTGGGACGCCAAACCAATAGGGAAGAACAGAAGAGGAAGACCCATTAAAGAATGGAACAGTGACATCTCGCAGATACTACAGAGTAAGGATAAGACTTGGCAGGAAGCAACACAGATGGCATCCAATAGGAAGGAATGGAGAAAGTTCGTTAAGAGCTAGGACACCTCAGAAGACCGTCAAATAGTGTAATGTAATGAATTGTATTTTAAACGGCCCAACACCGAAAGGTACAAATGGGTCTACTGATTAAGTAAAGTAAAGTATGGCCTAAAAAAGCAAACTTTCGGACATAAAAAAACAAATACAAAATAAATAAATTTGCATTCATGTGTGATGTAGGAGAGCATAGCAATCTTGAAAAACGAATGAAATTGGCTCGTGAAACTTCACTGGAAGAAGCAATCTTAAAAAATGGTATGGCCAACAACGTTCTAGTGAGATCCTGGTCCGAGCAGTCGAATTGAAATTTGCTGCAATTAAATTAGCAAATCATATGGACATACCTTTCAGAGCAAGTGATGGATGGCTCTAGTGCTTTCGTAAAAGGCACGGAATCATGAATAAAAGAAGTTACGGCGAAGCTTCAACTGCACCAAAAGAAGAAACAGAACCTTTTAGGCAAAAATTAGTAGCACATATTAGCAAGTAAGTAACGAAATGCTAGTAGAATATAGAATCTCAGATTTACAATGTTGACGAAACTGGTTTGTTATGGCGTACTTTGCCTGAAAGCGCACAAGCCTCCAAATGTAAAAAATTGGATTCTGGAAAAAAAATCAGCAAGGACAGGATCTTGTCACTGCTTTGTGCTAACGCTGATGGATCGCATAGATTGACACCTGTAGTGGTTGGCAAATCTCGTAAACCTAGAGTTTTAAAAGACATAATGCATCATATGCCCCTTTAATATTATATCTCTAAGAAGGCATGGTTCACCTCAGATATTTTCAAAAATTGGTTTTTCAAAGAAATTGTACCTTCAGTGAGAAAAATTTAACAGAAGAAATTGGGAATACCGTCAGAAGAGGTGAAATGTTTATTGCTTTTAGACAACGCTCCTGCTCACCTTCTGAAAATATTCTACGTTCAGAAGATGGAAACTTCAGGTGTATGTTTTTGCCAAAAAATACGACATTGCTTATTTAACCCATGCATCAGGGAATAATTTTGGCAGCCAAACGAATATATCGCAGAACGTTTTTAGACGAAGTAATGGTTGTATTATACGATGGAGATAATGCAGAAGATACAAGAGCGCAACGTACCTTGAAAAACTTAAGGTCTTACAATTTAAAAACAACAATTTTTAATTTTGCTGCAGCATGGGAGGAGGTGAAAGAGCAAAAATTAAAAAATGGTTGGAAAAATTTGTTTGATGGCCAAGATGCAGACATAGATTTAGAAGGGTTGAAAGTTACTAATTTCTGTAGGACAATACATAATAATGCCGGAGAACATGTAGCTGAGGAAGATGTTTTACAATCGCTAGAAGTAGATGAAGGTGACCCTGGGTATAACATCATGACTGAAAGTGAAATAGCAGATGAAGTTAAGAACCTTAAAAATGAGGACGGAAGTAAAGATAGCAAACAAGACGACAAAACAAGACTGTTAAAAATGAAGTTATCATAGGTAAGATCGCATCTCGATGATCTAACAACATTTATTGATTATTCATCAAATAGTTAAACTATATTTAGGGAGTTGATCATAGAAAAACAGCAAACATGAAGAGTGCAAACGAAACTTGTTCAAAACGGGATTACCGACAGCAAGCGCGTCGATATCCACAGCAACGTCACTTCACGACGAATGTCCCAAGACAATTACTTAAATAGAATTTTGTTTGTATTTTGTATTTTTTATATATATCTAATTACAGTATATATATATATATATATATATATATATATATATATATATATATATATATATATATATATATATATATATATATTTTCAAAAAAAAGTATTTAGATTTATTTTAACCATATTTTTATATAACGGACTTTCAGCTTTAACGGACACCCTCTCCCCCCAAGTAGTCCGTTATATCGAGGTTTTACTGTATATCTAAAAATCAAGAAACTTTACTTTACTTAAATTTATCAGACATATGAGTTAACACGAATCTGACTAATTTCTAGTACAGGAAACACATATAGGGACTAACCTAGGGTATTTGGTATATAGCTGATGGCTGAAAACCACATTATAGATATAGACAAACTATTTCTGTCGGAAAGTAAGAAAGGACAAAACCAGTCAGCTAAGAGAACCTTTTAACGATGTTTAGCTTGGATCCACCATCTACATATTTAATGAAAAATAACACAACTACCGACCTTGAGGATCTAAGCATAAAGCTTATTACGAAATCTGGACCAAAAACACTACACTGACTTATCCAGATGATGAACAACTGTATTCAAATTAGGAGATACCCAAAGTATAGAGACAAGCCAAAGTTGTTACCTTGCTTAAGCCTGGCAAACACTCCAACGACCACAGAAACTATCGGCTAATATCTTTATTTTTTCAGCTATTCAAAATACTTTTGCACAATATCGTTAATATGATATCACCGATATTAGAAGAAAACTTAAATTAAAAGACAAAAGTGGCTGTAGACAGGGAAGATCACGTACATCACAAATACTAAATCAAAGACGGGTACGAAAAATATCGGGTATCAGGGGTGGTATTTTTCAATCTAAATGCCGCTTACGACACCTTAAATTACAGAAACTATATGATATCCCCTTAGATAACAAACTCACTTATATTGTCTGCGTATGCTTACACAATAGAATATTTTTTGTATCACTCAATGATAAGAATAGCAGATGAAGAACGGTCTCGCTTGGGGTAGCATAAAGGCACCTACACTGTATAACATTTACACAAACGAACTATCCATACCGGTAGATACTAGAACTTCTATTATATAGACGATACACCTATTATTACACAATAAAAATAAACTATGAATCAATTTTCAGCCAAAATCCCTGAAAAACTCGTGTGTGCTCCTTTAATCTCCCTAACATAGACTTTTTCACAAAACTGAACATCCAATAATGTCATGAAATTGTTGAACGTAGACTTCCTATAAATTCCTTGAAAATAATTTGTATCGCACGGGGTCAGTCACAGATCATTGTTTAAAACTAAAAGGTAAATTGAGGACCAGAAATAATATTTTTCGCATGCTTGTCAGCTAAAAATGAGGTGCACGTCCTTCCGTCCTTAAAACATAGACGCTTGCACTATATGCATCTGCTGCCGAATATACCTTGTTAGACAAATTCTTTCTTTTTGTGCACACTACTACCCATTTTAACACAAAAATATTTATTGTAGCTCTTAACCATATTTATTTGGAGATAACCTTTTATCGAGATATCATATATAGTACACAAATAAGACCAGAACTAAAATAATAAAAAAGCTTTATACAAGATATCGCAGAAGATTGGATAAAATAAAAGTAGTTTTTATTAATCGGATGCTTACATAAAACGTACAAAGACATACTCACGTAAACAAAATATATTACGAAATTTCTGTAATTAAAAACAAAACATCGAGTTCGGCATTTAACTAATAAAATTATAAAAAAACAACATGTTTAAAAATGCAGAAAAAATAAAATTTCCTATGCAAGCGAACATTCCATTAAATAATAAGCCCAAATCCTTTTGTATCTATATACCTGTTTTTAAAGAACCAGTTACCTCTTAGCACGTAGTTATACCAGGTAATAAGATATCCTTTGCTACTCAGTGTAATGCGTATGACATTACACTGTCTACGAACAGTAGATAAAAATAAGGAGCCCATATAAACCGCTCGGAATATATGTTGAAAATATACGGTATAATCGCACAGTTGCCAAACTCTCAGAGCTTACTTAAACCGATAAACCTATGGTTCAATTATACATTGAAGAAGATCTCAACGACCCCTATAATATATACACGTGAACTAAACGATATACATTTATGATACAGGGGTATTTACGGGCTCCAAAAAATTTTTATAAATTATTAAACTCTACATGTTGATGAATCGACAGAACCAATATTATGGAATGGTCAAGTGAGCTCCGTATATCGGTACCCACTTGACCACGGAGCTCGATTGAACCTGAATTTTAACATGGGCGGAGTCCACTTTATGCCGTATATATATATATATATATATATATATATATATATATATATTATATATATATATATTATATATATATATATATATATATATATATATATATATATATATATATATATATATATATATATATATATATATATATATATATATATATATATATATATATACAAAACTCAAATATTTGGGTGTGCAGCGGAAGATAGGACAAAGAAGTACTCTTTTTAGTTAACCAAGCTTTCGCAAATCTTTATTTGCATCATCAGGGTGCTACAATAAACAAAATTAGTACAAAATACAGAAAAGAATTATTTTGCATCTTACACTAATTGAGGTTAGTTGTCGTGATGTTTATTAAATGAAATGTGCAACTCATTTGATCCCTACAAATGATGGCGAAAACTATCCAAAATTGTTTTTAAAAAAACGTTCTTTAACAAATACATATTTAAAACACTTTAAAAACACATATACAAGAACACTCAAATAAAATTATGTTAAAATAATTACAGAACATGTCATAATATAAAATTTAGGTTATAAACATTCTTATCAGAAACAAAAGAATTGGTTGTGAATTCGTTACTGCCAACTTAAAACGATAGAACGTTAGATCTTAATGATAACAATGTAAAGGTAATAGTATACCTGATAGACGCTGAACTTCTTGAAACAGAAAAGGTAAAAAGACTTATATTAGAAGAAGTAGGAGAGGTACTGTATATCTCATATATAATGAAACTTATATTGTTGATGATGAATTGTCTGTGTTAGTAGATTCGTGTTTATCCAAAGTTAACAATAATGAATATAGGTTGCTTAAATTCTTGGTATCTGTCTTTTTGTTAATAGTTTCTTTTTCTTGAAAAATGAAAGCCATCTCGAGAAACAATCTTTTTAAATAATTGCTCTCCGTGGATAGGATTTTTACATTTGGAAAATCGAAAGAGTGCCCTGTTGTGTTAGCATGTGTGGCTAGAGAACATCTATCAGGGTGTAACCTAATGTCACTCTTGTGAAGAGTCAAGCGGCTAGAAACTTTTTGGGAGGTGTGACCTATATAAGAACCTTCACAGCCCAAACAATTAAGTTTGTAGACAACATCACTTTTATCTAAGTTTGGTACTTTATCTTTCAATGACTTGTACAAAAATCCCACAACTAGAGTGCTTTTATAAGCAATTTTTACATTTGGTAGGTATTGAGCAAAAATTCTGGTCAATTTGGGAGAGACGTCCTTAATAAATGGAAGTGATACAAAAGATATATTAGGAATATTGTTAGTCAGTGAGTGGGAATCAGAGCTAAGTTTCATAGCACCTGTATTTTGGGGAGGGTTTACTTGTGTGTTGAGTATAACACAGGATGTGTTAAAGATGATTTTCCTGAGTAATGATTCGGGGTAAGAATTATCTAGGAACAACTGTAAAAGGATGTGGAGATTCTTTTTTCTAAAAACAGGGTCAGCTAGTTTACAAACTCGTGTGGTCATTTGTTTGACTAGATTAATTTTCATGCTTGACTTATGGTAAGAGTGGTAGTTGAGATATCTTCCAGAGTTACACTTTTTTCTATACCAATCAATTGTAATGATGTTATCCGGTTCTCTAATAAACATTGTGTCGAGAAAAGGAACAGATTGGTTTTGATCCTCTTTTTCAAGAGTAAATTGGATGTGGGAGTCGTAGCTATTGAAAATGTCTAAGAGCTCAAATTCTAAACCTTGTGGGCACGACATAATAATGTCATCCACATACTTTTTAATAAACGGAACATTGAAAGGAACAACCTGAAGAATAATATCCAACAGATCATCCATTACATATGTAGCTAGAATTGGAGAGATACTGGCTCCCATAGGAGTGCCAAAGGTTTGTTTATAATATTTGTTATTGAAAGAGAAGCAAGTGGAATTAATATATAATATATAATATAATATATAATATATAATATTATATAATATAATATATAATATAATATCAACTACCACTCTTACCATAAGTCAAGCATGAAAATTAATCTAGTCAAACAAATGACCACACGAGTTTGTAAACTAGCTGACCCTGTTTTTAGAAAAAAGAATCTCAACATCCTTTTACAGTTGTTCCTAGATAATTCTTACCCCGAATCATTACTCAGGAAAATCATCTTTAACACATCCTCTGTTATACTCAACACACAAGTAAACCCTCCCCAAAATACAGGTGCTATGAAACTTAGCTCTGATTCCCACTCACTGACTAACAATATTCCTAATATATCTTTTGTATCACTTCCATTTATTAAGGACGTCTCTCCCAAATTGACCAGAATTTTTGCTCAATACCTACCAAATGTAAAAATTGCTTATAAAAGCACTCTAGTTGTGGGATCTTTGTACAAGTCATTGAAAGATAAAGTACCAAACTTAGATAAAAGTGATGTTGTCTACAAACTTAATTGTTTGGGCTGTGAAGGTTCTTATATAGGTCACACCTCCCAAAAAGTTTCTAGCCGCTTGACTCTTCACAAGAGTGACATTAGGTTACACCCTGATAGATGTTCTCTAGCCACACATGCTAACACAACAGGGCACTCTTTCGATTTTCCAAATGTAAAAATCCTATCCACGGAGAGCAATTATTTAAAAAGATTGTTTCTCGAGATGGCTTTCATTTTTCAAGAAAAAGAAACTATTAACAAAAAGACAGATACCAAGAATTTAAGCAACCTATATTCATTATTGTTAACTTTGGATAAACACGAATCTACTAACACAGACAATTCATCATCAACAATATAAGTTTCATTATATATGAGATATACAGTACCTCTCCTACTTCTTCTAATATAAGTCTTTTCACCTTTTCTGTTTCAAGAAGTTCAGCGTCTATCAGGTATACTATTACCTTTACATTGTTATCATTAAGATCTAACGTTCTATCGTTTTAAGTTGGCAGTAACGAATTCACAACCAATTCTTTTGTTTCTGATAAGAATGTTTATAACCTAAATTTTATATTATGACATGTTCTGTAATTATTTTAACATAATTTTATTTGAGTGTTCTTGTATATGTGTTTTTAAAGTGTTTTAAATATGTATTTGTTAAAGAACGTTTTTTTAAAAACAATTTTGGATAGTTTTCGCCATCATTTGTAGGGATCAAATGAGTTGCACATTTCATTTAATAAACATCACGACAACTAACCTCAATTAGTGTAAGATGCAGAATAATTCTTTTCTGTATTTTGTACTAATTTTGTTTATTGTAGCACCCTGATGATGCAAATAAAGATTTGCGAAAGCTTGGTTAACTAAAAAGAGTACTTCTTTGTCCTATCTTCCGCTGCACACCCAAATATTTGAGTTTTGTATTCTATTTGATCAGCGTTGATGACAAGCGTTTATCGCTTTTTCACTATATATATATATATATATATATATATATATATATATATATATATATATATATATATATATTATATATATATATATATATAATATATATACATACATATATATATATATATATATATATATATATATATATATATGTTTATGTATATATATATATATACATAAACATATATATATATATATATATATATATATATATATATATATATATATATATATATATATATATATATATATATCTACGGCATAAAGTAAACTCCGCCCATGTTAAAATTAAGGTTCAAGTGAGCTCCGCGGTGAAGTGGACACCGATATACGGAGCTCACTTGACCATTCCATAATATTGGCTGTGTCGATTCGTTAACATGTATAGTTTCATAATTTTTAAAAATTTTGTAGAGTCCATAAGTACCCCTGTATCATAAATGTATATCGCTTAGTTCACTTGTATATATTATAGGGGTCGTTCAGGTCTTTTTCACTGTATATTGGAACCATAAGTATATCGGTTTAAGTAAGCTCTGATAGTTTGGCAACTATGCGATTAAGGCGTGTATTTTCAGCGTATATTCTAAACGGTTCATACGGACTCCTTAGTCCTTATTTTTGTAATCATTCATACGCATTACAGTATGTAATAGATATGTCTACTACCAAATACCTGTTTTTGGTAGGTACGTGCTTTTCTAAAAATAGCTTTATAGATACAAAAGGATTTCGTTACCAAGTTGGATGTTTTTTTCATATGCGGAAATTTCCTAATGCATTTTGTTAACGTCAGTATGTCTTTATACGTTTTATTTAAGAATCCGATTAATATGAACTTGATTTATTTCATCCATCTATTGTTTTACGATATCTTGTAGCTTCTTTATTATTTTATTTCTGGTTTTGTCTGTATACTACATATAATTCTGGATAGGTTATCTTAAAATAAATATTTACGTGCTAAAATAGACATTTTTGTGTAAAAATGGATAGTAGTCCGCAAAAAATGAAAGAATGCTTAATTTATCTAGCCAGAGTATATCACTTTACCAATATTACATACTTCTGAATGGTAAGGTAATTTAGGGGTAATATATAATCAATATAAGTGGAGTTAGTGTCCAATTTGCAATGATTTTTATAAGCAATAGCTTACTGACTGTACTGTACATGTTCAGTTTAAATAATTAAACCTTGTCCCTTCAGAAAAGAGCAATTTAAATGGCAAAGTCAACTAAGAAGGTGTGAAGAATCTTTTACCACCCCACATTCACACAAGTTAACCGGTGTTTGCAGGCAAGAGTCCTCCCGAGGGTTCAGATGGCGAGGATTAGCTTTTTTTTGGTATATCTTACACACGTGTTGATCTGGCCAGTTTTTTTTTTCGATTTTAGTCATAAAATGGGCTTGTATTCGTGGAGTATATGTTCCGAATCTAGATTTTGTTTCTTTCGTTCCTTAGCTACTTATCTTCGAATATTAGGTGTCTTGGTAGCTACGATATTGTAGAGCTTATGTATGGATGTGAGTCTTAATATCCGCTGAATTTGGATGACTAATTTATAGCTAAATCTACGAGTTAAGTATGTGTTGGTGTCATTCTTACTGGCAAGGTATATTCGGCAGCAGAAGCATAGAATGCAAGCGTTTACGTTTTAAGGGTGGAAGGATGTGGAAGTTTATTACCTAAGGAGATATCATATAGATTTTGAAAAAATGCCCTCTTATTTAAGGTGTCGTAAGCTGCCAATTGCTGCTTAGATTGACAAATACCACTCCTCATAACTGATATCTTTCGTATCCATCTTTGCTGTGTTGGGCAAGATTTAATATTTGTGACGTACATGATCTTCCCTGTCTGTAGCAACTTTTGTCTTTTAATTTGAGTTTTTCTTGTGTTTTACCTCTTGAGGAGTATTTTGTAAAGCAAAATAAATATATTGACCAATAGCTTTTGTGGTCGTTGGAGTTTTTGCCAGGTTTAAGCAAGGCAACAACTTTGTCTTTGCTTTGTTTGTCTGCAGACTTTGGATATCAGTAACTGTTGTATTTTTGGTCCAAATTTTATAATAAGCTTTGTGCTCAGATCTTCAGTCAGTGCCGTACTATTCTTTATTATATACGTAGATAGTGGATCCAAGCTCAACATCGTTAAAAGGTTCCTTCAGCTGACTGGTTTTGTCCTCTCTCATTTTAAGTTTTTCTTTGCTTCTTTGCGGCAGGGCAGAGATAGCACTTTCACATTTATTATGTGATTTTCAGCGATCAGCTTAATACCAAATACACTATTTTTTGCCCCCTATGTATTTTCTGCACTAGAAATACGTCACATTTGTGCTAAGCGCATATGTCTGATAAGGTTAAGTAAAGTAAAGTGTCTTTATCTCTAGATATGCCCTTAATATTTATAGACATAATTAGAATAATTGATCCTAAAAAGGACCGATTTGACAAAAATCATATTGAACGGGTGATTCTGATTAGCCGATTAATTAATTATTTATTACCCAGGGTACAACTGATTACGGTGGTCTTATTTGTACTCAAATTTTTGTAAAGGCTTCTCTTTTGAACACCACAAGAAATGGCTAATTAACTTTTCATTAAAAATAATTTTACATACTCGACGATGTTTCGAATCAGATTTGTATAGTAATAACTATAGTTAATATGGAGTCTCTTTGTGAAAAGTAAATGAGTTTGTAATATCGGTTACAACTCATATATGGATGACGGACATAAACGGTTAAAATAAGTGCACAGAATTTTAACTAAATATATCGGCGCCATTGTTCAGGAGATGGATTTATCCCAGAGATTAAAGGTTACATGTATATTCCAGATTCTATTTACGTATTTACATTACTAAAAAAGTATATTTAAAATAAAGGCCTTAAGATATCTTTAGATTCTATGTTACTCCCCTGTTGATTCGTGGACGTCCTAAGGGCATTTTTTCTCTCGGGAAATTCTCCCAGTTTAACTTGGCAATGCAGTTATTAGAAAGCCTTTGGATATCGCCAGCGTAACTTTGACGTTGAGATTTAGTCTCTTGTATGACGTTGCTATCTTTATATATCTGTTAGACCTTGGCATTAGTTCCGGTTCGGTATTGGTTAGTATTCGGACCTTTGTAAGTTGGAAAATAATTCTGATAACTTTTCTAGTAATCCTGATCTAATTAATACCTAAGTTTTACTTACATTGTTTTGTCAGCGTTCTCGTCACATTTTCAGTCAATAGCACGGGTTTAATCACTTTTTTATATATCCTAATTTTGGGGATTTGTATTAGACTTCTGGATTTAAAAGTGTTATGTGGGTTATATTTACATTAGTTAGCTACCTGAATATTCCATTTTATTTCTTATGTGACAGCGTTATCTACGATACCTAAAACGCTGCAATCTTTCAAAATTATATGGGTTTATTGTTACGTTATGCCCTACTCTACGTCCTCTCTCTTGTATGTTAAAGAAAATTTATTTAGTTTTCTCATTACTTACTATCAGACCGTTTTTTACTGCTAATAGCATTATTTTATAGCATTCTAATATTTAATCTATGGATTAAATCCGGATAGTACATAGATATTTTTCACTTTCTCTGAGAAATAATATTCTAACATACAAAATGCTATTAAATTGCTAAAACCTTTCTTGCATATTATATTTACTTATGAGGGACAGCAGCAATATCAGTACCATAATAAGGCGTATAGTCTTGGACTGGCTAATCGTTGGATAATTGAAAGCATGAGTGTAGCAGTTTTAATGTTTTCGGGACTACTACCTGGTATCGGGGAGCAGAGATATCAGTACCAAGTTAGTGCATATAGGAATTGTTAATTGAACTTTATTATTATTAAACAGCACTATATTTCCTAGTAAAATCGTCATGACTTTACAGTTAGACAAATTTTCGAACGTTGGTTATGGAAACATCATATACATAACACCGGATTCCCTAGATCGACATTCAGCAAAATCCTTTTAATAATGATACGGGAGTAAAAATATAAATATTTGGGAGCTTACATCAACAAAGGATTAGATTAAGACTAAGAAATCAGGGTACGAATAGAAATGGCAAGGGCAGCGTTCTGAAAATTCAAGCAATTGTTCTGTGACAAAAATCTGAATACTGCGCTGAGACTGAGGTTTGTTGAATGTTACGTCTGGTCTCAACTATTGTACAGAGTAGAAATATGGACGGTAAAAGCGCAAATAGTTAGAAAGCTTTAAGCCTTTGAATTTTGGATATACCGGAGAATGTTGAGAATTCCATGGGCTGCCAGGGTCACCAATGAGGAAATGCTGAGAAGGATGGGTCGAGACAAAAAATTGTTGAGAACAATAAAAGTACGCAGGACTGCATACCTGGGACACATACAAAAGAATATAAAGTCTTCTGCAGGCCATCATGCAGGGTAGAGTCGATGGCAAAAAGGGAATAGGTAGAAAGAGGAAGTCACGGCCGCGAAATATTCGTGACTGGACAAAAATGACTGTAAACGAATTATTTCACGTTGCAAAAGACAGAGATACTTTTAGAAATGTGGTCGCCAACCTCCGTTAATGGGGACGGCATAGGAAGAAGAAGAATGATACCCTAAACAAAAAAAACAGAGATGAAGATAGGCGCCAAGAAACTCTGTGTTATAAAACAGTTGAATAAAAGACAGATTCTCGATTCAAATATTCAAAAATTTAATAAACTCTCTCCCGTCCGCAAACGACATCTTCAACAAAGTGAAGAGAGCACGAAAAATGTTTTACTTAAAATCAACAAAATAAAAACCAAATACAAGCGAATCCCTTGAAGAAAGCAATTCAATACATCTAGATAAAATATTAAAGTCAACAACTATAATTTCGAAAGTATGGAACACTTTAAATATCTTAGATTAATAATCACGGTTAATAATGATGTCACTAAAGAAATACAAAGCATAATTCACTTCAGACCTATTTTAAAACATAAATGTTTTTTAAAACAATAAGACCGAACATATTATATTATGTAATAATTATAATAGATATGTTGGCTAGAATCAAATTACCATAAAGTCACCGAAATATTTTATCTGAGTAATGACTCACTACTGATTCCTACGTTACGTTATACGATACATTTATAGTTAAGAGGCTACATCAACGCGTCATCACTATTAATTCGAGAAATAGTAGCCGCACCGTTTTTCGAAAGTTCTGCGAACCTTTGGCAACAGTGCGTCGGCAGTACGTGAGACTATCAAAAAGAAGGCACAATATTGTGATAATTATAATTGGAGTTCGGATCGGATTTAAAAGCATAAAGGAACGCAAAAAAAGCATTAAGATTGTATGAAAATATTTTATTATTTATTTATTATACAAAAAGGAATAAACATAAGCATATAAATTTTAACAAACCTTTTTTTACGAAAATTAGTATAAAACATCTTAGCTTAAGAATTAGTAAGTACCTATCATAAATTTAATAATAATATACAGTGTGTTCCAACGAAAATTTGACGCCCCCATAAACTCAGAAACCAAGAGTTTTTTTAAAATAAAAAAATCGTTTTTTTTTAATAGCAAGTGTTGTCGAGTGGCATACCATCTGAAAGGTATTTTTTCCTCTACACGATACTTTTATTTTAATTTACGAAATAACTTTGAAGATAATTTTGGCTAATTTATTGGTTAAACATCAGTAATAACAAAAAATATAAAATTTCATTGAATTAACCAATTTAATGTTCGCAACCAATTTAATGTTGCTCCTGTGACCCCCATACAATAATACAGTATATTTTCAAAGCCTCTTCGTACATTTGCAAATACCTTCGGTGTGAATAATGGGCATTCTGTCACAATTATTTGTCGCAACTCTGCAATATCTACACGCGGAGTGAAGTATATTTTTGATATTAGGTGTCTCCACAAAAAAAAAATCTAAAGGCGAAAGATCCGGTGTCCGATCCACTCTATTGGATCCCTTCTGACAATCCAGCGCCCTGGAAAACGTTGATTCAAAAATTGTCTTACGCGTATATGATAATGTGGGGAGGCCTTGTCCTGTTAGAAAGTCATTTTATTGTTTAAAAGATTATCATCAAATTCTAATGTGTCAGTGATCAGCGGATAAATACTATGTCTATTATCCTTCGGACACTTAAAGGTTCAGGCAGAATACTAAAATAAATTTAAAATAATATAAGACAAAATTGTTTCGTTACACTTTGTTTTAATATAAATAATAGTAAAAGTAACAATAATAACTTTGAATTTTTTTTAAACAAGCTTTACTATTATCAACACTGCTCAATATTGAGACGATGCTCAATATGGGGTCAACCTAGTTGCTAGTTGCACAGTCAGGTTGCGTGTCAGTTTAAATGTTGTTAGTACCACTAAAAATATAATTGGTAAATTCCACAAAATTAATGTAGATACTTGCATCATGGTATTTTCAATATTTTGAAAAATTGGACGATTACTATTCCTGTTACTTTACTTTTTCGTGTCTGGATCCGACTACAGTTTTTCTGCCCAATATCGGGCTACGTCTAGCTGCATCGAGGGTGCACTGTGATGGACAAAGTCTGCATACTCTCAGGTGCTCCACGTTCTGTATTTCCCCACATTCACAAACTGCGTCGCTGTCTGTCTTGATGCCCCATTTAATGAGGTTCTGTTTTACAGGGGCAACACCGGTGCATATGCGATTGAGTGTCCGCCAGGTTCTCCAGTCCAGGTTCATTTCATTAGGTCGTTCTGGATGTAGGGGGAACAGTTCGGGTGGTTCGACGCTGACATTTCTCATAAACCTTTTCCTTGGTTTAAGTCGGCTGATTCCTGGCGGTTCGTCAAACCCGTATAATTGGTGCCTTTCATCGAAAGTTTGCCTGAACTTCTCTACATATTGTGAGGCGCATCTACGGTCGTCTGGTGATGCGAATCCAGCTACCCGGTACAGTAGGGGTAGGGGGTAGGCTTCATACAACCGATAATTATTCTACATGTTTCATTTAACGCCGTGGTGACTTCTTGGGCGTGTCTAGATCTACCCCAGACGGGACAAGCATATTCCCCTATTGAGAAACATAAGACCTCAGCTGTTGTCTTCAAGACCTGGGGGTTTGCACCCCACTTGCTTCCTACAAGTTTCCGGAGAAGGTTGTTTCTCGTAGAAACCTTTTGTCTTGTGCTCTGAAAGTGGAATTTATACGTTAGTGACCGGTCTAGTACTACTCCAAGATATTTGGGCCTATCAGTATGTTTCAAGCGTTGTCCCTCCCAAGAAACATTCAGTTTTACATGCGCCAGTTGGTTGTTGAGATGGAATGCACATACTTGGGTTTTGGTAGGGTTTGGCTGTAATGAGTTTTGTTTGTAGTAAGTTGACATCATGTTTAAAGCCTCTTCCATTGTCGACTCTACTTGTGTGAGTGTTTTCCCCTTTACGGCTATACCAAGGTCGTCAGCGTATACAAAACTCTCAGTCTGAGGGTGCATTGGTTGGTCGTTGGTGTAGATATTAAATAAGGACGGCGCCAGAACGCTTTCTTGAGGTAGGCCATTTTTTTTTGGGTTCTCCACCTGCTCTTCTTTCCATTTAGCAAAAACTATTCCTGTTAGAACATGTTTATTTTACTATGTTAAACAGGGTGCTCCAAATATCTGATTTCGTTTTGTTACGGCTAAACATTGACATACAAATACATGTTTAATGGCGAGAATACTTTGGTTTTTGCTTAGTGAATGCACAAGCACTCGTAATATATCACCTAAATTAATAATGTATACATCTAAACAAATGAAGTCTAAAGGAATACTACACTGGAAATTGCTCGCTCGATCCGAGCTCTACTACTTATAACGTTTATTATAAACGTATATATCAAATAGTTTAGCCGTAAGAAATGAACTACAGATTAATGCATAGTGGTGTATAGCGAATAAAAAATATAAGTTCGAAAATATTGTCGCCAATGGATATCTACCTATCGGAAAAAATTGGCGTTTGTACTTTTCTATTTTCTATTTCTGTACATAAATACAAATTTATTACCAATTTCATTTTTATGGGAAACCACTTTTCACACTTTTTATTTACAACAACAGTAGATTGCTTATAATTACATTATTAAAATTGTGGTGGCTCTAATTTCGATTTTTGAATCATTTTAGCACGGTTTTTACTGGACTTTTTCTTGGAAGGCGTGACTTTATCTTTCGCTTGAGAAATTTTTCAAATTAAAGTTTTAAAAATATTTATATTTCTAGAATAAAAAATCCTCCTAAAACTATACAGGCTGTTTCAAAAAGGTATGTCATAAATTAAATCACGCATTCCGGAGACAAAAATAAATTGATTGAATCCAACTTACCTTAGTACAAAAGTGTACACAAAAAAAGTGTACATTGTTTTTTTTTACATTTTCTCCTAAACTACTTGACATTTTGTAATAAAAATGGACACGTTTCTTGTTTTGAAAGCATTTTTCATACAAAAGAAACAACATAATCTAAGCGCACATAAAAATTGTAAGGGGCGTGTGCAGCCATAAATCTCACCAAACTTTTGAGTACGTTCAAATCATATGAATTTTGTGGCATCATGTGTTCAAATAAACACATTATTTTTAAAACTTATTTGCCTCTTATCATTTTTTCAAAAAACTAGTTTTTTCCTATTTGGCCATAAAATTACAATTAGTTTCTATGGATACAATAATTACAAACAGTTCCATCAATAATAGTCAATAATTTGAAGCTATTATTTATTGTGTGAATAGGATTAATATTAAAAATTTTGATATTACAATGGCCTACATATTTCAGGAAATGGCAGATATGTATTTAACTTTGGGTAAGTTGGATCAGATTAAATTATGATTTCAATAAACTATCGGGAATATCGTGAGCGACTGTCAAGGAAATAATGCAGCCGCAAG
The DNA here is from genome assembly GCF_040954645.1 of Diabrotica undecimpunctata. Taxonomy (NCBI): domain Eukaryota; kingdom Metazoa; phylum Arthropoda; class Insecta; order Coleoptera; family Chrysomelidae; genus Diabrotica; species Diabrotica undecimpunctata. The sequence continues at coordinate 78,806,649 of NC_092805.1, forward strand.
GCGTTATGCAGTAAAATACCTAAAATCGAAATGCACCCGATAGACGATTATTTCTGACCATTGATCGTCGTTTACGGGAAACAGGTACATTCCAACCGCAAGTTGGATGCAACTGATGAAGACATTTTAGAAATCATTGAAGAAGTCCCAGGAACAAGTACAAGGGTAATAGCTGCTCAACTAAATGTTCCTCACATAAGGGTTTGGAGGCGTTTGAAGGATCAGCTTCTTAAACCCTATCACTTAACAACGGTTCAAGAGTTATTGGTTGAAGATTATCCTAAAATGATTGGATTTTGCGATTAGTTGTTAATGGAAAACACTCGAAATGTTAATTTTATTAGAAGTATTTTGTTTACCGACGCGGCTACAAACTAGACTTTAGAGGCTACCGACTTTCAAAGTTAATTTTTGGACAGGAATTGTGGATTACAATCTAATAGGCCCAATATTTCTTCCCAACAATTTAAATGGTGATAATTATTTGCAGTTCTTGGCAAAAGATTTACAAGAGTATTTGGAAGAAGTGAATATTGCGTTACAGTAATGAAGTCCGGGAATACGTTTGCAGGCAGTATCCTGGTCGGTGGATTGGAAGAGGTCGTGACGCACCTATTTCTTGGCTACCCAGAAGTCCAGATCTTAATCCCATGGACCTTTGCTTTAAGAGGTTTATCAAAGGGAAAGTGTATTCTGTAACAATAGAGGACGAACAACAATTAAGGGTTAGAATAATTGAAGCTGCAAATCAATTTCGTCAGAAAAATATGGTTTTTTAGCGCATTAGGTTTTCCTTATTAAAACGATACCAAATGTGTATTGAAGAAAATGGGGGTCATTTTGAACATTTATTGTAATATCATATTTATAGAGGTTGTAAACATTTTTGTACTTGTTAATTCATTTAAGCCATTTATTTAGTTGCACGTAATTTTTTAAAGGTTAATGAAAAGGGCCGTAACTCAATAAAAACTGTTTCTTGAAAAAAGTGATACGAGGAAAAAAATTTTAAAAATAATGTGTTAAACTAATGATGCCACAAAATTCATTTGATTTGAACGTACTCAAAAGTTTTGAGGGATTTAGGGCTGCACACGCCCCTTAAAGTTTTTATGTGCGCTTAGATTTTGTTGTTTCTTTTTTATGAAAAATGCTTTCAGAACAAGAAAGTAACGTTGGTCAACGTCAAGTAGTTTAGGAGATAATGCAAAAAACAATTTTTATTTTGTAACTTCAAAGGGTTGTAACTTTTTTGTGTACACTTTTGTACTAAGGTAAGTTGGATTCAATCAATTTATTTTTGTCCCCGGAATGCGTGATTTAATTTATGAAATACCTTTTTGAAACACCCTGTATACTCGCATTAGAATTTGAAATATGTTTACTTAAAATATAACTATAAAACTCACAATTAATAATAATCTATTTTTTCAAATAGTCCAACAACCTAGTTCAATTACACAAATATAATAAATTCATTTTACAAACACTACTACTTCACTATGAATCAACAATAACGAATTCCAATATCTTAGAAAATAATATCCAAAATAATATTCCAATATCTGGCTGAACAGATATCGATACAGATTACAGAGGAGAATCGTGCTATCACTTACACAGAAAACAGACGCAGGTGTGCAAATGTGATGGGCTGACTAATTCTCTATGTTGCCAACTCACTCAGTTAAGTTCGATTTCTTGTTATAGATCATTGATTTTAGATGATTTTAGTAATTCCAATGTGACACAAAATCTAGGCATGGGATAAAAAAGTTTATTTGAAGAAAGTGTATTTTTTTGTTTTTCTTAATGGCGATACGGACTCGTTTTTGTAATATTTTATTTAGTTATAGAGTAATTTCCACAAACTAACATATTTCTCAAATTGGGCTCCGTACCGTCATTCTTTACTATATCACGTATATGTGTGCCAAATATCTCGAAAAAATATTCAAAATTAAAGCTGTAATCTTGGAACGCGTTTTCCGTCTTGATTACGCGCTGATGTAGCCTCTTAAAAGCGAAATTTAGGTGTTATGCCAAGTATAATATATGTGTATCTATAAAGTATTATAGTAAGATATTGAATTTCCTACATTTAAAAATCGAAATATTGAAATTAGACAGTAAAAAATTATAATTTTAAGATTGATTTATATATTATAATTTAATTTTTACTACTTTGTGAAACAAATGTTGTACATCAAAAAACGTAGCAATCGAAACATCGGAACGTACATTTATATATTAAATTTTTCAGTGTCAATGCGTTAAAAAAATACTAATAAATAAAAATGGACACTTGCATTTTCCAAGCTTATAACAGACACTAACTTAAGTTTAAAAATAATTAAAGCAAGTAATATAAATTACCAACATAAAATATTTAACTACATTAACCAAGTATTTGTGAAATTTCGGAGTGACTAAATTGATTGATATTTAAATAAATTTCAAGTTCCAAAACGTACCCGCTGTAAAATTTATAAATCTACGACTAATCAAATTATTAGCAACATCGGAGGAGTTTAGTTGTGTACGCAAAGAAATGTATACGGATCCCAAAAGTGTTTCAACCTATTACGGAGTCCACTTAATCCGACGTGTTGGTCGGAGTCCACATACAGCGCTACCCAGATAATAATATATGGGATAGATAATAATTATATATTTATATAATAAACCATGTTGTGTTTTTTTTGTATTCCATAGGGTACTGGATTGGCTGATGAATAAAGATTTAGTTTTTTGTGTTTATTTATTTCTCAAACATGGATAATGGGTACACAGATTATATATGTTATATATGTCATGTCAACTTCTTCTTCTTTTTTATTTAAATTCAGTTGTACCAACTGCTGAGTACAAAACTGGTTACAAACATTAAAACATAAAAATCCTAACATAGCCCCCCTTTGAAGGGAACCTTCAAAATATATAATGTAAATTTCACGATTATTGTCTTTACTAATTTTCACTTGAAGAAGCTTCATCTTGTAGAGGTAATGGATGTAGATGTCTCACAGATCGTTTTAGGACACCTTTTGTAGTGGACACAAGGGATACTCGATGAATACCATCTGGACCAGGAATCAGCTGCAAAACTCGTCCTAGTTGCCATTTTTGTGGTGGTAAGTGGTCATTACGGATTAATACCAGACTTCCAACTGAAAGTTTTGACTGTGGAGACTTCCATTTATATAGTTGGTGGAGCTGGCTGATGTATTCTTTTGAAAATCGATTCCAAAACTGTTGTTGCAAACGTTGAACAGCTTGGAGTCTTGTGATTCTATTTTCTGCTACTTCCAGTAAGTCTAAGGAAGGAAGAGAAGTAATAGGATGGCCCAAAAGGAAGTGGGAAGGAGTCAGAGGCTCGTAATCATTTGGGTCATCTGAAATTGCATAGAGCGGTCTTGAATTTAGAATGCCTTCAATTTGAATTATGAGTGTTAAAAACTCTTCATAGGTTAAAATAGAATTTAATAGAGTTCTTTTAAGATGATGTTTCATTGATTTAACTGCGGCTTCCCATAAGCCACCAAAGTTAGGACTATAAGGAGGAGAAAAATGCCAACTTATATTATTGCTAGTTGCATAATCTCTTAATGTAATATGATTATTTTGAATAAACTTGTACAATTCATTGAGTTCATTACATGCACCTTGAAAGGTTTTACCATTATCAGAATAAATGTGGTTGGGTATTCCCCGACGTGAAACAAATCTTCGCAGACATGCTATAAAGCATTCTGTTGTCATATCTGAAATGAGCTCAAGGTGAATAGCTTTAGTTACAAAACATACAAACACACAAATGTAACCTTTTGTTGTTTTTGCACCTCTTCCCTTTCTGTCTTTTATATTATATGGACCTGCATAATCTATTCCAGTGACTTGAAATGGAAAAGATGGTGAAATTCTATTATTAGGTAAGCTACCCATAGGGGCAATGGATGCAACTGGCTTGTGTCTAAAACACTGAATACAATTCTTGACAATTTTTTTTGCAAGAATTTTCCCCCCAATAGGCCAATATTTTTGTCTGACTGTTGCCAATAGTAATTGCGGCCCTGGATGTAATAAATAGTTATGTTTATGAATAAAAATTAGTTTAGTAAATGGATGATTTGAAGATATAAGGATAGGATGTTTAATATTTGTTTGTAAATTAGTATATTTTAATCGTCCCCCTACACGAAGAATACCTTGCTCATCCAAAAAGGGACATAGAGAAGATAATTTATGGTTATGGGGTAATGGTTTATGAGACAGAAGAATTAGTGTGTCATTAAATGAATCCTTTTGAGCTAGTTTGATTAATGTTAGCAGTGCTTGATCAACTTCAATTGCTTGTAACGGACCCAAGTATTGATTGTTTTTATTTTTTGAATTATGAATAAATCTTTTACAATATGCAATTGTTCTGACTAACTTTAAATAACTAGAAAACTTTGTAAATATTTCTAACGAATTGACAGAAATGTTTGAAAGAATTGTTGTAGGAATCCTTTTTAATTCTGGTAATTTTGACTTAGATATATTAAATGAATATTGAGGCCATTGACTGTTTGGTTCACATAAAAACTCTGGCCCTGTCCACCACATATGGTGGTATTTTAATTTGTTTGGTAGTATGCCTCTGGAGGCAACATCAGCAAGATTTGTTTTTGTATTAATATAACTCCAATTTGAGATAGAGGTTAAATTTTGAATTTTTGCAACTCTATTACCCACAAAATTTTCTAGAGAGTTCGGATCTGTTTTTAACCAACAGAGCACTACTTGTGAATCAGACCAATAATAAACTTGTATATCATTACTAAGATTGAATAGTGATGTTTTTACTTGAATAGATAATTGTGCAAGTAATAAGGCTGCACATAATTCCAATCTTGGAATTGTTAATAACTTAAGTGGTGCTACCTTGGTTTTTGAGCATAATAATTGTACATGAAATTCTCCTTGCGAATTTGAGCTGCGTGCAAAAATACATGCAGCATATGCATCACGAGATGCATCACAAAAACCATGGATCTCTATCAATTTATACTCATTTTTTATAACATATCTAGGAATGGATAATTGATTTAATTCTGACAATTCAGTTCTAAACTGTTGCCATTGTAAAGATAGATCATCTGGAATGGGTTCATCCCATGCCATGTTTAATGACCATAATTTTTGTATCATTATTTTTCCTAGAATTATACAAGGGCTGATTAAACCTAATGGATCATAAATTTGTGCTATATCTGAGAGTACTTGTCTTTTTGTAAGTGAACTTGTTAATGGATAAATATTTTTATTAATTGAATATTTTAAAATATCTAATTGACTGTACCAGTAAATACCTAATGTTTTTGAAGCATCATTTTGTCCTAATTTTAATATGGCTAATGAATCATCATTACTGGAAATGGTTTGAAGAACATTTGGATTGTTAGAAGTCCACTTTCTTAGAGGAAATCCAGCAGAGTTTAGAATGAATGAGACTTCTTGACATGTTTGAATTAATTCAGAAATACTATTAGAACCAGTGAGTAGATCATCTACATAAAAGTCTTTTAGAATTGTTTGTGATGCTAATGGAAATGAATTTATATGTTCTTGAGCTAATGTTTGTAAACATTTTATTGCTAAATATGGAGCTGAAGTTGTTCCATAAGTCACTGTATTTAGCTCATAAACTGAAAGGTCTTGTTCTGGATTATCTCTCCAAACAATTCTTTGTAATGACTTATGGTCATTGTGAATTAAAATTTGTCTATACATTTTTGTAATGTCTGCAGAAACTACATATCTAAACATTCTAAATCTTAGTAAAATACTGATGATATCATTTTGGACTTTAGGACCAATGTATTGTAAATCGTTTAATGAGTAGCCTGTAGAAGAAGCACAGCTACCATCAAAAACTACACGTAGTTTTGTTGTAATACTTTCTTCTTTGAGAACACCATGATGTGGTAAATAATAGTATGTTTTATTAGGATTATCTTGTGACATATCTATCTTAGTCATATGATTTAAGGAAATATATTCTTTAATAAATTGTGAATATTGAATTTGAAAATTGTTGTTTTGATTAAATCTTTTTTCTAGATTTACAAATCTGGTACAGGCTGTATTGAATGAATCCCCTAATACATCAGGAGATAGTTTTAATGATAACTTTACTACAAAACGACCCTCTTCATTTCTAGTAGTATTTCTGTGAAAATGATTTTCACATTCTGATTCATCTTTTGGCAAAACTGAATTTACAGGTACTTCTTCTAGTTCCCAAAATCTTTTTAATTGAGCATCTTCTGAATAAATTGCGTTTGCAAAATTGCATCTGGATAATGAAGTTCATACAGGACTTTTTCCTGAAACAACCCAGCCTAGTTTAGTATTTTGTAAAATAGGTAACCCGTTACCAAGATATATTTTTCCTTCTGTTAGAAGGTCCCAAAAAAGATCTGCACCTATAAGCATATCAATCTCTCCAGGTTCAAAAAATTGTTCATCTGATAATTGAATATTTTTAGGGATAATTAAAGATGGGTGGATCAGTTTTTGTGCAGGTATTTCACTGCATATGTTGGAAATCACATAACATGAAATTGTTGTTTGATAATTATCAACTCTAGACAAAATAGTCAAATTGCATTTTTTTGATAGATGTGAAGTTACTTGATTAATTCCAACTATAGATAGTTTTGAATCTATTAAAGGTATGTCAATTTTATTGCAAAACCCTTGTGTGATTAAATTGTTTTGTGAACCACTGTCTAATAGAGCTCGACAGTAATGTTGGTTGCCTACCGTATCTTTCACATAAAAGCCTACAGTGGATAATAGAATTTGTGTATTTGAATGTTGGGGTTGTATGAATAAATTGGTAGATATTGGGTTATTGGATTGTTCATGAATTAATGAATTATGTTTTACATTGCAAATTTTGCAAGGCCCTAAATAGCATGATTCAACCTTATGTCCTGTCCTCAGACAGTTTACACACAACTGTAGTTGTGAAATTGATTCTTTTCTTTGATTGATATTTAGTTTTAAGAAATCAGAGCAACTGTATATTGTATGGTTATTCTTTTTACAAAAGTTACATTTTTTGTAATGATTATTTGAATTATTGTTGGAAATTGCTAAATTAAAATGTGAATGATTTTTTCTTTTGTTTGGTTTTATATTAGAACTAGAATTAATGTTTACATTTGTAGTGTTGTGTATGATTTCCAATATGTCTGCTTTTGATTTAAGAAATTCTAAGAATTCCTCCATGTTAGGAAGTTCACCACTAAATTTTTTCTCTTTCCACTCTCGAAAAGTATTTTTGTCTAATTTTGATGAAACTAAATGTATAATTAGAAAATCCCACAACTGGTCTTTACTAATACCTATGTTTTGTAAAGATACAAGATTTTTTGATACATTGTCTAATAGTCTACGAAAACTAGTTGAGGATTCTTTAGAACAATGCTCTATGTTAAGAATTGAATTTAAATGACTATCTACTAAAAAATACTTTTTGTCAAACCTGTCTAATAATGTGTTCCAAGCTTCTTGATATAAATTATCAGTGAATGGAATTTGATCAATTAAACTTTTTGCATAACCTTCTAGTGATGCTCTCAATAAAGAAAATTTTTGAGAATCTGTCAATGATGCATTCTCATGTATTGTTGAAAGGTAATTACTTTTAAACTCCAGCCAACTGTCATAATCACCTTTAAACATTTGAAGTTTAATTTTAGGTAAAATAATATTTTGTAATGGATCTTTATTATAACTATTACAACTTAATGAATTGTTACTAGTTGGATTTGCAGACATACTTTCTATGTATGTCTTAAGAAAACTTAGAGTATCATAATAGCGCTTTTTAAATTGTTCTCTCTCCTTATAGTTCTCCTCAAGCTGTTGTTCAGGACAATTTACCTCTATTTCTAATTGAATGATTTCAAAGTCTTTATTTATTAACTCTAATTCATTAATTCTAATTGTAGCATCAGCTAATGAAGGTTTCCTATCTGGTTCTGATATTTTTATAACATCTATAAACTTTTCTACCAAAGTTAACCGCTTTTTAGCTGAACCCCTAGTTCTAATACATTTTGCTAAATCAGACATGATTATTGATTAAAGCCTCTAAATTATGAATAATAGGTTGGATAATAAGTAAGGTAAAATAGGAAATAGAATGAATGACTTACGATTACCCTCCTGTGTGTGTAGTGTATGTAGAAGACTTCAGTTCTTGTGGATATTTTTTGAAAATAGCTGTTTTTGGATGTATCCCGCTCGAAGGATCAACAATGTTGTGTTTTTTTTGTATTCCATAGGGTACTGGATTGGCTGATGAATAAAGATTTAGTTTTTTGTGTTTATTTATTTCTCAAACATGGATAATGGGTACACAGATTATATATGTTATATATGTCATGTCAACTTCTTCTTCTTTTTTATTTAAATTCAGTTGTACCAACTGCTGAGTACAAAACTGGTTACAAACATTAAAACATAAAAATCCTAACACACGATGTATATTCGCCTGGAGTTAGTTTAATACCGTTTTAGTACGGAGCCCCCATTAACCGCTAGATCTATATATATATATATATATATATATATATATATATATATATATATATATATATATATTTAACGTTTACTTCCTTACGTTGTCAGCAAATACTTCTGGTTCATTATATATATATATATATATATATATATATATATATATATATATATATATATATATATCGATCTAGCGGTTAATGTGTGTAATATATATATATATATATATATATATATATATATATATATATATATATATATATATATATATATATATATATATATATATATATATATATATATATATATATATATATATATATATTTTATATATATATATACATATATATATATATATATATATATATATATATATATATATATATATATATATAGATCTAGCGGTTAATGGGGGCTCCGTACTAAAACGGTATTATACTAACTCCAGGCGAATATACATCGTGTATATTATTATCTGGGTAGCGCTTTATGTGGACTCCGACCAACACGTCGGATTAAGTGGACTCCGTAATAGGTTAAAACACTTTTGGGATCCGTATACATTTCTTTGCGTACACAACTAAACTCCTCCGATGTTGCCAATAATTTGATTAGTCGTAGATTTTTAAATTTTACAGCAGGTACGTTTTGGAACTTCAAATTTATTTAAATATCAATCAATTTAGTCATCGAGAAATTTCACAAATAGGTACTTGGTTAATGTAGTTAAATATTTTATGGTGGTTATTTATATTACTTGCTTTAATTATTTTCAAACTTAAAAAAGTATTTATTATAAACTTGGAAATGGCTAGTTTTCGTTTTATTTATTATTATTTTTTGTTAGAATGTATATGCACTTAAACATTTAGTCTCTAAATGTAATAACATCGAGTAGAGTAGTCGTGTAACAGTTTAAGAAAATAGAAGACCTTCGGTAGGATTATAATAAACTACATAAAATTAAAAGAAACTCTGTAAACAGGAGATCTTTGTAATTTTTCAATTCCTGCAATTTATGACGTGCAATATTTATTTCATAAAGTAGTTAAATTTAAACTATAATAATTTATGGGAAGCGTTTAAAGAAGTAATCGCTAACCTTAATTAGAATACGGCACAATAAGAAGATGAAACTTACTGTATTTTTACTTATTATATTCACAAAAAGAATATTCAAAGTAAAATTTAACACGTTTTAATGGAGTTGTAGTGAAATTTGACTTCTTATTACGATACCGGATCCTGTAAAATTTTAAATACATTAAATCTCCCGTGAATTATTAAACTTATTCTTAGAATAAAATAACAAACTTCTTAGTAATTAGGTACAATATACCGTTCACAATTATGTGATAATGTGTAGGTGTCAAGATTGCACGGTCATGTGCCATAAGGTTACATCTTTCATATAAACATCGATAGTTTTTAACTTTGGGTGTATTTGATTCCACCGTGCTGTAACCGATCCAACTTGAAAAGTGTTATTTCACATAAAATTAGCACGTTGGCCCTAATAATGACCTATAAATATACATTGTTAAAAATTGTATACATTTATCAATTTAAAACGTTCTTTGTTGTCTTCTGATCTTCATCTCCATTCGTTTCTAATTAAGCACATGTTATCCACAGGATACCTCTCTCATTTTTAACTCATTACTCTTTTTGCCTTTTGCCATGGTTTTCTTTATTTTGTTTATACATATCGTTTTTACTCATAACAAATATTGGGTAGATTATTGTATCATTAAACTTTCTCCTTATATGTCCGTATCATATAAGTTGTCTAGTTATTTTAGCATATATAATGTCGTATGTTAATTCCATTTTGTTTAACAATAAAACAGCAAAACTTCTACAAAATTATTTCTATCTTATCACTACAGCTGTTTCGGAGAGTGCCTTTCTCAAGTCTCAAGTTTCTCGAATCCATCAATCATCCATTGTATTTCTTATACTTTCATTTAAATCCTCTCCAATCAAAGATTTTGAAGCAGCTTTGCTCCATAGTCCATTTTTGTTGCTTTTTGTCACTGTTTATCCTTTCTCTTTATCATTATCAATACGTAGCGCTACAACACTGGGTAGGTCTTCACTGACTACAACTTATCTCCAAGTTGATCGATTTTCCACGAATCTGCAATCAAAAGAAATGTTCATTTTTTGAGACATGATTGGATGTTTTCTCTCCATTGTATACTGACATGCCCAAGTGGCATTCTTCTGTGCTAACCTTCCACACCAGTTCTACAAGTTTGACATCTTGGCGTCTATGCACGTGTCCGATATACCTTAAGGGATTTATTTTCTTATTCTATACGGATTTCTAGCGATATGATAATGAGTTCTGAAGCTATTTTCTTGTGGCATTTTAAAGTAATTACTATTTAAATTGGAATAAGCCACAATTAAAGCTTAAAGTTAGTTTATTGACGTTTCAATTTCCACTTCGGAAATCGTTCTCAAAATACAAACATTAGTGATAATGATTTCCGAAGTGGAAATTGAAACGTCAATAAATTAACTTTAACCTCTAATTGTTGCTTATTCCCATTTAAATAGTAGTTATGATAATCGGGTTAAATAAAAATTTCTGATTATTTTCCTTTCAAATATTCGGAGTGCTTCCTTATTTGTTTTAGTCATTCTCCATGACTCACATCCATGTATTAAAATAGGTCTGAAGTTTGAATTATGCTCTGTATTTCTTTAGTGGCATTATTATTAACCGTGATTAGTGATCTAAGATATTTAAAGTGTTCCATACTTTTGAAATTGTAGTTGTTGACTTTAATGTTTTTTTCTAAATTTATTGAATTGGTTGATTGGTTTTCTGTTGATTCGCTTGTATTTGGTTTTCATTTCGTTGATTTTAAGTCAAACATTTTTTGTGCTCTCTTCACTTTATTGAAGTTTGTGGACGGAAGAGTTTCTCATTAGAGTTATGAGTTCTATATCATTAGCATATGCTAAGAGTGCTTTGTCCGTTGGGCCGTTAATGGATTACATCTTAAATAGGCGTTATTTCTATTTTAGTAAGCTGTTCATTAATTTTTTGATTATTGGAATCGAGAATCTGTATTTTATTCGACTGTTTTATAACACAGAGTTTCTTGGAGCATATTTTCATCTTTGGTTTCCAGTATCATTATTACAAGAATTTTGCTGGATATGGACATAGTGAAGCCGGTGGTATGTACATGATGTTTTCATAACCAACGTTCAAAAATTTTTCTTACTGTAAAGTTATGATTATTTTACTAGGAAATATAGTGTTGTTTAATAATAATAAAGTTCAAGTAACAATTCCTATATGCATTAACTCGGTAAAGATAATTCTGCTCCCCGATACCAGGTAGCAGTCCCGAAAATATTAAAATTGCTACACTCATGCTTCTCATTATCCAACAATTAGCCATTCCAGAACTATACGCCTTATTATGGTACTGATATTGCTGCTGCTCCTCATAAGTGAATAGAATATGCAAGGAAGGTTTTGACAATTTAATAGGATTTTGTGTGTTAGAATATTATTTCTCCGAGAAAGTGAAGAATATCTATTTGCTATCCGGATTTAATCCATAAATTAAATAATAGAATGCTCTAAAATAATGCTAGTAGCAGCAAAAAAAAGCGGTCTAATAGTCATCATCATCATTAAACAGCCCTGAATTGTCCATTGTTGAACATAGGCCTCCTCTAGACTTTTCCATCTGCTTCTGTTCTGCGCCTCTGCTATCCAATTGGTCACGATTCTTTTGAGGTCGTCGGTCCATCGCTTTGGGGGTCTTCCTCGGCTTCGCTTGTCAGCCCGTGGTCTCCACTCAAGCAATTTTTTTGTCCAACTGTTGTCTTTCATTCTTGCAACATGTCCTGCCCATCTCCATTTTTTTTTGTAATATGTTCGATAATGTCTTCAACTCCGGTTCGTCTACGAACTTCCTCGTTTCTTATTCTATTGCTTAAGTTTATTCCAAGCATTGATCTCTCCATCTTTCGTTGTGTCCTTCTAAATTTTTCGGCTAATGTTTTTGTGAGAGTTACGGTTTCTGCTCCGTATGTGAGGACTGGTAGAACGCACTGGTTAAAAGCTTTTCTTTTTAAATGGATCGGTATATTTGTTTTAAATACGTCTCCCATTTTTCCGAATGCAGCCATGTTTGGTTATCTCGCGTTAACCTTATTTCGTGACCCAAATACACATATTTTTCTACAAGTTCTATGGGCGACTTTTCGATTTCTATTAGCTCATTGGAGACGAGATTGGTCATCATTTTTGTTTTTCCATAGTTTATTTTTAAACCGACTTTCTGGGTTACTTGCTGTAGTTGTTGTAGCATAACTCTGGCTTCTCCTAAGTTGTCTGTTATGAGAAAAATATCATCGGCATATCTGAGATGATTGAATATCTTTCCATCGATTCTAATACCCTTTGATTCCCACTCTTGCCTTTTAAATGCGTACTCCATAACTGTTATAAATAGTTTTGGCGACAAGGTATCTCCCTGCCGCACCCCTCTGCCAATTTTTATCTTCTCAATGGAGGTTAACGGTTGTTGTCGCATTTTCGTATATATTTCGAATAATATTTGCATACCTGCGATCTATTCTGCATTCTGATAGTGCTTTTAAGATAGCAACTGTTTCGACTGTGTCAAATGCTTTGTGGAAGTCGACAAAGATAAGAGCAAGGGGTCTGTTATATTCGATAGACTTTTCAACTAGAGTTTTAAGGCATTGCAAATGGTCGTTTGTTCCGTGTTCCGCTCGAAATCCTGCCTGTTCTTCTAATTGATAGAAATCGAGTTTTGCTTCTAATCTGTTTGTCAGTATTCGAGTAAAGAGCTTGTATAGGTATTTAAGCAAACTAATTGGCCTATAGTTTTCGAGATCTGATTTATCCCCTTTTTTGTGGAGGAGGATTGTAACCGAATTTTTCCATTTACTTGGAATGTTTTCACTATGCAGACATAGATTAAAAAGTGTTTGGATTCGGGACATTAAAAGTGGACCTCCTAGTTTAATTGTCTCAATGACTACACCATCTTCCCCCGGATCTCTATTATTTTTCATATTTTTGAGGGCATGTTGAACCTGACCTCAGCGACTCCAACAATGTCCCAATTGATTTTATCAAGTTCAGTTTCCATTTCTATGAATTTTTCTTCTGATAGCAGGGTTCTTGCATTGAAAGTTGCAATTTTTAGAGATATATATCTGTTAGATGGTTTTCTAAAATATGTCAGAATTTTGTCCCCCCAGAATCCGTGGGACTGACTGATAGTCTGACTGATGGTGTAATAGTCACTAATGAGAAAATCAAATAAATGTTCTTTAACATACAAAAGAGAGGATCGAGAGTAGGGCATAACGAAACAATAAAGCCATATAATTTTGAAAGATTGCAGCGTCTTAGATGCCGTAGGTAATGTTGGTACATAAAAAATAAAAGGGAATATTTAGGTAGCTAACTGATGTTTATGTATATATAACCGTCTTTTAAATCCAGAAGTCTAATTCGAATCTCTAAAATCAGGATATATAAAATAGTGATCAAACCACTGCTAATGTGTGGATACGTGACGAGAACATATTAATTAGACCAGGATTGCTAGAAAAGCCATCAGAGGTATTTTCCGACTTACAGAGGTCCGAGTACTAACCAATACCGAACAGAGCTAATTCCAAGGTTAAACACATATATAAAGATAGCAACATCGTACAAGAAACTAAATCTCAGTGCTAAAGTTGCGCTGGCTTTATCCAAAGACTCTATAATAACTGCATTGCCAAGTTAAATTGGGAGGATGCCCCAAGAGAAAAAATGCCTTTAAGACTTCCACAAATGAAGGAGGAGGTAACATATGGTCAGATTTAGGAATACTGAGACTATCTACCGACCCATTATATTTATTAACACCTGCTATCCTACCTACAATCAATACTTATCTGTTGTGGAATATCAAATCAATTACATGTAATCAAACGAACTAGGCATAAAAAAAATTATCCAAGGAAAGGCACTTCAGAAATATTGACATAAATTTTAAAAACGTCATTTACCTGGCTGTATTTTCAATAGGAAAGAGAAGACAAAAAGAAGAAAAGGCAATAGAATCTTGTTCCGTTCTGACTATACGATGACGATGATCTTTATATAACATATAGGGAGAAAGAGAGAATAATGTTTATGTTTAATTTAGAACTCGCTGGTTTTCTCCCTTTTGAATTGGGTATGTATATGTATTACCATAGAAAATAAAAGCAAGAGAACTATAATTATAAAACAAAAAGATTACGAAATGAAAAGATTATATAAATCCCTTATATTTACATAGACTGTTTTACAAATGGTGAACGAATGAGCATAAAAGGACAGCTGTTTTACAAACTTAATATTATTAGACGCATTTAGGATCAATTTCACTCAAAATATGATATGCTAAAATATAATACGACAGGAAAAAGGCAATGACTTTTACAGCTGATTGCCACATAAATAACAATGTAATCCAAGCATGATGATTTTTGCCACAGCAAATTTAAAGTGTTCCATACTTTCGAAATTGTAGTTGTTGACTTAAATGTTTTTTCTAAATTTATTAAATTGGTCTCTTCTGTTGATTTGCTTGTATTCGGTTTTCATTTCGTTGATTTTAAGTGAAACATTTTTCGTGCACTTTGTTAAAGATGTTTGCGGACCGGAGAGAGTTTCTTATGAGATCCATATCATTAGCATATGCCAGGAGTGATTTGTACCTTGGCCCGTTAATGGATTACATCTTAAATAGGCGTTATTTCTATTTTACTAAGCTGTCTATTGATTTTTTGACTATTTCAATCAAGAATCTGTAGTTTATTCGACTGTTGAATAAAACAGACTTTCTTGGTGCATATTTTTATCTCTGGATTTTTGTTTGCCGTCTACTTATTACAACGATTTTGCTGGATATCGACATAGGGAACCTGGTGGTATGTACATGTTGTTTCCATAACCAACGTTCGAAAATTTGTCTTACTGTAAAGTCATGATGATTTTTCTAGAAAATATAGTGTTGTTTAATAATAATAAAGTTTAAGCAACAATTACTATATACATTAACTTGGTACTGATATCTCTGCTCTCCGCTAACAGATGGCAGTCCCGAAAACATTAAAACTAATGCTTCCCATTATCCAACGATTAGCCAGTCCAGTACTATACGCCTTATTATGGTACTGATATTGCTGCTGCCCCTCATGAGTGAATAGAATATGCAAGGAACGTTTTGGCAATTTAATAGGATTTTGTGTGTTAGAATATTATTTTTCCGAGAAAGTGAAGAATATCAATTTGCTATCCGGATTTAATCCATAAATTATTAGAATGCTATAAAATAATGTTATTAGCATAAAAAAATACGGTCTAATAGTCAGTAATAAAGCATATAAATGTTCTTTAACATACAAAAGAGATGACGTAGAGTAAGGCATAACATAACAATAGACCCATATAATTTTAAAGGAGTGCAACATTTTAGATATCGTAGATAACGCTGTAACATAAGAAATAAAAGGGAATATTCAGGTAGCTAACTGATGTATATATAACTCTTATAATACTTTTAAATTCAGAGGTCTAATACGACTTTCTTAAATCAGGATATATAAAACAGTGATTAAACCAGTGCTAATGTGTGGATATGTGGCCAGAACGCTAACAAAACAATGTAAGTAAAACTCAGGTATTAATTAGATCAGGATTGCTAGAAAAGCCATCAGAAGTATTTTCTGACTTACAAAGGTGCGCGTACTAACCAATACCGAACGGAACTAATGCCAAGGCCAAACACATATATAAAGACAACAACGTCGTGTAAGAAGCTAAATCTCAAAGGCTCTATAATAACTACATTGCCAAGTTAAATTGGGAGGATGCCCCAAGAGAAAAAATGCCTTTAGGACTTCCACAAATGAAGGGGGAAGGTAACATGAGGTCAGATTCAGGAATAATGAGACTATCTACCGACCCATCATATTTATCAACACATGCCTGTTCAACTACCTGATATCCTACCTATAGTCAATACTCATCTGTTGGGGACTATCAAATCAATTACATGTAATCAAACAAACCAGGCTTAAAAAAAGTTATCTCAGGAAAGGCACTTTTAAAACGTTATTTACGTGACTTATTAAAATTCAAATTTTTAATGAAAAGTAAAAGATTAGCCATTTGTTATGGGGTTCAGAGAAGAACCTTCACGATGTTAATTTTTTGAGATATGATTGGATGTTTTCTCTTCATTGCATACTGAGACGCACAAGTGGTATTCTTCTGTGCTAACTTCCTTCCATACCAGTTTTACAAGTTTGACATCTTGGCGTCTATGCATGTGTACGATCTACCTTAAACAATTTATTTGCCTAAACGATATCGTTATATGAGCTTTCTTTATTAAGTATGTGTTCTTCTTCTATACGGATTTGTAGCGATATGATAATGAGGTTAAAACAATTTTCCTATTATTTTCCTTTCAAATATTCGTAGTTCTTCCTTATCCGTTTTAGTCATTGTCCATGATTAGCATCTATGTATTAAAATAGGTAAAAAGTTTAAATTATGATCTGTATTTCTTTAGTGGCATTATTATTAACCGTGATTATTTATCTAAGATATTTAAAGTGTTCCATATTTACGAAATTGTAGTTGTTAACTTTAATATTTTATCAAGATCTATTAAATTGGTCTCTTCTGTTGATTCGCTTGTATTTCTTCTTTGTCGAATTCTCCTTTTTTCATTCTGTGAACTACTAGTGGGTTCTTTTTACGGAATTTTTTCATCACGTTTAGGTAATCATCAACGGTATATAAACGTTGTTGAAATTTTAGGGCATTTTAAAAATCTCCAAAATCACTACCATTGGGTAAAAGCTATGACTAGGAAAGAAATAGCGTAATGTAATTTTTTCAATGGTAGGATGAGTTTCCAAAATCATTTTCAGAATCAAAACTATTTTAACGCTGCGGTTTTGGCCGCCACAAGAGTCTGACCACAAAATTACATGTTTTGCAGAAGTAACATTTTCTTCAATGTGTTTCTTAAGACAAATGCCTACGTCCTGGGTTCCCCGACCAGCTTCACCTTCTATCCAATATCCAAATATAACAATGAGCTTTTTTATCCTTGGCGCTATGGATACCAAGGTTGTAAATACATAATTGACGCTTATAATATACAATATTTATTAGAATTCTCGAAAGGGGAAGAGTTTTTCTTTAAATCAAAACAAAAGGTTTCCACTTCTGGTTGATCGTTGCTTATCTTCATGTCTAGCTTTCTTTCTTCTAAGTGCACAGTTTTTCTTTTTTTAACGCTTAATTGTTCGTTATCTGCGCAATTTTTAATTTCTAATTCGAAACAATCACATCTACTACAAGTATCTTTTTTCAACTTTTTTCTTTGAAGATTAAATCGTGTTAAATATATTTTTTTGTAAAACGAAAATTTAACAAGGTCATTGTCTGCTTCTTCAATATACAATTCATACGTTTTACTTAATGTTATGTCTTTTGTTAAGTATTCTCTTTCTGTGTTAGCTCTTCTGTAATGTGACTATTATAGAAAAAAAATTTAAGCAATAACTGAAACTACTTCTTAACCTAAACGCCTCAACAAGTTGTCAACGTCACCATTGTTAACCACGTTTATGTACATATGTTGCCAAATATTCGATTTACAATCATTAAAACGCTCGCAAGAGGCACTTGGTCCAAAACTAATACACAAAAATTAGTCGCTTGCTCTAGTTATGCAAAATTCAAAATCCAAATTAAAAAGAAAGGTACTTAATCTTTTTAAATATATCTGGTTATCCGTTACTAACAGGTTAATGGGATTTATTACGTAGATAGTTTATGCTTTTTTCTATCTTCTTCTTTAAGTTCCATCTTCTATCGAAGGTTGGAAATCATCATGGCTATACGGACTCTGTTGACTGCCGCTCTATAAAGTTCTGCACTACTGCATTCAAACCATTCCCTTAAGTTTTTAAGCCAGAATATTCTTCGTCTTCCCACATTTCGCTTTCCTCGGATTTTGCCTTGCATAATAAGTTGTAATAATGCGTATTTTTGCCCTCTCATCACACGCCTAAGTACTCAAGTTTTCGTCTTTTGATAGGTAATAATATTTCCGCCCTATTTCCTATCATTCTAGTTACTTCCACGTTTGACATTCTTTGAATCCATGGTATTCGTAAGATTCTTCTGTAACACCAAAATTCAAAGGCGGCCAACTTATTCAGATGGACTTGTTTTAGTGTTCACGCTTCCAAGTCATAAAGAAAAGTAGAGAACACGTAACATCGAAGCATTCTCAGGCTCTAACTTTATATCCCGAAAACAAAGAAACTTTTTAAGTTTAAAAAAGAATGCACGTGCTATTTTAATGCGTGTCCTAATTTCTTTTGTTTGGTCTACATCTGATGTTATCCTGTTGTTCCTCTTTTCCACCAGAAAGCGCCATAATCCACAATTTAAGAAATTGGGCTGGGTCTAGTGATGCATAACGCCGTTCATATAGCAATTTGTTGTCACATGTTTATAGTTTTTCAAAAAACGAACTCCGATTTAAAGATTAAAACGTAAAACAAAATATAAAAACCTATTGAACCTTATTCAGAAAATTTCAGAAAAGAATAACTTTTGTGAAAGATTGTGGGATACAGTCATATTTTAAGATAAAAACTTCAATTCAGAGAGTGGACATTCTTAATAAATGTATAATCTAATATGGAAGCATGTTTATTTTTTACAGACTTAGAAAGCACTGAGCACACAAGTATTTATTTTTTTATGTACTACGTCGTAAAATAAGTATACTCAAAACAAATAAATATTATCTACCAAGTATTCTACTTCACTTTAATATCAATGCATCAGATATAATATAAAGATTTCGTCGTAGTTGTAAATTAATAGGAGATAAAACCAAATGTAGAGCATATAGTGAAATCTAAATATCTTAGAATAATTATATCGAGCGGGAACATTATTGATGAGCAAAAGGGAGACCCATCGCTGAGAAGGTGACAAAGCAATTGGCAAAAGCAAAGGGTACTTTGTACTAAAGTACCCATACTCTAAAGAATAAGCAGGTCTTTTCGTACTCTTTTAGTAAGTGATAGATTCGACCGTTACTTGATGGAAATTCATTTTATCTAACAATTAAACAGGTATGCGTTTACACGTCATATTTTGTAACTGAATAAGTCAAGGAGGGGATAACTGTTTGTCTCAAGTTGGTCATTCAGAATTATGTCTGTATCTTTTAATTTGGTAATTTCCATAGATTCTAATATTCATGGAATCTACAGATAGCTTTAGGCCTTTATTATAAATACACTTTTTTAGTAATAAAAATATATAAATAGAACCTAGAATACGCCTGTAAAAGTATGTAACCTTTGATCTCTGGGATAAACCCATCTCCTGAACAATGGTGACGATATATGTAGGTAAAATTTTCTACACCTATTTTAACCTGTTTATTTCCTCATTATCAATATATATGAGTTGTAACCGATACCACAAACTCATTTACTTATAGAGACTATATATTGACTATAGTTATTACTATACAAATCTGACTCGAAATATCGTCTTAAAATAACAGTAACAGAAAAGTGAAAGATTAGTCATTTTTTATGAAGTTTAAAGTAGAAGCGTTCACGAAAATTGAAGTACTAATAAGACCACCGCAATCGGGCGTACCCTGGGTAATGAATAATTAAGTAATCGTTAATTCTTAAATCACCCGTTCAATATGTTTTTTGTCAAATCGGTCCTTTTTAGGACCAACTATTCTAATTATGTGTAAAAATAGTAAGAGTATATCTAGAGATAAAGACACTCCACTTTACATATGCGCTTAACAAAATGCAGGAAGCATATAGATGGCCAATCCTATGGTATTTGGTATTAAGCTAATCGCTGAAAATTACATATTAAATGCAGGCAAAGAAGCAAAGAAAAACTTATAATGAGAGAAAACAAAACCAGTCAGCTGAGAGAACCGTTCAACGATGTTGAGCTTGGATCCGCTATCCACGTATATAATGAACAATATTACGGCTCCTGGCTGAGGATCTAAGCACAAAACTAACTATAAAATTTGAACTTAAAATACAACAATGGCTAATATTCAAAGTCTTTAGACAAGCAAAGCAAAGACAAAGTTATTGCCTTGCTTAAACCTGGCAAAAACTCCAACGACCACAAAAGCTATCGGCCAATATATCTATTTATTTTGTCAGCTATATAGAATACTTCTGTACACGATCCTTAATATAAACCGATAATAGAAGAAAAACTCAAATTAAAAGACAAAAGTGGCTATATATGACAGGTTAGATCATATATGTAACAAATACTAAATCTTACCCAACACAGCGAAGAGAAGTACGAAAAATATCAGGTATGAGGAGTGGTATTTGTTAATCTAAATGCCGCTTATAAATAGTTATTTAAATAACTTATAAAATACTTAGTTATAAATTAGTCAGCCAAATTCAGGGAATATTAAGACTCACATCCATACATAAGCTCTACAATATCGTAGCTATCAATCCACCTAATATCCGAAGATAAGTAGCTAGAGAGCAAAAAAAACAAAGTCCAGATTCGTGACATCCACTCCACGAATACCAGCCCATTTTATGACTAGAATCAAGGAAAAACTGGCTATATCAACACATCTGCAAGATATACAAACAAAAATAAGCTGCTCCTCGCCATCTGATCCCTCGAACGGAACTTCCTTATGGTAGTTATCTTCCTTAAATCTGCCAGGAGGACTCTTGCCTGCAAACACCGGTTAACTTGTGTGCATGTGGGGTGGTACAAGACTTATCACACTTTCTTAGTTAACTTTACCGTTCAAATCGCTCTTTTTGAAGGGACAAGGGTTATTTGTGTGAATTGGACACGTAAAGTACAGTCAGTAAGCTATTACTTATAAAGATCATTGCAAATTTGACACTAACTCCACTTATATTGATTACATATTACCCCTAAATACGAGATAAAACATTCAGAAATATGTAATATTGGTGAAGTGGTATAATTCATGTTAGAAAAATTAATCATTCTTCCCTTTTTTGTGCACTACTACCCATTTTAACAAAAAAATATCTACTCGTATTTTAGCACTTAAATATTTATTTTGAGATAACCTTCTATCCAGAATTAAAAAATAGAATAATAAGAAATAGAATCCAGAATAATATAAAATAATAAAATAGAAGAAATAAAATAATAAAAAAGCTGTATATAAGATATCATGAAACAATGGATGAAATAAAAGAAGTTCTTATTAACCGGATTCTTAAATAAAACGTATAAAGACATACTCACGTTAACAAAATACATTAGGAAATTTTCGCATATGAAAAAACACATCCAACTTAGTAATGAAATCCTTTTGTATCTATAAATCTATTTTTAGAAAAGCACGTACCTACCAAAAACAGGTATTTGGTAGTACACATATCTGTTACATACCGTAATGCGTATGAATGATAACAAAAGTAAGGAGTCTATATGAACCGTTTAGAATATACGCTGGAAATAAACGGCTTAATCCCATAGTTGCCAAACTATCAGAGCTTACTTAAACCGATATACGTATGGTTCCAATATACACGGAACAAGATCTGAACGACCCCTATAATATATACACGTGAACTAAGCGATATACATTCATGATACAGGGGTACTTAGGGGCTCCACAAAATTTTTAAAAATTGTGAAACTATACATGTTGACGAATCGACAGAGCCAATATTATGGAATGGTCAAATGAGCTCCGTATATCGGTGGCCACTTGACCACGGAGCTCACTTGAACCTGAATTTTAACATGGGCGGAGTCCACTTTATGCCGTAGATATATATATATATATATATATATATATATATATATATATATATATATATATATATATATATATATATATATATACATATATATATATATATATATATATATATATATATATATATATATATATATATATATATATATATATATATATATATATATATATATATATATATATACATCCTACTATCATTTTCGCATCGATACATTATGCTTTTACCATCAATTTAGCATCGTCTTGCAAAGTAGCATCTGTATATCGACGCTACTTTACAAGACCTTAATAACTGTTTTCCCGTACTTGTTACAAGAATTTTAACCATCTCATTGATTAAGTCTTGATACCGTGTTGGTATTTTAAAATATCCGCTTTCTCTTTTTATCCCTTACTGAGTTATATAAGTTTATTCCAGAAAATGTTTGAGTCTAAAATGATGGTACAGTGAAAATATTATATATATTTAGTTCAGGGTTTTACCGTTTACTCGCTGCCATTATATACATGAAAATGTATATCCCACTTTCATTATCAATCATTTTAGCATCAGAAATTTGGCATCGTTGTTGAATATAATATTACCCACGACGAAATAGTAAATTTAAGAATATATATATATTTTTTTCATCTACAAATCATTCTGGCATCATGTTTGGTTAAAAGTAACGGGTTATGATATATTGCAACTACCTATTGTATCTTCGCTCCAATTCGTCCAGTCGCGACGTACAGCACCTCAAATGATAGGATTTAACCAATAAAATACAATAAGACAGAAAAATCAAATATAGCAGCATGTCAAAAAGGCCTTAATTATATATCTTCGTTTCTATAAGTCCAATCGTGACGTACAGTATCTCAAATGACAGGATTTAACCAATTAAAAACAATGAAATAAAAAAATTAAATACAGCAACATGTCCAAAGGGCCGTAGTCACGTATCTTCGGTCCTATTAGTCCAATCGTGACGTATAGTACCTCTAATGATAGGATTTAACATAAATAATACAATGGGATAGAAAAATCAAATGCAGAACAATGTCAAAAGGGCCTTAGTTGTGTATCTTTAGTTCTATTAGTCCAATCATGACGTGCAGTACCTCAAATGAAAGGATTTGGCAAATAAAATACAATGAGGTATAAAAATTTAATGGAGTAGCATGTCAAAATGGCCTTAGTTATGTATCTTCGGTCCTATTAGTCCAATCGTGACGTAAGATACCTCAAATGATAGCACTTAACCAATAGAATACAATGACATAGAAATCAAATACAGCATCACGTCAAAAGGGCCTTAGTTACGTATCTTTGTTTTTAGTGGCCCAATCGTGACGTACAGTACCTCAAATGATAGGATTTAACCAATCGAATACAATAAGATAGAAAAATAAAATACATCAGCTTGTCAAAAGGGCCTTAGTTATGTATCTGCGGTCCTATTAGTCCAATCATGACGTTTCGTACCTTAAATGATAGAATTTAACTAATATAATACAATGAGATATAAAAATTAAATAGAGTAGCTTGGCAAAAGGGCCTTAGTTATGTATCTTCGATCCTATTAGTCCAATCGTGACGTAAAGTACCTCAAATGGTACCATTTAACTAATAGAATACTACGACGTACAAATCAAATACATCAACACTAAAAGGACTATAGGTATATATCTTTGCTCCTATATATGTTATGTCAAAAGAGGCTTAGTTGCGTAAACGAATTAACGCACAGAAGTGTGTCGCATATTACGTGACAGAATTATTAGCGAATACCATACGATTACGTCATACATCTCTTTGCATACGTCCACTTTTAGTTAACTACTTAGTATGTATTCAGTACTTTGCTTTACGGTTGTTGAGGCATTAACTCTTAAACAGAAGAATGTTAAAAATCTTGAAAGCTTTGAGATGTGGTGCTACCGCCGTATACTAAAAATAAGTCGGGTGGATAAAATTACAAATGAAGAGGTAATACGCAGAATAAATAACGATCCAGAAGTTATACTGAATATAAAAAAGAGAAAACTTGAATAGTTTGGCCACCTGATGAGAGGACAAAAGTACACATTCCTACAAAATATAATGCATGTAAAAATCCAAGGACGCAGAAATCCAGGCCGTAGAAGAATGTCCTGGATGAGAAATTTAAGAGAGTGGTTTGGCTGTACCACTAACGAATTATTCAAAACAGCAGTAAATAAAATTAGAATCGCCCTAATGATATCCAATCTCCGATAGCAGAGGCACTCAAAGAAGAAGATATGATAAACTCGAAAAATCTCCAACGTTCACTGTTAGACATATGCCTCCCGTTCAGTATACACATTTACTGCTCCTTGACGCTGTGACGAGAATGAGATAGGATTTAACAAATAGAATGACAGAAAACTAAAAAAGGGAATGTGTCAAACGTGGAATGCGTCGCAGAACGTGAAATATTAGCGTAAAATTATATGATGCCATAGACGGTTCTTTAATACCCAGCAAACTCGCTTTGTAAAGTTACATAGCAGGGATCTGTGCGAGAAAAAGTCGATCATTCGTTTTATAACCCAAAGGGTACCATAAAATATTCAACGTTAAAATTTGACATAATGTAACGGTATGACAAATCTTTTTTCTCCCGCATGTGCTTGCCTGTGTACCTATACAAGGGGAGTCGTGCATAACCTTTAAGTTGATCGTAATACATGCAATAAAACATAAATGCACATAAAACTGCAACAACAAGTATGTTCACGACTTGGGTTAGTATATACAGTGCATTCCGTACGTTTTTTAAACATGGTTAGGAAATTGTTGACTGGAGGCTATTAAAGAAGTTCTTAAAATAATTGCGGGTCACCGCCTTTTCTGTAAATGGAGTGAATATTGTTATCGATTTAATTTTTTTCTTCAGTTGAATAATTCCTGCTGGTATTTGGTCTAAGCTTACTTCTTTTTCTCATTCAAACTGTTTCATAGCTAATTTTACTTCCTCTTTATAGTGCCCTGTTTACCTGTTTTGGTAATTTCGGACTATTTCATCTCTTATAACATAAAGCAGTTGTTTCAGATATCTTTATCGCGTTTCCTTTTTTTTATGGATGAATATGCTGCCGTTTTCATCTCCTACTATTTCATATGGAGCTACACGATTAACAATTCCAAATCAAGAAAAGACAAATAACACTCCGAATTATATTATACAACTAATAGTCGAAAAATAAAGAGCAAGAGGTAGATAATCAGACAATTAAGATGAGCGCTACATGATGTACGCAATGCCACATTTGAACACTACATTAGTACATTGTCTAAAGAAGATCATTCACTATGGATAGCAACAAAACACTTAAAGAGACCTGATCAATACAACCCACCAATTAAGAAAGATGACGTTAGTTGAGGGAGATCAGACCAGGAAAAAATGTCAACATTTTCAGAATACCAGATAATAATAATCAAGCAATAGAACACTGAAAACTTTTGTTTTTAACTGTACGCCCGTGAATGACTTATTATTTTTTAAATAACACTTAATATTGCACTTTTTTATTGTATTTTTTTCATCTTTCAAGATAATTCTTATAGGAATATATTTATTTATAACATACGGTCTTATGGGAACAAGAGTTGCAGTAAAATATTTTTCTAAATATAGAATGTAAACCATATTTCCAATATATTTGTGAAAAAGAACCAGTTTATAATATTCCGGACGACGTAATAAAACCTTATTTTAGACTATTGGTCGATGAATTGAAATCATTGTTCAAGAAACGAATTATTCATGTGCAGATGTTTTACTATAAAAACATGTAAAACCAAAATCTCGATTAAAAAAATTGCAACCAGTTACTCACGATGAAACTTAACCCCATTATTGATTTTACAAGTAATAAAATGGGTCGACAAAAGACCAGTTTTAATCCTTACAACATTTAAACATAATAGTTATATCTTGGTTTAATCAGATGAAAAGAAAAATTATACACAAGTACTAAAACCACAAACTATTCTCGATTATAACTTGGTGAAAAAGAGTGTTGATTTTAGTGATTAAGTGGCTTCTTACCAAAGCCCAATACGCAAAATTCTGAAGTGGTACCGGAAAGTGGCAGTGGAATTAATATTTAATACCGCATTTAATACCGCAGTAGTAAATGCTTAGTTGCTAAATAATAGAAAACGTAAAAAAGCGACAACCTATCCTTGAGTTCAGACTGGAGTTCGCGAAGGCATTTGCAAATCATCTCAGGCAAAGCGATGTAGATAATACAAAGAGAAGAAAGTGTACAAGATGTAACAAAATTTTAAGAAGAAGCATGACTAGTAGAAAGGACGATAGAAAAGTTAAAAAAGTTAAAACATACTCTGAAGAATGTGATGGAAAAATTGGAATATGTCTAGTGTGCTTCAATGCAGCACATTAAAAAACAATTTTACTTATACAGGAACTATTATTGAGTAAAAACGTATTATACCTCAAGTGGCCTTATAGTATTGGAAGTCGTAAGTTGATAGTTTTAGTAGAACATTTTAATTGTTAATTACCTCCGTAAAAGTGAGTTATAGTATTTATAAAAAGATGGATGTAAATAATATGCCTTCGACATCTAAAAAAGCTAAATGTGAATATAAACGTAGATTGACCACTGCTGAATTACAATCATTGTTAGAAGCATCTGGCGAGGACGATGTAGATTAAATGAATGGTGGAAGTGACTCTGATTGACTCTGACGAAATATTTGCACAAAGTCGTTCAGAAAAATCGAGGATTGCGTTTTGGAAAGAAACAACACAAACAGAATTTAAGACTTTTCTCGGACTTATGTTCCATATGGGGACAATTAAGATGAACCGTCTGAATGACTACTAAAAAAGTATGGGTAACTTCTATAATAGTGTTGACTTGACTAGATAATTGCTCATAGCCCATATTAAGAAATAAGCGAATAGATAATCCTCACTTATCAAAGAAACTGAAAAAACGTGAAGTGGTCTAAAAACTAAAAAGTCCCCTATTCAAACTGGTTTTTAATAAAAAATTTAATAATATGTTAAAGTTTTTTTAATATACCCTAAAACTAATAGCGAAAAGAATCGATTGCAAGTTACAAAATACTTGTAGAGTCATACTGTTTGGACAAGTACAGTTGTTTAAATAATCGCTTTCTGTTATAAACAAATTGAATAAATTGTAAAATATTTTTTGATCTGCTTGATATTTAGCACAGTTTAATAACTCATCAATTGCCATAATTGCCTGTCGTTAGGCCAAAAACAAAGTTATTAACATTATTTATAAATTACTACAAACATAATATCATAGAGTTTACGGTTTTTTGGAATTATATCAATTATTTATGTATTTAAATTTGGTATTTCTCTACATAAAAAACTTTTTATGGTCTACAACTATTATTTGAATTATTTTTCTTTAGAATGTATACAAAACGTTTTATAAGCAAACAATTATTTTTTTTTTGCCTTTTAAGATTGTTTAAAAAATCAACTGTACGTCTTTACGAATTTTTCGTCAGCTACCCCTCATACTATTTAGAATTTAAATTTCTGTATAAGATTTTTTTAAATTATTTAGCGAGGTTCCGTGAACTACTTTCTTATGGCATGGTCAAAGTCAAATATTATTTTTTTATGTGATTAAGCCACAATTATTATTGGTCGTTATTGAGATGAAAATTACATTTTTAATTAACTAATATTTAACGTTTTGATTTCCACTATTATTTTACAATAGCTTTGTTTATTGTACTAATTATGTAAACATGTGTATACACATTTTGTACAGAAAAACGTTGTTTGAGAACGATTTCCGGAATGGAAATCAAAATTTCAAACATTATCACAATCACAACCAATAATAAAGGCCTTAATCCCATAAAACCATAATATTTATCTCAAACTATTCATCGATAGCTTCGACTAAACAGGTTGTAAATTAAAATTTATGTAAAATATTCCCCTACACGATTCTCTGGGCAAAAATATCTAGGTTAAATAAATATAACATCTAAACGAAGAAAAAAACCTGTTGAGACTGCAATTTGTGAGCAGGTAGTTTCAATGTCGTCATTCGAACTTGACCCAAACAACCGATCGATATTTAGGTATCTAAAATATTATTTTAAGGATTAATACCGGCAACATCTACTGGCTCTAAAATGATGCCAAATACAGTGATTTTACCGCTCGATGTTAAAACGTAGGTTTGATGTAAAAATTAAATATATAAAAAAAATCGGAATATTAAAAAACCGACAACAGTGCCAAGCCTACAAAAGTACCCTAAACGAACATACACAATTTATAAAT
This sequence comes from Diabrotica undecimpunctata, assembly GCF_040954645.1. NCBI lineage: Eukaryota > Metazoa > Arthropoda > Insecta > Coleoptera > Chrysomelidae > Diabrotica > Diabrotica undecimpunctata. The sequence goes on from NC_092805.1 coordinate 78,835,468, forward strand.
AGAAAATGATAGCAATTCTTGGTGATGCTAAATTACTGCAACGTGAAAAGAGTTCTAAAGGATAGCGGGATGTATATATATATGTATATATATATATATATATATATATATATATATATATATATATATGTATATATATATATATATACATATATATATATACATATATATATATATATATATATATATATATATATATATATATATATATATATATATATATACATCCCACTATCGTTTTAAGCTCTTTTCACGTTGCAGTCATTTAGCATCACCAAGAAATGCTATCATTTTCTATTTATAAGTCGTGTATGTTCGTTTAGTGCACCTTTGTAGGCTTGGCACCATTGTCGGTTTTTCAATAATCCGATTTTTTTATAAATTAAATTTTTTACATCAAACCATCATTTTAACATTGGGAGGTAAAATTACTGTAGTTGGTATCATTTTAAAGCCAATAGATGTTGCCAGTGTTAATACTTAAATAATATTTGAAAACATAAAAATATCGATCGGTTTTGGGTCAAGTTCAAATGCAGACATTGAAACTACCTGCCGACCGGCTGGGGTCAACCAACTAGTTTTTTTATATCAATGTTCAGTTGTTATATTTATTCAATTTAGATATTTTTTCCCAGAGGGTTGTGTAGAGGAATATTTTACATATTTCCAAGCTGTTTAATCGAAGCTATCAGTGAATAGTTTAAGATAAATATTAGATTTTTATGTGATTAGGTCAAAAATATTGGTTGTGATTGGGATGAGAATCACATTTTTAATTATTTAATGTTTAACATTTTGATTTCAATTCAGAAAATCGTTCTCAAAAAACGTTTTTTGTACAAAATGTGTATACACACTTTTACATAATTTGTACAATAAACAAGGTTAAATATTGGAAATCGTATCATTAAATATTAGTTAATTAAAAATGTTATTTTGAAAAAGACGTACAGTTGATTTTGCTTTGTTTTCTTAAACAATCTTAAAACGCAAAATAAAAAATTTTGCTTATAAAACGTTTTGTATACATTCTAAAGAAAAATAATTTAAATAAAAGTTGTAGACCATAAAAAGTTTTCTATGTAGAGAAATACCAAATTTAAATACATAAATAATTGAGATAATTCCAAAAAACCATAAACTCTAAGATATTATATGTTTGTAGTAATTTATAAATGTTAATAACTTTGTTTTGTGACTAACGACAGATAATATAGCTACTTGAAATCATGGCAATTGATGAGTTATTAAAGTGTGCTAAATATCAAGCAGATCAAAAAATATTTTACAATTTATTCAATTTGTTTATCACAGAAAGCAATTATTTAAACAACTGTACCTGTCCAAACTCGTATGACTATAAGTATTTTCTAACTTGCAATCGATTATTTGCGCTTTCAGTTTGAGGGTATATTAAAAAAACTTTTAACATATTATTAAATTTTTTATTAAAAACCAGTTTGAATAGGGGACTTTTTAGTTTTTAGACCACTTAACGTTTTTTTAGTTTCTTTGACAAGTGAGGATTAGGTTATTTCTTCATATGGGCTATGAACAATTGTCTAGTCAAGTCAACACTATTATAGTTACCTATACTTTTCCAGTAGTCATGCAGACGGTTCATTTTAATTGTCCCCATATGGAACTTAAGCTCGAGAAAAGTCTTAAATTCTGTTTGTGTTGTCTCTTTCCAAAACGCAATCCTCGATTTTTCTGAACGACTTTGTGCAAGTATTTTGTCAGTCACTTCCACCATTCATTTAATCCACATCGTCCTCGCCCGATGCTTCTAACAATGATTGTAATTCAGCAGTGGTCAATCTACGTTTATGTTCACATCTACCTTTTTTAGATGTCGAAGGCATATTATTTACATCCATTTCTTTATAAATACTATAACTCACTTTTACGGAGGTAATTAACAATAAAAACGTTCTACTGGAAACTATCAACTTACGACTTCCAATACTATAAGGCCACTTGAGCCACAATACGTTTTACTCAATAATAGTTTCTGTATAAGTAAAATTGTTTTTTAATGTGCTTCATTAAAGCACACTAGATATATTTCAGTTTTGCCATCACATTCTTCAGAGTATGTTTTAACTTTTTTACTTTTCTATCGGCCTTTCTACTAGTCATGCTTCTTCTTAAAACTTTGTAACATCTTGTACACTTTCTTCTCTTTGTATTATCTACATCGCTTTGCCTTAGATGGTACAATCATCGCCAGCTAACTTGGCGAGAGAGTACGCACAACGTCACAGAGAAATAAATTATGTTTACGCCCTATGATTCATCCTATTGGTTTACTATTTCTGATAAGTATATTCAGTAGCGTAGTGGTATAGGTCAAATAATTATTACACAATTAAAAAAGTAATATTTTTCGCAAGCTTTAATATATTATTAGAAAGATGAAATTGTAATTTTGTTTTATTCAATTTAAATAGTAAGCCATTGTTTATACAACAGTTTATAATATTTATTTAACTTAGTAAACAAATTATAAAATATTGACTGAATTTAATTCACAAATCTACTTTGATATTGGGTTTCAAATTAAATGGAGGATATTGTATAAATAAATGCAACACAGTAATTATTTAATTTTAATATTTTGGTTTTATTATAACACTAAAACAAGTACCCGTGTTGAAAAGTGGTATCTATTTGAAATTAATTGATTGTTAATAATTTTCTTCATCTTCATCTTCGGAAGAAGAAAACTCTGTACTGGAAGAGTCACTGTCAAGATTATAATAATTGGAGCTATTTGCGTGGCGTTATCAGCAACTATCTCGCTGTCCATATACTCATCTTCCTTCTTAATGACATGGTAACATCGTTTTCTCCACTCATTTGCATCAATATTAGTGAATTCTTCCTCGGCGAGTTTTTGTACGTCAGTTAGCTTAAATGTAACGTTTTTCTGCCTTATATTATTTTGACTGTCGCCCATATTAGTTCGATATGGTTTAGGTCGGGATGGTAAGGAGGTAAACGTAAAGGAATATGCCATGCGCACGTAGAATTTCGTCGAATTTGTATTTTACATGATGAGGTTTATGATATTTAATTATTTCATACAGTTCAGGTTTTAAAGCACTAGGTGTAAATGAAATATTTTTCTGCATTAACCATTCTATCATTTGATTTTTGTTTGAGTTTGATGTAGGCGCCCGCTCCAACTGAATGCTGTGATAAGGTGCGTTATCAAAAACTAATACCGAGTTAGCAGGTAAATTAGGTAATAAATGTTCTTGTAACCACTTTCCATAGTTGTCTGAATTCATTTCAGAGTGGTTATCCCCTGATTTTGAACCTGATTTAAAGATTAATAACCCATTTTTTATGAATCCCATATCCCCACCGGCATGCACTATTATTAGTCGTTGACCTTTGGAAATATTTGAAAATAACCCTTGGTTGATTCGTCAGTCGAGTTCTTTGAAGAAGTATGACCGCTGTGTAAGTAGGTCTCGTCAACATACACGATTGGCCTATTTTGACTCCGAAAATATTTGATTTGCCTCAGATATTTTATTCTCAAAGCTCTTATTGCACTTTTTTCTACAAGCACTTTTCGGTTGTTTTCGGTTTTCCTCCAACGAAATTGCATTTTGCGTAGAAGTCGCCTTAAAGATGTTTGTGAAATTGTGATATCCAAATCGTTGTGAATTTTTTTTTTTTTTTTAAATTTTTTTACCGTAACCCGGCATTTTTCTGTTTTATAAAAATCGTAAATTATTCTGCGAATGTCGCTTATTTGGTATTCCGGCAAATCTATGATTGATCTACTGACTCGTTTTTTGCCTGGACTGGAAAAATGGACTCTGCCGGTATTTTTCAAAGAACATTTTGCCTCGCTTGTTATTCTTTCGATTGTTCTGATGGAAATGCCTGTAAAAGAATTAGTAACTATAGTGATTTATTTTATCTAGGATGTAGGTGTATAAAAATGTCTATATTTACTGCCATATCGAAAGACAGTACACAATATATTACACTAGTCCTAACTAATTTAACGCCCGCTTTCATAATCAGTCATTAGGAGAAAGTCATGAATTTAATGGGTTTTAAATACCAAATTTTAAATACTGAGAAATATTTGACCTGTTTTGCTATTTAACTGTATTATACAAATACTTATGTCATTAGCAAGTAATATTTTTTGAATTTGACGTAATCTATTAATGTCTTTTTAATCGTAAACAAATTATACAGGTCGAGGTAATGGATTTCGGGAACAGCTATGACCTTGAACATTTCACATAAACTTGTGTACTAAATAGGCGTAATGCATAGCTCTTGTCAAAATCCAATACATTAATAATATAATTACATATCTTCGATTCTAAAATATTGTAAAAGACTTTAAAGAGTCTGAGTAAGAAAAGAGATATTTAGTTATATTCTTTGTGGCATTTTCAAGGTCAAAGCTGTTCCCAAAATCCATTAACTCTTGGTATTATTTCAAAATTATTATTTACATTTTACATGTTTTTACACTAAATAAGTAAATATTATAATGTCTCGAATGTCTTTTAGTAAAAATCTACGTGAAATAACAACTTCGACTATAGTGAGGGAAATACCTGTGGGATTATGACATACTCTTCCAAACGTAGGCAAACAATTATTTTGTTGAGGAAATTACACCCGTGGAGGATAATATTTGCTCTCGTATATTCGACAAACTGTTATGCAATAATCTGGAATGCCGACACAAAATCAACCAAATCCTCCACTATGTTTTGTTTTTAAACCAGGAGGAGTAAACTAAAAAGTTTCACAGCCAAAAAAGTCGCTAGAAAATTCTGCAAATATATTATATCTTCTTTTTGGGTTGATCATGACGGCCTTCGACGGTAATCCATAAATATTATAGCATTATAAAATTATTAAAGGTAAAAAAAAATTAAAGGTAAATTTGAATTACTCCTCCTGGTTTAAAAACAAGCCATAGGTTTGTCAACAAATCATAGGTTTGTTTGTTTGTCATAGGTTTTTTTTTCATAGGTAAAAGAGGACATTGAAAATACTGTACGAAAAGGGAAACCCGAAATTTTGCAAATATACATGTATCATATTGTAGCTTGCTGTGAGGTGTGTAATCAGCAAAAAACCTAAGAAACTATCCACGTGATTAATTTTTCTGTATTTTATGTTTAATAGAATTGTGCTGAACTCTGGATCATTTTTTGTAAAATAACGAATAATTTAAATTTTTTGTAAGTGTGGTAAGCTGTCAACATTATTATGTATGTCAAATATTCACCTATTTTTGATCTATTTTAATTTAATACAAGGTAGACATAAACAAACAAAATATTTCCACCAGTGGGAAGAAAATGCCTTATAAATAGAAATAGAACTATTGTGTTTTAAAAATAATATATAATTAAAATGAAATAAAAATATAGAGTTATTTTTGGTCCAAATAGACCACCGTAGTGCGGTTTTGTTATTATTTAGAAGTCGTCTAATTAAAATTAATTTATTGTAAGTACAAACTTACCTGTTGCTTTATCTGTATTTTCTTTCACAGTTTTTAGGGTCTCTGCTTCGAGTTTAATATTTTTGAAATAATTAAACACATTAAATATAATCTCCCGAGATTGTCCACTGATAACAGAATTATTCTTTCTACTATTTTTCAACGCCATCGTTAGAAATTGTCACAAATACACTTAACTATCCGAAATAATAAGAAGTCTGAAAAATAATAGCTGCAAATCACTTAAGTGTTACGCACCTGATAACTGGGAGGATACTAAAGACCACCACCTAAGCCACTAAGCAATTTTGGGTTTGTGCGCACCGCCAAGTTAACTGGCGATGACAGTATTTTTGGGTGTAACTGGTCATGAGGGTTACAACATTTCTTTATTTGTAAACGACTTCGCGAACTTCAGTCTGAACTCAAGGATAGGTTGTCGCTTTTTTTTACGTTTTCTATTATTTAGCAACTAAGCATTGACTACTGCGGTATTAAATATTAATTCCATTGCCACTTTCCGGTACCACTTCAGAATTTTGCGTATTGGGCTTTGGCAAGAGGCCACTTGATCACTAAAATCAACACTCTTTTTCACCAAGTTATAATCGAGAATAATTTGTGGTTTTAGTACTTGTGTATAATTTTTCTTTTTATTTGATTAAACCAAGATACAACTATTATTTTTAAATGTTGCAAGGATTAAAACTGGTCTTTTGTCGACCCATTTTATCACTCGTAAAATCAATAATGGGGTTAAATTTCATCGAGACTAACTGGTTGCAACTTTTTTAATCGAGATTTTATTTTTACATGTTTTTAGAGTAAAACATCTGTACATGAATAATTCGTTTCTTGAACAATGATTTCAATTCATCGACCAATATTCTAAATAAGGTGTTATTACGTCGTCCAGAATATTATAAACTGGTTCTCTTTCATAAAGCATTGGAAATATGGTTTACACTCTATATTTAGAAAAATCTTTTACTGCAACTCTTGTTCGACCTAAACTAAATTAATACACAAAACAAATTAATCTATTTTTTTTATAGAAATGCAGATTCCTGTCGGATTTTTATCAGTGCGGCATGAGTCACTGGTGTCTCGTATATCCGGACCTCTTATCGCATTACAAACATAATTCGTAATTAGCAGTGCGGTACAAGATACATTTATGTCGTATAATCTGAAAGCCGTAATAAGACCATAAGACCGTATGTTATAAATTAATATATTCCTAAAAGAATTATCTTGAAACATGAAATAAATACACTAAAAAAGTGCAATATTAAGTGTTATTTAAAAAATGGTATGTCATTCACGACGGGCGTACAGTTAAAAACAAAAGTTTTCAGTGTTCTATTGCTTGATTATTATCATCTGGTATTCTGAAATGTTGACATTTTTTTCTGGTCTGATCTTCCTCAACTAACGTCATCTTTCTTAATTTGTGGGTTGTGTTGTTCAGGTCTCTTTAAGTGTTTTTGTTGGTATCCATACTGAATGATCTTCTTTCGACAATGTACTAATGTAGTGTTCAAATGTGGCATTGCGTGCGTCATGTAGCGCTGATCTTAATTGTCTGATTAGTCGATTATATTTGTGTTCGTCATTAAGATTTCGGCTTCTTGGTCATCTAACTCTTGCTCTTCATTTTTCGACTATTAGTTGTTTAATATAATTCGGAGTGTTACTTGTGTTTTCTTGATTTGGAATTGTTAATCGTGTAGCTCCATATGAAATAGTAAAAGATGAAAACGGCAGCATATTCATACATAAAAAAAGGTAACGCAATATAGATATCTGAAACAACTGTTTTATGTTATAAAAGATGAAATAGTCCGAAATTGCCAGGTGAACAGGGTACTATAAAGAGGAAGTAGAATTAGCTATGAAACAGCTTAAATGGGGAAAAGAAGTAAGCTTAGACCAAATACCAGCAGGAATTATTCAACTTGGGAAAAAATTAAACGGATAACAATATTCACTCCATTTACAGAAAAGGGGGTGACCCGCAAAAATTTTAAGAACTTCTTTAATAGCCTCCAGTCAACAGTTTCCTAATCATGTTTAAAAAACGTACGGAATGCACTGTATATACTAACCCAAACCGTCAACATACTTGTTGTTGCAGTTATGTATTACGATCAACTTAAAGGTTATGCACGACTCCCCTTGCATAGGTACACAGGCATGCACCCGTGCGGGAGAAAAAAGATTTGTCATAACGTTACATTATGTCACATTTTAACGTTGAATATTTTATGGTCCCCTTTGGATTATAAAATGAATGATCGACTTTTTCTCGCACAGATCCCGCCTATGTAACTTTACAAAGCGAGTCGTTTGCTGGGTATTAAAGAAACGTCTATGACCATCATATAATTTGACGCTATTTCACGTTCTACGACGCATTCCACGTTTGACACACTGTCTTGTTTAGTTTTCTGTCATTTTATTTGTTAAATCCTATCTCATTCTCGTCACAGCGTCAAGGAGCAGTAAATGTGTGCAGTGAACGGGAGGAATATGTTTAACAGTGAACGTTGGAGATTTTTTGAGTCTTTCATATTTTCTTCTTTGAGTGCCTCTCCTATCGGAGATTGGATATCATTAGGGCGATTTTAATTTTATTTACTGCTGTTTTGAATAATTTACTCATCACTAACTCATCAGGTGGCCAAAGTGTTTAAGTTTTCTCTTTTTTATATTTAGTATAACTTCTGGATCGTTATGTATTCTACGTACTACCCCTTCATTTGTAATTTTATCCACTCAACTTATTTTTAGTATACGGCAGTAGCACCACATCTCAAAGCTTTCAAGATTTGTAACATTCTTCTGTTTAAGAGTCCATGCCTCAACACCGTAAAGCTAAGTACTGAATACATACTTAGTAGTTACCTAAAAGTGGACGTATACAAAGAGATGTATGACGTAATCGTACGGTATTAGATAAATTCTGTCACGTAATATGCCACATACCTCTGTGCGTAAATTCGTTTTATTGCTGCCAGTTTAAGGTGTTATTAGATGCAGCCATGTTGAATTTCTCTCCACTATCGTATTATCTTCGTTAAATCCTATCATTTTAGGCTCCTATATCCTGATTAGACCTATAGGACCTGAGATAGGCAACTAAGGCCCTTTTGACATAACATATATAGGAGCAAAGATATATACCTAAGGTCCTTTTGACGTGTTGATGTATTTGATTTCTACGTCGTAGTATTCTATTGGTTAAATGTTACCATTTGAGGTACTGTACGTCACGATTGGACTAATAGGACCGCAGATACATAACTAAGGCCCTTTTGATAAACTGATGTATTTTATTTTTCTATCTTATTGTATTCAATTGGTTAAATCCTATCATTTGAGGTACTGTACGTCTCGATTGGGCTAATAAAAACGAAGATACGTAACTAAGGCCCTTTTAATATTTTGCTGTATTTGATTTCTATCTCATTGTATTCTCTTAGTTAAATTCTATCATTTGAGGTATCGTACGTCACGATTGGACTAATAGGACCGAAGATACATAACTAAGGCCATTTTGACATGCTACTTTATTTAATTTTTATACCTCATTGTATTTTATTTGTTAAATCCTTTCATTTGAGGTACTGTACGTCATGATTGGACTAATAGAACTAAAGATACACAACTAAGGCCCTTTTGACATTGTTCTGTATTTGATTTTTGTATCCCATTGTATTCTCTATGTTAAATCCTATTAGAGGTACTATACGTCACGACTGGACTAATAGGACCGAAGATACGTGACTACGGCCCTTTTAACATGTTGCTGTATTTAATTTTTTTATTTCATTGTTTTCAATTCGTTAAATCCTGTCATTTGAGATACTGTACGTCACGATTGGACTTATAGAAACGAAGATATATAATTAAGGCCTTTTTGACATGCTGCTATATTTGATTTTTCTGTCTTATTGTATTTTATTGGTTAAATCCTATCATTTGAGGGGCTGTACGTCGCGACTGGACCAATTGGAGAGAAGATACCATAGGTAGTTGCAATATATCATATCCCGTTACTTTTAACCAACCATGATGCCAGAATGATTTTATTGGTATTTTATTGGTTAAATCCTATCATTTGAGGGGCTGTACGTCGCGACTGGACCAATTGGAGCGAAGATACCATAGGTAGTTGCAATATATCATATCCCGTTACTTTTAACCAACCATGATGCCAGAATTATTTGTGGATGAAAAGAATATATATATATATATATATATATATATATATATATATATATATATATATATATATATATATATATATATATATATATATATATATATATATATATATTCTTAAATTTGCTATTTCATTGTGGGTAATATTATATTCAACAGCGATGCCAAATTTCTGATGCTAAAATGATTGATAATGAAAGTGGGATATACATTTTCATGTATATAATGGCACCGAGTAAACGGTAAAACCCTGAACTAAATATATATAATATTTTCACTGTACCATCATTTTAGACTCAAACATTTTCTGGAATAAACTTGTATAACTCAGTAAGGGATAAAAAGAGAAAGCGGATATTTTAAAATATCAACACGGTATCAACACTCTAATCAATGAGATGGTTAAAATTCTTGTAACAAGTACAGGAAAAAAGTTATTAAGGTCTTGTAAAGTAGCGTCGATATACAGATGCTACTTTGCAAGTCGATGCTAAATTGATGGTAAAAGCATAATGTATCGATGCGAAAATGATAGTATGATGTATATATATATATACATATATACATATATACATATATATATATATATATATATATATATATATATATATATATATATATATATATGTATATATATATATATATATATATATATATATATATATATATATATATATATATATATATATATATGTGTTCGAAAAGATTTACGCGGTTAGTACAATTAAACTTAGAGCTCAGATTAATACTATTATCAAAATTAATATTAAACTCAGTCGATATCCATTTTGCCGAGCTTTCGACATCCTCTCTGATGTCTTCTTCAGGGCTTCCGCGGTCTCAGTCTCCCGAGACCCCAGACACTACTACACTCACTAGTCACTTCTAGTTCACTCACTAGTTCACTACTACGACTGGGGCCAGGGGACGGTTCATTTATACCGTCGATGGTGACGTGGCCTAGTTGGCGCGAACATTTCCGACAGTGGGATTTTGATTCGAAGATGGAGGGGGCGATATTTTGTTTATGAGAGGTCTCCATGTAGAAGGTAACCGTATGGCGTCATCGCTTTTATTAAGGCAATTTGGTCTTTTTTCTATTTCTATGGCTTTTCGGATAATTCTTGGTTTATAAAAGCGGATGGGGGCTATGGTTCTGGAGTTTTCAAAATCAATTTTGTGACCTGTATGAAGATGGTGTTTACCTCACACCTTAGGGTAGAGAGGTGTTCGATTATATATATATATATATATATATATATATATATATATATATATATATATATATATATATATATATATATATATACAGTGTGACCCATTTAGATTGGAAACACCTCTATAAAATTTGAAGTTGTTAACTGATTTTAACCAAATTTTTTTTCAATGTCATGTAATAAAATGTCTATTGCGGGACAAAATATGAAACATTTAGTTAAATTTTCAGGGCATTCTACGATACTTTTTCTTCGTCGAAAATGGAGAATTTGTATTAGCGATTTTTTTGTTAAAAAAATTTCTACGCCACTGGATTTAGAATGGCTTCAAATAGCTATGACAAAAATTTCATTAAGATATATCAAGTAATAACAAACTTATGACAACTTAAAATTTTAAAACTCACTAAGAAAAAAACACTCTGTATTAACGTTAAAAAAACACTCTGTATTAACAGAAACATGGAAACATAATTTTAGTTTAAATCTTAGTTGCCTATACCAATCCACCATCTAATTGGATACATTTGTCGTAGCGTTTATGAATATTTCTAATTACATTTCTTAGTTGTTGGGGAGTAATTTCTGCACATGCCTGTCGAATTCTTGTACGAAGTTTGTTTACGTCTCTTGGACGACGGGTTTGGTAAACTTTCTGTTTAATAACTCCCCAGAGAAAGAAGTCTAAAATTGTGAGATCTGGAGATCTGGGTGGCCAATCTATCAACGGACTACCCCAGCCTATCCAACGGTTCGGAAAATTTTTATTTAGCCATTGCTTCACGGTTCTGGCGTAATGAACAGAACACCCATCTAACTGAATATACAAATTTAATCGTTCATTAATTGAGAGCTCATGAATAGCATCCCACAAGTCGGTGTTTAAAAATTCTAAAAAGTTCTGTGAGTTCAAGTTTTCTTCAAAAAAGAAAGGACCAATAATTCACACCAATAACTCACACCAGACATTTATTTTTTGAGAATACTGGCTTTTACAGTTTATTACCCAATGGCGATTATCTGCTGTCCAATAGCGACAATTCTGTGATGATACTACTCCATTTGTAGTAAAAGTGGCTTCGTCGGTAAACAACACGTTTTTTAAAAAATTTATATTGTTTAAATATTCCCCTTGGGCCCATAAACAATATTCTAAACGTTTTGCTTCGTCGCCTTCTTGTGATGTGTGTAAGAATTTTGGTTTGAAAGGTTTAATATTATTTACCTTAAGACATCGCCGAATACTCTCTCGAGGCACATTCAAATATAAACTGGCATTCCTTAAACTGGCATTAGGGTTATTTCTGAAATGATCTAAAATGATTTGATCATTTCCTCTTCTTCTTTGTAACGGGTTATTTTTTAAAATTAGTTTTGATACTGCACCATATTTATTAAATATTCTATTTATTTTGTTTACCGTATTGCAGCTAATATTAGGACGATCCACATGTCTGTCATTAAATATTGTACAAACTTCCCTGGCACTTCTATCGTTATCTCCCAAAAGATGTATAATTTCAATTTTTTCTCTCAAACTTAATCTTGCAGCCATGACACAAAATATTATTAAAAGAATTTGAAGTAAATATTGTTGCAGATATTATGCATAAATTTATGCTAGCACTGAAATTTTTATGACACAAATAATGTGAAACAGTAATATCGTTGTCATGGCAACTGAGATTTAAGTTGTAGCATATAAGGTTAAAAATAATATAAGGGCGTTACTTGCATTAAATTTTTATGCTATTTTAAACATTTTTTGGCTAGTAGTGGTTTATTATTAAAATTATTTAAAAAATAATTAGTTTTATGGTTATCTGTTGATACAGGATGTTCTTTTTTGACTCGTAGCTTAGTGAGTTTTAAAATTTTAAGTTGTCATAACTTCGTTATTAATAAATATATTTTAATGAAATTTTTGTCATAGCTATTTGAAGCCACTCTAAATCCAGTGGCGTAGAAATTTTTTTAATAAAAAAATCGCTAATACAAATTCTCCATTTTCGACGAAGAAAAAGTATCGTAGAATGCCTTGAAAATTTAACTAAATATTTCATATTTTGTCCCGCAATAGACCTTTTATTACATGACATTAAAAAAAAATTTGATTAAAATCGGTTAACAACTTCAAATTTTATAGAGGTGTTTCCAATCTAAATGGGTCACACTGTATATATATATATATATATATATATATATATATATATATATATATATATATATGAAGATGGTGTTGACCGAGAGCTGAAATTATCGGAATTGCGAAAATAAATGGAATGTCTCAAGTCTTCAAGAACACCTCGAATATATGGCCTCCCCAAAATTCACAAACCCGATATTCCTCTACGTCCCATTGTCAGTGCATATAACTGCCCTACACAACCATTGGCCAAGTATTTGGCCAAAACTCTACAACCTTTCGCCGAAAATGCTTTATCCTTCGTCAAAAACTCTTTTCATTTCATCTAACTTATTATACAATACCCTATATCACCATCAGACATTCTAGTAAGTTTCGATATTGTCTCACTTTTTACAAACATTCCTATAGATGAAACTCTAAACATTCTGAAAACTAAGTACAGTATCCAACAAGACCACTTATCTCTCATTAAACATTGTATGTCCAACACCTATTTCATCTTCCAACATCAATTCTACAGACAAATAAATGCTGCCCCAATGGGCTCCCCTCTATCTCCAGTGAATGCCAATATTTTTATGGAAGACTTCGAGACCCGAGCACTATCCACATCAATGCTCAAACCCACATGTTAGCTACGATATGTTGACGATACATTCGTCATTTGGCCCCATGGCAGGGATGCTTTGGTGTCTTTCCAAACCCATCTGAATGGTATACATCCTAGTAACCAGTTCACGATGGAGATGGAAACTGATTCATCCCTACCGTTTCTCGATGTTTTCATAAAGAAACACCAATCCCAAGGTTTTCATTACTCTGTCTATCGAAAACTCACACATACCAATCGTTACTTGCATGCCAACTCACCTTACCCACCTTCACAAATTAATTCAGTCATTAATACCCTTGTATCCAGATAAAAACGCCTTTCCGATGATGCAAGTAGACCCGCTGAGCTTTCTTGTTTAAAACAAGCCCTCATCCAAAACGGTTACCGCGAAAATCACATCAATAGGAGCATCCGCAGACATCAATCTCCCACTCAATCTCAATCCAAAGACTCAAACCCTTATTATACGAAAGCTTTTCTTCCTTACATCAAAGGTGTTACTGATAAAATCGACAAAATTCTTAAACCCAGAGGAATAAAAACAATATTTACCCCCCAACAAAAACTTTCATCTCTTGTCCGATCAATCAAAGACAATATTCCAATTGAACAGCACGGAGTTTATGAAATTCCTTGTGCAGACTGTCCCCGATCCTATATAGGCTAAACAAATCGTAGAATTCAAAATAGAATTTATGAACATTCCATTTCTGTTCGCAATTCCGATTCAATTTCAGCTCTCGGTCAATACCATCTTCATACAGTTCACAAAATTGATTTTGAAAACTCCAAAACCATAGCCCCCATCCGCTTTTATAAACCAAGAATTATCCGAGAAGCCATAGAAATAGAAAAAAGACCAAATTGCCTTAATAAAAGCGATGACGCCATACGGTTACCTTCTACATGGAGACCTCTCATAAACAAAATATCGCCCCCTCCATCTTCGAATCAAAATCCCACTGTCGGAAATGTTCGCGCCAACTCTCGCGCCAATCCCCACCCTAACCCCCACCTAGGCCACGTCACCATCGACGGTATAAATGAACCGTCCCCTGGCCGCAGTCGTAGTAGTGAACTAGTGAGTGTAGTAGTGTCTGGGGTCTCGGGAGACTTAAACCTCGGAAGCCCTGAAGAAGACATCAGAGAGGATGTCGAAAGCTCGGCAAAATGGATATCGACGCGGTTCAACCCGGAAGACCGGTGAGTTTAATATTAATTTTGATAATAGTATTAATCTTAGCTCTAAGTTTAATATATATATATATATATATATATATATATATATATATATATATATATATATATATATATATATATATATATATCTACGGCATAAAGTGAAATCCGCCCATGTTAAAATTCAGGTTCAAAAGAGCTCCGTGGTCAAGTGGACGCCGATATCCGGAGCTCACTTGGCTATTCCATAATATTGACTCTGTCGATTCGTTAACCTGTATAGTTTCATAATTTTTAAAAATTTTGTGGAGCTCATAAGTAGCCCTGTATCATGAATGTATATCGCTTAGTTCACGTGTATATATTATAGGGGTCGTTTAGATCTTTTTCACTGTATATTGGAACCATAAGTATATCGGTCTAAGTAAGCTCCGATAGTTTGGCAACTAGGCGATTAAGCCGTATATTTCCAGCGCATGTTCTAAACGGTTCATACGGGACTTCTTATTTTTGTTATCATTCATACGCATTACAGTATGTAATAGATATGTATACTATCAAATACCTGTTTTTGGTAGGTACGTGCTTTTCTAAAAATAGCTTCATGGATACAAAAGGATTTCATTACCAAATTGGATGTATTTTTTCATATGCGGAAATTTCCTAATGTATTTTGTTAACGTTAGTATGTCTTTATACGTTTCGTTTAAAAATCCAATTAATAAGAACTTCTTTTATTTCATCCATTGTTTTACGATATCTTGTATACAGCTTCTTTATTATTTTATTTTTGGTTTTGTCTGTGTACTATATATAATTCTAGATAGTTTATCTTAGAATAAATATTTAAGAATGCTTAATTTATCTAACAGAATATACCACTTCACCAATATTACATACTTGTGAATGTTTTATCTTCTATTTAGGGGTAATATGTAATCAATATAAGTTGAGTTAGTGTCAAATTTGCAATGATTTTTAAAAGCAATAGCTTTTTGATTGTACTTTATATGTTCAGTTCAAATAATTAAACCTTGTCACTTCAGAAAAGAGCCATTTGAAGGGCAAAGTCGTCTAAGAAGGTGGGATGAATCTTGTACCACCCCACATTCACACAGGTTAACCGGTGTTTGCAGTCAAGAGCCGTCCTGGAAGATTTTAGGAAGATAGCTACCATAAGGAAATTCCTCTCAAGGGTTCAGATGGCGAGGAGCAGCTTACTCTTTTGCAGATGTTGCGAATCTAGACTTGGTTTCTTTCGTTCTCTAGCTACTTATCTTTGGATATTAGGTGGATTGATAGCTACGATATTCTAGAGCTTATGTATGGATGTGAGTCTTAATATCCGCTGAATTTGGCTGACTAATTTATAGCAAAATCTACGTATTAAGTATGTGTTGGTGTCATCCATACTGGCAAGGTGTATTCGGCAGCAAAAGCGTAGAGTGCAAGAGTATACGTCTACATCTACGTTTTGGAGGGTTGAAGGATGTGCTTCCCATTTTTAGCTCAAAAGTTTGCGAAGAATATTATTTTTCTGTAGTTTGCCATTTAGTTTTAAACAAAGTTCTGTAAATGACAAGGTGTAATACAAATTATCTTCAAGGTATTTATAGCAAGTCCAGAGTTTAAGAATTTCATGACACTATTGGATGTTCAGATTTGTGAAAGCGTCTCTGTTAGGGACATTGGAGGAGCACACCTGACTCTTTCCGGGGTTTAGCTTAAAATTGATTCATAGTGTATTTTTATTGTACTTTAATAAAATAAAGGCAGATATCGAGAACAGTTTTATTAATTATATCTTGCCCAGGTGCTTTAGCTCCCTAGAGCATCTTCAGGGGCATCTAAAATAAGTCAAGAAACGTTTTTTTAAATGAAGAAATTGATTAACCTTGATAAAAACTCGAAGTTAATGAACAATAAAAGTTTTTTGTGATTATAAAAGTTTTAGACTTACTTTGTCAATTTTGGGCTATTCAACAATAATTGCAGAATGTCATAAACACAAAATTAAACATGAAGTTGAACATAACACTACACTAAACAAGGACAAACAGTTTAAAATTATTTAAAAAAGTCGGAGCTATTCTGGTCGGCAACAGGAGAGAGAATGGCTCCCGGTATTAACGGAAATGTTAAGGTGACATGTGACATGACAGCTTGGATGGGCAGTCACAATCATGTAGATCTGATCTAGGCATTTCAAGATTCTATGTAACTACGCATTGACTAAAGGTCCAACTGACACTACTACAGGAAATGAACTGATGAAATATGACATATAGAATATTTTAACTAGATTAATCTAGTTAATTTCCTATAGTAATGTCAGTTGGACCTTTGGTCAATGCTTAGTTACATAGAATTTTAAAATGTGCAGATCACATTTACATGATTGTGACTGCCCATATGTCACATGTCACCTTAACATTTCCGTTAATACCGGGAGCCATTCTCTCTCCTGTTGTCGACCAGAATGTATCTTCGACTTTTTTAAATAATTTTTAACTGTTTTTCCTTGTCTAGTGTAGTGTTATGTTCAACTTTATGTTTAATTTTGTGTTTATGACATTCTGCAATTATTGTTGGATAGCCCAAAATTGACAAAGTAAGTCTAAAACGTTAATCACAAAAAACTTTTATCATTTATTACCTTCGAGTTTTTATCAAGGTTAATCAATTTCTTCATTAAAAAAAACGTTTCTTGACTTATTTTAGATACCCCTGAAGATGCTCTAGGGAGCTAAAGTACCTGGGCAAGATATAATTAATAAAACTGTGCTCGATATCTGCTTTTATTTTATCAAAGTTCATGTATTCGAGCATTCAACCTTGTATCTATTTTTTTATTATGTTTAAGATATGATTTAGATTTTTTTCCACTTCAGCAACAAAAGTTTTTGGTTCTGAAACAGGAGATGTATCGTCTACGTAATAAAAGTCCTAGTATTTACTGGTATGGGTTGTGTAAATGTTCTATTATCGGTAAAATTATATTAAGGATTATGTGCAGAAGTATTTTATATAGCTGACAAAATAAATATATTGACCGATAGCTTTTGTGGTCGTTGGAGTTTTTGCCAGGTTTAAGCCAGGTATAAACTTTGTCTTTCCTTTGCTTGTCTGCAGACTTTGAATATCAGTAATTGTTGTGTTTTTGGTACAAATTTTATAATAAGCTTTGTGCTCAGATCCTCAGTCAGGAACCGTAATATTGTTCATTATATACGTAGATAGTGGATCCAAGCTCAACATAGTTGAAAGGTTCCCTCAGCTGACTGGTTTTGTCCTCTCTCATTTAAGTTTTTCTTTACTTCTTTGCCGGCAGAGATTAGGTTTGGCCCTCTATATGTTTCCTGCACTAGAAATACGTCACATTTGTGCTAAGTGCACATGTCTGATAAAGTTAAGTAAAGTAAAGTGTCTTTACTGTCATCGCCAGTTAACTTGGCGGTGCGCACAAACCCAAAATTGCTTAGTGGCTTAGGTGGTGGTCTTTAGTATCCTCCCAGTTATCAGGTGCGTAACACTTAAGTGATTTGCAGCTATTATTTTTCAGACTTCTTATTATTTCGGATAGTTAAGTGTATTTGTGACAATTTCTAACGATGGCGTTGAAAAATAGTAGAAAGAATAATTCTGTTATCAGTGGACAATCTCGGGAGATTATATTTAATGTGTTTAATTATTTCAAAAATATTAAACTCGAAGCAGAGACCCTAAAAACTGTGAAAGAAAATACAGATAAAGCAACAGGTAAGTTTGTACTTACAATAAATTAATTTTAATTAGACGACTTCTAAATAATAACAAAACCGCACTACGGTGGTCTATTTGGACCAAAAATAACTCTATATTTTTATTTCATTTTAATTATATATTATTTTTAAAACACAATAGTTCTATTTCTATTTATAAGGCATTTTCTTCCCACTGGTGGAAATATTTTGTTTGTTTATGTCTACCTTGTATTAAATTAAAATAGATCAAAAATAGGTGAATATTTGACATACATAATAATGTTGACAGCTTACCACACTTACAAAAAATTTAAATTATTCGTTATTTTACAAAAAATGATCCAGAGTTCAGCACAATTCTATTAAACATAAAATACAGAAAAATTAATCACGTGGATAGTTTCTTAGGTTTTTTGCTGATTACACACCTCACAGCAAGCTACAATATGATACATGTATATTTGCAAAATTTCGGGTTTCCCTTTTCGTACAGTATTTTCAATGTCCTCTTTTACCTATGAAAAAAAAACCTATGACAAACAAACAAACCTATGATTTGTTGACAAACCTATGGCTTGTTTTTAAACCAGGAGGAGTAATTCAAATTTACCTTTAATTTTTTTTTACCTTTAATAATTTTATAATGCTATAATATTTATGGATTACCGTCGAAGGCCGTCATGATCAACCCAAAAAGAAGATATAATATATTTGCAGAATTTTCTAGCGACTTTTTTGGCTGTGAAACTTTTTAGTTTACTCCTCCTGGTTTAAAAACAAAACATAGTGGAGGATTTGGTTGATTTTGTGTCGGCATTCCAGATTATTGCATAACAGTTTGTCGAATATACGAGAGCAAATATTATCCTCCACGGGTGTAATTTCCTCAACAAAATAATTGTTTGCCTACGTTTGGAAGAGTATGTCATAATCCCACAGGTATTTCCCTCACTATAGTCGAAGTTGTTATTTCACGTAGATTTTACTAAAAGACATTCGAGACATTATAATATTTACTTATTTAGTGTAAAAACATGTAAAATGTAAATAATAATTTTGAAATAATACCAAGAGTTAATGGATTTTGGGAACAGCTTTGACCTTGAAAATGCCACAAAGAATATAACTAAATATCTCTTTTCTTACTCAGACTCTTTAAAGTCTTTTACAATATTTTAGAATCGAAGATATGTAATTATATTATTAATGTATTGGATTTTGACAAGAGCTATGCATTACGCCTATTTAGTACACAAGTTTATGTGAAATGTTCAAGGTCATAGCTGTTCCCGAAATCCATTACCTCGACCTGTATAATTTGTTTACGATTAAAAAGACATTAATAGATTACGTCAAATTCAAAAAAATATTACTTGCTAATGACATAAGTATTTGTATAATACAGTTAAATAGCAAAACAGGTCAAATATTTCTCAGTATTTAAAATTTGGTATTTAAAACCCATTAAATTCATGACTTTCTCCTAATGACTGATTATGAAAGCGGGCGTTAAATTAGTTAGGACTAGTGTAATATATTGTGTACTGTCTTTCGATATGGCAGTAAATATAGACATTTTTATACACCTACATCCTAGATAAAATAAATCACTATAGTTACTAATTCTTTTACAGGCATTTCCATCAGAACAATCGAAAGAATAACAAGCGAGGCAAAATGTTCTTTGAAAAATACCGGCAGAGTCCATTTTTCCAGTCCAGGCAAAAAACGAGTCAGTAGATCAATCATAGATTTGCCGGAATACCAAATAAGCGACATTCGCAGAATAATTTACGATTTTTATAAAACAGAAAAATGCCGGGTTACGGTAAAAAAATTTAAAAAAAAAAAAAAAAATTCACAACGATTTGGATATCACAATTTCACAAACATCTTTAAGGCGACTTCTACGCAAAATGCAATTTCGTTGGAGGAAAACCGAAAACAACCGAAAAGTGCTTGTAGAAAAAAGTGCAATAAGAGCTTTGAGAATAAAATATCTGAGGCAAATCAAATATTTTCGGAGTCAAAATAGGCCAATCGTGTATGTTGACGAGACCTACTTACACAGCGGTCATACTTCTTCAAAGAACTCGACTGACGAATCAACCAAGGGGTTATTTTCAAATATTTCCAAAGGTCAACGACTAATAATAGTGCATGCCGGTGGGGATATGGGATTCATAAAAAATGGGTTATTAATCTTTAAATCAGGTTCAAAATCAGGGGATAACCACTCTGAAATGAATTCAGACAACTATGGAAAGTGGTTACAAGAACATTTATTACCTAATTTACCTGCTAACTCGGTATTAGTTTTTGATAACGCACCTTATCACAGCATTCAGTTGGAGCGGGCGCCTACATCAAACTCAAACAAAAATCAAATGATAGAATGGTTAATGCAGAAAAATATTTCATTTACACCTAGTGCTTTAAAACCTGAACTGTATGAAATAATTAAATATCATAAACCTCATCATGTAAAATACAAATTCGACGAAATTCTACGTGCGCATGGCCATATTCCTTTACGTTTACCTCCTTACCATCCCGACCTAAACCATATCGAACTAATATGGGCGACAGTCAAAAATAATATAAGGCAGAAAAACGTTACATTTAAGCTAACTGACGTACAAAAACTCGCCGAGGAAGAATTCACTAATATTGATGCAAATGAGTGGAGAAAACGATGTTACCATGTCATTAAGAAGGAAGATGAGTATATGGACAGCGAGATAGTTGCTGATAACGCCACGCAAATAGCTCCAATTATTATAAATCTTGACAGTGACTCTTCCAGTACAGAGTTTTCTTCTTCCGAAGATGAAGATGAAGAAAATTATTAACAATCAATTAATTTTCAAATAGATACCACTTTTCAACACGGGTACTTGTTTTAGTGTTATAATAAAACCAAAATATTAAAATTAAATAATTACTGTGTTGCATTTATTTATACAATATCCTCCATTTAATTTGAAACCCAATATCAAAGTAGATTTGTGAATTAAATTCAGTCAATATTTTATAATTTGTTTACTAAGTTAAATAAATATTATAAACTGTTGTATAAACAATGGCTTACTATTTAAATTGAATAAAACAAAATTACAATTTCATCTTTCTAATAATATATTAAAGCTTGCGAAAAATATTACTTTTTTAATTGTGTAATAATTATTTGACCTATACCACTACGCTACTGAATATACTTATCAGAAATAGTAAACCAATAGGATGAATCATAGGGCGTAAACATAATTTATTTCTCTGTGACGTTGTGCGTACTCTCTCGCCAAGTTAGCTGGCGATGATTGTATCTCTAGATATGCCCTTAATATTTATAGACATAATTAGAATAGTTGGTCCTAAAAAGGACCGATTTGACAAAAATCATATTGAACGGGTGATTAGCCGATTAATTAATTATTCATTACTCAGGGTACGTCAGATTGCGGTGGTCTTATTAGTACTTAAATTTTCGTAAAGGCTTCTCTTTTGAATCCCATAAGAAATGGATAATCTTTAACTTTTCATTAAAAATTTAAAATTTACATACTGTTACTTTTCGACGATATTTCGAATCAGATATGTATAGTAATCACCGTACTTAATATAGGGTCTCTTTGTGAAAAGTAAGTGAGTTTATCATATCGGTGACAACTCATATATGGATAATAAGGACATAAACCACAGACCACGTAGGTGATCTGTAACATAAACGGGTAAAATAAGTGTACAAAATTTCAAATAAATATATCGGCGCTATTGTTCAGGAGATGGGTTTATCCCAGAGATCAAAGGTTACATGTATATTAAAGGTTCTGTTTACTATTTTCATTACTAAAAAAGAATATTTAAAATAAAAGCCTAAAGGTATTTTTAGATTCTATGGAAATTAGAATTTAGGGAAATCAGCAAATTAAAAAATACAGCCATAATTCTGAATGACCAACTTGATACAAACAGTTGTCCCCTCTTCAACTTATTCAGTTACAGGCTATAACATGTAAACGCATACCTGTTTTATTGTCAGATAAAATAAATTTCCATCAAGTAACGGTCGAATCCATCACTTACTTAAAGAGTAGGAAAAGACATGCTTATACTTTAGAGTACGGGTACTTTATTACAAAGTACCCTTTGCCTTTGGCAATTAGTTTCTCACTTTCTCAGCGATGGATCTTCATTTCCTCATCAATAATGTTCTCGCTCGATACTGTCTGAATATCTTTCTACGATATTTAGATTTCACTATATGCTCTACATTTCTTGGCAATACTTCTAATGGCTTTCTAGTAATACTGATCTAATTAATACCTGAGTTTTACTTACATTGTTTTGTCAGCGTTCTTGTTATGTATCCAGTCAATAGAATTGGTTTAATCACTACTTTATATATCCTGATTTTAGGGATTCGTATTAGACTTCTGGATTTAAAAGTGTTATGAGGGTTATATATAAGTACATGTTAGTTACCTGTTAGTTAGTTACCTTATGTGACAACGTTATCTACGATACCCAAAATTCTGCAATCTTTCAAAACTATATGGGTTTATTGTTACGTTATGCCCTACTCTACATCCTTTCTTTTGTATGTTAAAGAACATTTATTTGGTTTTCTGATTACTGACTATTAGACCGTTTTTTTGCTGCTTGTAGCATTATTCTATAGCATTCTAATATTTAATCTATGGATTAAACCGGATAACAAATAGATATTCTTCACTTTCTCAGAGAAATAATATTCTAACATACAAAATCCTATTAAATTTCCAAAACCTTCCTTGAATATTATATTCACTTATGAGGGGCAGAAGCAATATCAGTACTATAATAAGGCGTATAGTCCTGGACTGGCTAACTATTGGATAATAGGAAGCATGAGTGTAGCAGTTTTAATGTTTTCCTGACTGCTACCTGGGATCGGGGAGCAGAGATATCAGTACCAAGTTAATGCATATAGGAATTGTTGCTTGAACTTTATTATTATTAAATAGCACTATATTTCCTAGTAAAATCGTCATGGCTTTACAATAAGACAAATTTTCGAACGTTGGTTATGGAAACGTTAAGGACATACCACCGAGTTCCCTATGTCGATATCCCGCAAAATAGTTGTAATAATGATAACCGAACCAAAAAAACAGAGATTAAAATAGGCGCCAAGAAACTGTGTTATAAAACAGTCGAATAAATATAGATTCTCGATTTAAATATTCAAAAAATTAATGAACAGCTTACTAAAATAGAAATAACGCATATTTAAGATGCAATCCATTAATGGACCGAGGTACAAAGCACTCCTAGCATATGCTAATGATATTGATCTCATAAGAAACTCTCTCCCGTCCGCAAATGACATCTTTAACAAAGTGAAGAGAGTACGAAAAATGTTTCATTTAAAATCAACAAAATGAAAACCAAATACAAGCGAGTCAAGAAAAAGAGCAATTCAATACATCTAGATAAAATAATAAAGTCAACAACTACAATTTCGAAAGTATGGAATACTCTAACTATCTTAGATCAATAATCATGGTTAATAATAATGTCACTAAAGAAATACAGAGCATAATTCTTCTAAAAATTTTTAACCTCATTATTATATCACTACAAATCCGTATAGAATAAGACATATACTGAATAAAGAAAGCTCTTATAACGATATTGTTCAGGAAAGTAAATCGCTTAAGGTAGATCGGGCATATGCATAGACGCCAAGATGTCAAACTTGTAAAACTGGTATGAAGGAAACTTAGCACAGAAGAATCCACTTGGGCGTCTTAGTATACAATGGAGAGAAAACATCCAATCATATCTTAGAAAATTAACATTTCATTGAAGATTCGTGGAAAATCGATCAACTTGGAAAAAAGTTGTAGTTAGCGAAGACCCACCCAGTGTTGTAGCGCTACGTAATGATGACAATAAAGAAAAAAGAGACACAGTGACAAAAAGCAACAAAAATGGACTAATGGAGCACAGCTGCTTCAAAATCTTGATAAGAAATACAATAGATGATTGATGGATTCGAGAAACTTGAGACTTGAGAAAGGCACTCTGCCGAAACAGCTGTAGTGATAAGATAAAATTAATTTGGTGTAAGTTTTGAAAACAAAGCTTTTAGTATTTTGTTGTTAAATAAAATGGAATTAACAAACGACATTATATACGCTATAATAACTAGACAACTTGTATGATACAGACATATAAGGAGAAAGTTTCATGAAACAATAAACTACCCAATATTCGTTATGAGTGAAATCGATAAATCGAAATTCGTCTTAACGCTTCTTCGTTTGAGACTTTTACAGTCCAAGGAGTTTTAAGAATACGCCTATATAGCCATATTTCGAATGGCTTTAATTTTTTTAAAGATTTGGCTTTCAGGGTCCAAGCTTCTACCCCATATAGCAGTTGCGACCATACATAACATTCGACGATCTCAATCTAATAACCATACTCAATTTCTTATTTGTAAACATTGACTTTTATCTGTTTAGTTTAGTCCTATCTTTTTGCTTTATCTGTTAATGATTTCTATAAGAATTTGTAAATCGTCTATATTTTCTGTCATAATTGGGGTTTAGTCTGCAAATTTTATGTTATTAATGATGCTCACTCCATTCCTTACTTCTTTCCCATAGTGTCTCCTAAAATATTAGTTGGGAGTACACATTAAATAATTGTGGTGACAACACACATCTCTGGCTGACTCCTTTTTGAATTAATATCTTGGTATCTAGGTGTATGTGTTTTAATGCATTTATGGGCTTACCAGGTTGAACTATGTCAAATACTTTTAAAAATCTATATTAGATATGAATACGTTTTCATTATAATCTCTGCATTTTTGTAATAGTACCACCATTGCGTACAATTCCTCTTTTGTTCCCAATCCACCTCTAAATCCAAACTATGTGTTGTCCAATTGTTCTTCACATTTTTTATTTACAGACGATTTAATGTTGTTATTAATCGGATGACATTTATGACTTTTATTAAATTTTGATAATCGTTACAAGTCTTTTAGTGACATATTATTTTTTTAATTTTTACTTCTCATTTAATGTCTATATTTTGTTAGTTAGTTTTAGAGTAAATACATGATGACTAAAAACGAATTGATCAATAGTAGTGAATCGATGCCAAGAGCCGCTATTCTATGAAGCTACCCTTCACGACGCCATCTTGTGGCGCTAGTTCCGTGACGCTCACCTCAGCATTTTACTGTAGAGAGAAAAAAGTAATACAATACCAGTATAGAAGCTTCGCTTCAATAATATGCCATAAGCAAAGATATAAAAGTATTCTTGTCATTATATTATATTGCATACTGTATTATTAACAAAATTTTTCATAATACATTCTGATATACGCCTTCTCTTGCCGCTAACGAACAGAAGTTTTTATTAACTTTTCGGTAATATAATTATGTAGGTATTTAGATTTTTAGCTTCTTACCATAATGCTAGAGTACAAAAGTAGTTATACTCTACTGTATTTCTTTCATGGGGGTTCTATTTTTTAACTGCGTGGTGGAGTCTTGTATTTCAGTTCGTACGATTTGCGTTAATTAATTTAATGATATTTCTGGAGTTACAAGTTTATACTCAGTTTCTGTTGTTCCGTTTATTTATCTGACATATGTTCTCTTTCTTCTCTAGGGATGTACTTAATCTCAATCAATTCTTTGATTTGGTTTTTGCCCTCTTTCACATCTGTTTCAAACCCTCCGGTAGACTTTAGGTCTTCATTTTATATAAGCATTTTTTTCTTAGCATTTTAGTTTTACCTCTTTTAAAAAGTGTGTTTATTTTTCTTTCTCAAAGAGCCTCTTTTATTTTTGTTTTTATGTTGGTATTATAATTTTTCAAATTAATTCGACATTATTCCTACTTGATTCTTTTGTTTCAGTTATTGCTCTAGCCTAATTTGACATTTTTTTCCTTCAGATGATCAAATTTTCATGGTTTGTTTATATATTGTTATAGTAAAATTCATATTTTCCACTAAGCCTAACATATGCAGCAGCAATGTCATCAAACCGAAATAATCCAGTTGTGCATAACTAACATTTCTGCTGATCGATTTACAAATAAATTTTAACAAACACATCAAATTGATCATCCTTTTTACTTTCGTATACGATCATACTTATCGAAATTAAATTTTCAATTTCCAAAAACTTATGATACCTCCTCAATCGACAACCCTGCGCCATGGACAATATCTATTCCGGCTATCGACATCAGTCTAACCTAAGAAATTCAGAGATATCATTCGTCATTAAACAAAAGTTTCATCCACTATTAAACAGATATGGCAATACCTACAACGTATACACCGATGCGTCAAAAAATGAAGACAGAGTTAGGGCAGCAATTTATTCGGAAGACATTTCAGTTAGTTTCAAATTGTCGTCAATTACAACCATCTTTTCGGCTGATATTCGCAATTCTAAAAGCACTATCGTTAATACAAAACAAAAACCAATAAAGTTGTATAATAATCACAGATTCTCTAAATTCATTATCCTCACTGACTCAATTGTACTGTGACATCCCCCTTCTACTTCTTATTAAAAAAGAACTTAAAAACATTTCAAATAAGAACATCCAAGTTCATTTTTTATGGGTGCCTTCTCATGTCAGAATTGAAGGTAACGAAGTGGTAGATAAACTAGCTAAAAACGCACCAACTAACCTGATGTCCGAAGAAAGTAACATATTGGTACAAAACGATTTAAAACCATACTTAAAACACAAAATAATTTAAAAATGGCAACAAACTTGAAACAACACTCCATCAAGGCTATACGAAGTCAACAAACATCCACATCTTTGGAAACCAAAAACAAAAGACAGAAAAGAGCATGTGATACTTACCCGTCTCCGTATCCGCCATACACGACTTACTCATGGCTATTTACTACAGCGCAAAAATAAACCAGTTTGTGAAGTGTGCAACCGTGTTCTAACGGTAAAACATTTTTTAATACAGTGTCCTAAATATAACAGTGAACGACTCAAATATAGCATACCCAACTGCCCTAGAAGAAAATACAGATACCCAAAGAATAATTTCTTATCTTAAAGACTGTCAACTTCTTCATAAGATTTAAAACATACATTGTAATACATATACATATTATTATTATTAATTGTAAACTAATGTATATGCACTATTTGTACCAACTGTAACATTAATCTAAATACGCTAATGCCTCTGTGTGGTAGATGCGTTTAAAAAAAGGTATTTATATTAGATTATAGATTATACAGTGTAGGTAAAACTTTATGGTCGGTATGTATCTTACGTGAGATGGAATGAGAAACACCTATTTAAAAATAGAGAGGTATATTAGGTCCGTCCATTATATCGTCGAAATAGCATTAGTGGAACTAAGAAAAGAGGAGAAGTTCAACATTACCAAACTTATTGGTTTTATTTGACCTGTTGTCTTCTTAGCATTTTAACAACATTCTAAGATAATCAAATTTGGGCAAATTGATTTAAATGGCAGCTTACTGTTTTTTATTTTTAATTTGCCACAATTTTTCTTTTCAACAAGTTTAATTTAACATTTTGATTTCCACTTCGGAAATCGTTTTATGTAAATAAAATTTATTAATGTTTCGTATTTTAAGTACGATTTCCGAATTGGAAATCTAAACATCAAAATAAGCTTATTTTAAAGTCACGTTGTGCCTTATTCGCAATAAAAATAATAAATTGAAATATCAAACCACAATAAAAAAACCTTCATACGAAAGTATTTGGCAACGTCTCATGTCGCGTAGTTAAAGCACCGAATAAAAGTAGAACACAGGTAACGAATGAGTAGAGGTGGGCATTCTTTTTTTTTTTCGAATCCTGAGAAAACTAATAAATATTTTTGAAAAATTTAAACGCAGAATGAAAGAATACATTATTACCGAGGGCCGAAAGTCCCTGAAAACTTCTATAATGTTTATTTTAATAAGTTACAGGGGCGAAAAAAGAGAAAATTTAGTGAGATTTTGAATTTTAAGTATCTCATTCAAAAAAACTTATTTTTTATTTCGGCCCTCGGCAATAATGTCATCTTTCATTCTGCGTTTAAATTTTTCAAAAATATTTGTTAATTTTCTCAGGATTCAAAAAAAATTAATACATATAAAAAGCATTGGCCTGAAATTTTGCGCCTACGCTCTTAACGCAACTAAACCGATTTTCGTAAACAATAACTATGATTGTTTAACAGTAGTTTCAAGTAAGAGAGTACCTACATAAACAAACAACATAATGGCTATTATCGTTTATGTGTATATTTATTGAAGTGAAAGAAACTAATCAAGGATATATTTATTATAACTTGAAAAATAAACTAAACAATACAAATAGTAAATCGTACTTACATTTACATTACACGTTATTATTAAATCGCGAATCGTCTAAATTGACATTTAAAAACGTAAGTTTTTCTACTTTACTTCTTGTTAACCGTGTTCTTCTTTTATTTAAAATTAAAACCAGATTTTGAACATGTGTTCACATTTACAATAATTTTGCTAAACCAGATATTAGTAATTGTACTACGTCGGATACTATGGATGTAAGGTTACCGTTTGATAAAATTTTATTGCAAGATTCTTGAAGGCAGCGTACCATAACAATCACTGAACTACCCTTCAAGTATTTTTGGCCACTCATTGTACTTGTTATTTCTTAAGGCCGTAAAATTTGGGAAAATTGAAAACAACTAATCCAGTCTTCATTATTTAGATTTGGTCCAAGTCTAAGTCTGTATTAACTAATACAAAAGTGGAACGGATTGCCTCTTCTAACTCGGTCATTCTTTTTAACATGTAATAGGTGAAGTTCTACCTAGTTTCCACGTCTTGGATTGGCCGTTTGGGAACTTTGTTATGTTGTAATTGATACTTTAAAAGCCTTTCAAAAGATAAGGTACTTTTTTTGAAATGTGTTTTTTTTAGAAACTGAAATTTGAAATTAGTGAAATAATTTCACTAATTTCAAAAGCGATCTTTTCTGAATTATGGTTTCCAGAAAAATGGCAGCAGCCTAATAAAATCTTTTTAAATTCTAAATTTTCGATTAAATATTGTCCTGTTAATGCGATGTAACTCAGTTACTCCATATGTCCAAAGGTCAGTAGTAATACAGATATTTTCTACTTCTTTAACAACTTGTGATCTAATAATTTGCTTAGTTTTGGTATAACATTCCTGAAGTAATGAGCCTGACGTAATGAACAAGTTTTCCTAGTTGGTGGTTTATATCCAGGAATCCACCCTGCAAACTTTTTAAAAGCTCGTTCTTCAACTATGGAAAACGGATGGAACGAGTCTTTGCATAGGTTTATTAAATCCATATCTATTTGTTTCTTTTGTTCTAAACTAATATTTTTATTAATGGAAGCATTCATCACCTTTTGACGCTTAGGTCGCGGTGGCAGTATGTCAGTACTTGTGCTAGAAGTAGCCGAAACGGACAGAAATGCGTCAGGAGAAGTTTCAATCTTTGCAATATTCAGAAAGTGGACCATAAAAGCTGCATCTTCTACTAATGCGCATTTTTTGAAAATAAAATATTATTCTTATACTAGGTCAATAATTTTGACTAAGAAAAATAATTCATAATTGAATATTTACAATAAATAAATCCTTTGACGAACTATCAATAAAGATTTGAAATCGAAAATGCAGATCAATCGTAAAACGAAACTCATTCATTAATCAGAATACCTAGTTATAAAAAACAAAAGAAAGAGTTAAGAAGCTGGTTACTTCTATAAAAAAAGAAAAAGAAGATTGTACTAGTGAAAATCAACCAGTACAAGAAAAAGAAACTGATAAAGATGACTTAACTCCATGGTGTATTTTTGATTAATTTATTAGACATCACTCATCTAAACATACACCTGTATCTAGAGATATAAAAGAAGTCGACATGTATTTGTCTGATGATATTACCCACAAAAAATTTCGAACGGTGATTGGAACTGTCCATTACAGTGGTTGAAAAACCATCGCCATGTATATCCTAACCTAACCACTATATTCATAAAATATTGCAGTATTGTAACAAAATCTGTTCATTGTGAACACATGTTCAAAATCTGGTTTAATTTTAAACAAAAGAAGAAACAACAAGAAAAGTGGAAAAACGTATGTTTTTAAATGTCAATTTAGACGATTCGCGATTTAATAATGTGTCATGTAAATGTAAGTACTATTTGTATTGTTTAATTTATTTTTTAAGTTATAATAAATATATCCTTCGTTAGTTTCTTTCAATATAATAGCCAATATGTTTTTTGTGTACTAGTTTATTTGAAACTACTGATAAACAATCAACTAGTTATAGTTTACGAAAAACGGTTCCGATAAAAATGTCAACGACCCACCTCTAGTTTCTTAGGATCGGAACCAGAGATCTCAGATCGGAACTAATCGAAACTAATCGGAACTAATCGTCTTACTACTGGGCAATGGGCAGCAATAAGAAATATGGAGGGGAGACCAAGGGGAAATATGATTGTTAATTTTTGTCTGTTCGCTGAAAATATGATTTTATATCTGCGTTAGATATCCTGTTAAATTTTACCATTTTTTTTTTTTGGACTGAGGTGGAAAGATTCGTAATCGACTAGGGAAGGTGTCCCTAGTACTGTTGGATTCAACCAAAGGACCAGAGACATACGCCGACGGCACGATGTCAAAACTATATGACAGAGGGCCCCCTTCGGACATCCCTGCCAGGTCGCCTACCAACTAAAACCACCCCCTCTTCGACCCGTGGTATCCCTGGACGAGTTCATTAGCGAACGAAACATGGGGATACCACGCGCAGACTGGGTTAAAGGTGCCCTTAGGGCTATTTATTTTAGTTACAGCACTTACCTAAAAGCAGTAAGCGTGTAGGGAAGGAGACCTAGTTTCCAAGCGGATAAACTTGAGAGCTTAAAAAAGGGGGGTTGCCGTAGAGGGTAACATTTGGTACATTTTTGTACAGAAAAGAAAAAGAAGGAAATAAAAAAAGAATGTTTATGTTTTTTTTTATTATTTATTTTTGTATTTGACCCCTCACCCAGCTTGTTCGGCTCTTTCTATTATAGTCTTCCTTTTCATGATACCTGTTATATGGTTGATTATATATTCAAAATTCTCTTTGCTGGTCATTGCAATCTGCATGATGTTGTTGGGCGCGATCGCGCCGAATCTATTCTGCAGCCTTTGTTGTTCGTAGGCGAAGACATTACACCGGAAGATGCAGTGTTCCGCATCGTCCCTCTCATCACACGAGGTGCATATGTCATCGTTGGTTTTTTTGATGCCATATGTGTAGGATCTGAAAGATCCATGACCGGTCAGGAACTGGGTAAAATAGTAATTCACTCTTTTAAATTTACAGTTGTACCATGCTACAACATCGGGGATAAGCGTTTTGGTCCAACGAGCCTTCGTGGTCTGTACCTCCCATTCTCTTTGCCATTCTATAAGCATGTTCACTCGTATGGTCCTTCTTACCTGAGGTAGGTGACCGTCATGGGCTTCATACAGCATTTGTCTTTCTTTGGCAAGCAGGTGGATGGGGAGCGTTCCCGCAATCACCTGTAAGGCCAGCGTAGAAGTGGTTCTGTACGCGCTCACCACTTTTAAAAGGGGCTTCCTTTGGGCTCTTGTTATAATATCTTTGTACTTCTGGTATTTTAGTACGTTTATCCAAACGGGAGTTCCATATAGAAGGGTCGATTGCACTACTTGAAGGTACAATTTTCTCTTAACACTTAACTTTTTTCTTAACCACTCCTAACAGGTGTTTCGTATACCTCAGGCCTCTGTCCAGGTCGATGCCTAAATACCTCGCGCAGTTCGTCGGCTCTAATTGGCTATTGCCTATTTGGAAGGTCAGGTCCGGCCCATTCCTTGGAGCTTTAAGGATGACCACTTCTGTCTTGTGGCCTGCGAGTTCGAGATCATTATTTTCCATCCACCTGTTCACTTTCTCGCAGCATTCGTTTACAATTTCCACAAGGTTGCAATGCCTGTCGTTAGTGACCAATATGGCAAGGTCATCTGCATAGGCTACTGCCATGGTGTCTCTCCCATAGTCGATGTTTAAGACCCCATTGTACAAGACATTCCACAACGTTGGGCCTAGTACGGAGCCTTGCGGTACACCGGCTGTTAGTTTCATCTCAACATTTCTGGCCACTAAAACATATCTCTCGCATAAATATCGTTTTATAATATTGATCAAATATCCCGAGACTTCAGCGGTTTCTAGTTTAGTAATAATATGGTTCCAGTTGGCAGAGTTAAAAGCGTTCTTTACATCAAACATTACTAGAGCGGCCCATTTTTTTCTGCTGTTCTTCACAGTGTCTGTAATATGCTTGACCGCATCTATAGCAGATTTTGCTTTCCTGAACCCGTATTGTCTGCTTGAGATGATGTCATTTTCTCTCAGCTCTTCTTCAAGGCGGTTCTTAACAATATTCTCATATAGTTTTCCGAGGCAGTCGAGGAGGCATATCGGTCTATAGGCTGTGGCTTCTTCCGGGTCTTTACCGGGTTTGAGTATTAGAGTTAGTCTCGCGAGCTTGAGCTGGTTAGGAAACTCTTGTCTTGTCAGCAGCTGATTCAATATGGCTCTGATAGCTTCTGGTTGTGTTTTAACTATCAGTTTTATCGCCTCTGGTGGGACACGATCGGGTCCAGGGGACTTACCTACTTTAATGGACTCTGCAGCTTTGATGAGTTCCGCATTACTTATCTCCTCCAGACAGATATGTGTATTGTACATATGTTCAATGCTGGGCTTGTTGGGAAAGAAAGTGTTCGCTATGTCTCTTCTTCTATCATCGCACAGGTTGTATGGGGTCTCGAACCTCAGCGTTTTGGTGGCTATTCGATAGGCTTCGCTCCACACGTCATTTTCCAGCGCCTCGCACAAGTCCTGCCAACATGTGCGCTTTGCCCTCTTTATAAGTTTGTTTAATTCGTTCTTGGCGCGTTTATATTCTTCTTTCGTCTGCTGAGTCCTGTTTCTCTGTGCGATTCGCCTGAATCTAAGGCATTCTGTCCGTTTTGACTGAATTTCGTCATTCCACCAGTAGGGTACGGTGTATGAGGCGGTTTTGCTCCTGCTGCTTAATTTGTATGCCCTAGTAATGGAATTCCTGAAGGTGGAAAAGTCAGTAGTTTGTTCCTGTAGATTGCTAATCGACTCCACAAATTTTGCTTTGTTGAAGTCAAGTACCTTTCTGCCATTCTTTTTTGTTACCTTTGTGCCAATCTCGAAGACGATGTACTTATGGAACGTAAAGATGTTATCATCTAGAACGTCCCAATTCGTTATCTTATTGGCATACTTTTTGGATGCCAGGGTAACATCTATGTGGCTCCGCGATTCACCTCTTTCGAACGTATGTTTCCCATTATTCATCACTGCCATATCAGTAGACGCGATCCATTCGTTCCATATATTCCCTTTGACGTCATTTCTTGGGG
The DNA here is from genome assembly GCF_040954645.1 of Diabrotica undecimpunctata. Classification (NCBI taxonomy): domain Eukaryota; kingdom Metazoa; phylum Arthropoda; class Insecta; order Coleoptera; family Chrysomelidae; genus Diabrotica; species Diabrotica undecimpunctata. Next base: position 78,869,629 of record NC_092805.1, read on the forward strand.
ACCCCCACCATATGGATTTGGCGTTTATGTCGCCAGCAATTATATAATGCTTCTCTGTTAGTGTCGCCTCTATGATGTTTTCGACCTTCTCTTCATATTGTGTCATGTTGATGTTTGGTGATATATAGCACGCTATAATAGCTACATCATTGAGTTTTATCTTAATGAAGCTTTCTTTCTTGGTGATTTTGCTTATGGATAGGTTCTTGTTCACTAAGAGGATGGCGACGTCAGCCCGCTCGTCGGCGACCCAACCGAACTTTTTAGAAATGTTTTAATTAGGTTTAGGAACTATAATGAGATCTGCTTTTATTTCCAGGGCTTTGGCGTGAATTAGATCGTGTCCCACCTTGGCTCTTCCGATGTTAACTTGTAATATTTTGAGAGTCTTCGCACCGGTCGCGGTCGAAGCCAGCTTAGTCGGTGGTGAGAGACTTTAGCTTTTCTAGACTACTATCTAGGGTGTTTTTCTCTACATCCCACGGGAAGGAGGGTGTAGTGGTTACATCAGATTCCTCATTCGGGTGAGGGGAAGATGAACGACTGAGCTGTTCGGCCTGCTGCAAGTGTTTGGCCGCCACGCTGTCGCACATGGAGCTAAACTGCTCCATAAGGGTGGAGTGGATCGCTCCATGAAAGACCTCGTCGTCGGCTTTCTCGACCTCTTCATATGACGGCCCTGGGACCTCAACCTTTAACTCGTCAGTTTTCTCTGAGCCCGTGTCCATTTCAGTCGGGGTGGGGGTAGCGGAAGGGATATCTATTGTAGGAGTAGGTTATATATTAAATAAAAATAAAAATAAAAATGAAAATAAAAATAAAAATAAAAATAAAAATAAAAATAAAAATAAAAATAAAAATAAAAATAAAAATAAAAATAAAAATAAAAATAAAAATAAAAATAAAAATAAAAATAAAAATAAAAATAAAAATAAAAATAAAAATAAAAATAAAAATAAAAATAAAAATAAAAATAAAAATAAAAATAAAAATAAAAATAATAAAAATAAAAATAAAAATAAAAATAAAAATAAAAACAAATAAAAAAAAAATATAAAAAAAAATAAAAATAAAAATAAAAATAAAAATAAAAATAAAAATAAAAATAAAAATAAAAATAAAAATAAAAATAAAAATAAAAATAAAAATAAAAATAAAAATAAAAATAAAAATAAAAATAAAAATAAAAATAAAAATAAAAATAAAAATAAAAATAAAAATAAAAATAAAAATAAAAATAAAAATAAAAATAAAAATAAAAATAAAAATAAAAATAAAAATAAAAATAAAAATAAAAATAAAAATAAAAATAAAAATCACAAACAATAAAAGAACAGTCAAAAAACAAAGCAATTCTTTAATTTACTTTTAACTTACATTTAGTACTAACTCGAACTCTGATTGTTCTGTGAATACAAATTACAAAATAGTCTGGTCAATTGGCTATGTCAAGGCCATTAAAAAAATTGGTTGACCATTCACACTGATTCTTTCAATTAGCTGTTCCTTCTTAGAGATCATCATACATTTTGTTTTCTTAAATTTCAGTGAAAGTCCATATCTCTGACTCACTTCTGTGATTCTACTCATTAACTCCTGGAGGGCTTCATAACTGTGCACCGTGTGTGTAATACCACTGTGTCATCCGCGTATCTGATATTATTGATATATTCTCCGGTAATTCGGCTTCAACATCCTCTACTGCTTCTTGAAAGATTGCCTCAGAGTAAATGTTAAACAGCAAGGGTGATAGTATACATCCCTGTCGGATTCCACGTTTGGTTTTGATATCATCAAATTCTCCTGCCTCTGTACGGATAGACGATGTTTGACTCTAGTAAAGATTGCTAATAATTCTTAGATCACAGGTGTTAATTATTCAAATATTTGTTAATATCTCCATCAGCTTGTCGTGTTTTACTGTATCGAACGCTTTATGGTAATCAATGAAGCATGCATAAATATCGCAATTCACATCTCTTCATCGTTGAAATAGCACTTGTATGCTAAAGCGAGCCTCTCTAGTACCCATTGCGTTTTGAAAACCTTACTGTGTACGGCTGCTTTTTTCTTCGCATAGTCTACATATCCTTTGATGTAAGCTGATTGTCCTGAAATCATTGTAGGATACGGAATTTGTTTTCTTAGGTAGAGCAATAAACGTTGATTTCAGCCATGATCTTGGTATTACTCCGTTTAAATATATGTCATTGAATATTTTTGTTAGTCCTTAAGTAATGTCGGTGTTAAAATAATAACTTTATGAGTTCAGCATATGCATTGTCAGGTCCAGGAACTTTTCCGTCTTTTAGTTGTGATATTGCTTTTTCCACTTCATCTGGTGTGATTGTTAAGTGTTCATTACATATATAGGACAGAGGTTGTTCGGACCTATTATCATCAAACTGTTCTTGTATGTATTTGGTCCATATGCATATTTCTTGATTTTTTATCTGTGACGATGTTTCCCTGTTGATCTTGCAGTTTGCTAGCTGTGTTAGATTTTTGAAGACCAGCTGCTTGTTTTACCTTTTTATGAATATTAAATGTATCGTGTTTTCGTTTCAACAGCTCTATCTCTTCATACTGTAATTTTAACCAATTTTCTTTGGCCTTTCCTATTTCGGTTTTTATTTGTCTCTAACTATTTTTGTACATTCTTTTGTTATTCTTTGATTTTCTTCTTTCTTCCATGAGTTGCAGTATATTGTCATTCATTCAACTTTTCCTCTTCTATTTATTTTCTATTAGATGTTCTTCTCTGATCTTGTTAAATATTTCACATATATTTTGGAGTATCTTCTGGATCATAAGTTCGCTCCATGTAACTTGGTTTTCCTGAAAGAATCCGTGCGACTCTTTTCTTTGTTTCCCTATCTTTTAGTCTTCTCATATCATATTTTTTGTTACTTTTTTTTGTAACCTTTGTAAATCAAAACCCAAATTTGCCAATATTAGGAATATGATCTGACGATACCTCAACACCAGGGTAACTTTTAACTAATAAGCATCCATTACAGAATCTCTTGTTTACCATTATGTAATCAATTTGATTTCTTATTATGTTTCCTGGTTGATCTTGCGGAGAGACCCAAGTATATAAACGTCTTGGTGGTAGTTTGAATAACGTATTTACTATTTCAAATTCTTCTACCTCTACAAATAGTTTTAAACTTTCTCCCCCAAATTTTTTTTCCCTAGACCAAAATCATCAATTAATTCAGCGCTTTTTCCCTTACCAATTTTTGCATTCAAGTCACCCATAATAATAGTTATATCTACTTTTTTAATTTGTTTAAGTGAATTTATCAACAACTCATAGAATTGCTCTACCTCTTATTCTGGTTTATCGCTGGTTGGGGCATACACTTGTAAAACATTTAGTTCGACCGGAGTAGTATTCAGTTGGATTATAATTAATCTTTCACAAATAGGTATAATATTTGTAACATATTAAAGTAATTGAGGAGATACGATTACTTCAACCCCATACGTATATGGTTGTCAACAATACAAGCACCACTTTATACTCGCGAGATTACAACTCGCTTGTAATACCGAAAATTAGTGAAATAGACATATTCCACAATAGATTCCTATATTTGATCCATTATTCTGCAGTTTTAAAGCTGTCTATGTATCTGGATTAAACATTATAGGATATCGTGACATCATTATTTCATTTATGTCACTATGCCCTAATCTAACCATGATGTTAATCATGTTTTTTTAAAGTCTACAATATCCCATTCCTACCACCCCTAAAAACGATTTTCAGAGGAGGGAAGTCCCGTAGGATCTTTGCAGCTGATGTTGTGGTACCTCTCAGAGACCCTGTAATTCCTGACAAGCAAGTTAGTATTTGCACTTTGCTTAATTTAAAAATAACACTTTTTTGCTACATCTTTGGTCACCACACCACCGATGTATGTGCTACTGTTGATTTTATAACCATGTTATAAATCAAATAAAATAAACTTCGTTCGAAATTCAATATTTTTCGATAAGTCTGTCTGACTACCATGAAAGTAGACATACTCATCCACTGCTTGTTCCAGATTTTTTTCAATTAGGTCTGCTTAAGCCTGTTCTACTTAAGTATGAGGATGCCATCTACGTACTGCCAATACTAAATACTTTTGTGACGTTGCCTTAGGTCCGAATCTATTCGATAATGCCCTTAAGTTTTCTAGTGACTCTTTGTTCCGGAAGGTTGTAATATTTTCTTTACCTTTTCTTCTTCTTCTTAATCTTTTTACCTTCCTTGAATATTTCTGTGACGTCGCTTTTGGTATTTTCTGGAAGTTCCTTTATACCTTTGGTCTTTACCAGTTTCTGGTTTTGTACAGTTTTTCCTTAGTCTCGTACCAGCAGCTATTGTTTGCTTTTTCTTTGGGGTCCCCGATAGTTGTTTAGTCATAGGTCAGAGGCCCTATCGGGGATCAATCTGGCTCAATATTTGGGGTGGAGACTAAATCCGCGACCGTTATATTTTTATTTCTAGACTTAACTCATTTTAAACCTTTATTCTTTTCTTACGTATCACTTAAGCGAAAACCAAGAAATAGCATCCTACTTACATAAACTACTGACTACTTGTTCATCGTTGGACAACGTAAGCATCAGACACTTAAAAATGCCTAATATTTCTGCATACTCTTTTATCATTTTATACATACGTTTAATGTTAAACCTAAATAAGCGGAAACCCAACAAAATATAATCTGAAAACAAAAAACGGACAATATAAAAGTAATAATTGACTTTCTTGACACAATGTCTAAGGTAATTGAAACATTTGATATTTAACCAATAATACAGCAAGAATAACTTTCCTAATTAAAGATACAAGAAAAAGACACCTTAGATAGGTCTAAACTCTAATTTCACTATTTGGGAGAGTGAGTCATCGTTTGAAGGCGTAGAAGTGGGGAAAGACGTATCAAAATCCAGTGGCGTACACTCACTTTTATTTCAACGTTAATTATATTATATTGTTTAAATATTATTGTTCAAAATAGGCCACAATATACTGCAGGTTTTTACTGAAGTTTCCATCCAAAGACCGTTTTCAAAGATATAAATTATAGTTATATTTATTTTATTTGTTTATTATTATATATGTATCGAAACGTCAGTAAAATAAACATGTAAATAGATGTATTGTGGCTTATTTCCAACATTCTCCCTAAAAATACGGAATGCCACAAGCAAAAAGCCACAGAAAAATAAATATTGCTATCATTTGTATATTTGAAAACGATCTCTTTATATAGAGATCGAAACGTCAGTAAATTAAACATTTCAATTAAATATATTGTTACTTATTCCCAACATTATTTCTAAATATACAGAACGGCAAGCAAAAAGCCATAGAAAAATAAATATTACTATCACTTGTATATTTGAAAACGATGTCTTTATATAGAGATCAAAAAATCAGAAAATTAAACCTATAAATAAATATTTTGTGGCTTATTCCATACAGTCACCTAAAAATACAGAATGCCACAAACAAAAAGCTATAAAAAACAAGTAATTTTGCAGAAAGCTTACTGATGCCACCAGGCTGTCGCGGAAGTTACGCTAAAACTTCTTTTGACGTGACCCGTCCTTAAAGAGTTACACAATGAAATTTTTTTAAAACAAATTTAAAGACAGTTTCCACACCACCCGAGAAATATGTCTTGTGGCGCGTCACTTTTTTTAAATGAGTGTTCGCCAAGAGCCATATTGTCCCATTAAATAAAATAAACAAAACACTTAAACAGTATAAAACAAAACAAAATAAAATCCTATAAAATAAAATAAAATTCTATAAAAACAAAATAAAAATAATTTTGGATGTAACAAAACATGGTACTATTCTATTTAAACACAAACACTATACACACTTACTATGTTCTTCTCGTTTTTTTTTTGTTTTTGTTTTTTTTATGCTGATGCCTACTAAACTATTAGAAAATATTATTCGCTGTCTAAATCTGAAGATGCAGTGCTGCTATCGCTGTCATTATCTTCACCTGGTGTAATTATAATTGGCTCTAGTAAAACTTTGACATGAGTGTCAAGTTCCCATATACTATATTCTTCTTTAATTATAAGTAGTTGAATTTTGAGCATTGATTCTTCGTATGCAATCCCTTTTTTTGTAAGCCATTCTTGAATTCTCCCTTTCCGCCATGCCGTCGTCGGTAATTGTTCTAGTCTGCGGTTATGATATGGCGCATTGTCCATAACAACCACAGACCCAGATTCCAATTTTGGTAAGATTCTCTTAAACCAGTGCCCAAATACTTCGGAAGTCATTTCTTTATGATAATCACCTGTTTTTTTCAACTCAAATTGAAGCAAACCATCATCAAAGAACCCTGTATCACTTCCTATATGGGTGATGATTAAACGCCGTCCCTTTCCTGATGGAGCTTTTAATCCTGTAGACCAGCCTTCTATAAATGCTTCGCGTTTACTTTTGACATTTAAATCTTGCCAAACTTTTCCAACTGTATGACCTTCGTTAATTTGGACAGATTTGTGTATAAGATTCCTAGGGTTGATTTAGTGGGTGCAAACAATAAAAATTTGACGACAGTAAACGAAGGTTTGGGAGTACAGATAAGAGTGGGAAACAAATTCCATATTATGAAATGTGTGGTGATTGAAGATTTAAATCATGATATGATAGCGGGAATTGATGAATTGAGGAAAAAAGATATCACCATAAATTTTTCGGAAAATAAACTGGAAATCAGAGCAGAACCAGACAACACAGGAGAAGAAAAGCAAACAGATAGGAAAACAAATTCTGGAAGGATCAATGCACAGGAAAAACGCAAAGAAATCGATATGACTGTAGAGGATAAACCGAAAGTACAAGAACAAGATCTAACAGAAGAGAAAGAGAGAAGGAAGAAAAAGAAGAAGAGTTCAAAAAGAAAGCAGGAAAATAAGATGGAGACCAGAGAAAAACAGGAAATAGAAGGTACAGAAGAATTGTTGGCAACCGACGATAAAACAGAATGGAAGCAGGAAGAAAAAGAAGGTATCATCAGAGAAATGAAAAGAATAGAAACATGGTGCTAGGAATACCAAAGGGAATTAGAGGATAAAAAGAAAACAGAAGAAAAAATGGCACTGATGGACGAGAATCCAGAATTTTGTGGAGAAGTATTATGGACAGTGAACACATGTGAACAAAAGGAGGATGAAAGAAAAATAAATTGTGGAGAAAACATGGGAAAGAAAATAGAGAAGATTTTAGGAAACCATAGAGATCTTGTTAATGAAGTAAACCGAGTGGCTAAAAAGTATGAAGTATGAACTTTCTTTTAAGGGAAAATACTTGGAAAAATTTAAAACGAAAATATATCCAATCCCGTATAAAGACAGGCAATATACGGGGTATTTTAACATTCACGACATTTATCAGTATCATAAGTAGATTTTAATAACAGTGAAATAATTTGATCCTAGAAAACTTTTGTCATTTTTAAAATTTAACAAAGAGTTTTCGGCAGATCAAATGGCGGGGATTTGTTATGATATGTAAAATCGAGAAAAATATTGGGTTGATTAAAATATTTCAAAGTTCAAAAAACATTAAAATAATTCAGATAAGTAGGATAATAAGCAACAAACATTTCGAAGAAGGAAAGTTATTAAATTCTTGGATTACCTGTACTAAACAAAATGTAAGCTATACATAAATTATTTCTTTGTTATACTTGAGTGACCCGCATAATTTTAAGTGAAATCCAAAGACAATTGAACCAGGGTTTTTCAAATACATTAATGCAGTGATTAAAGACAATAGAAGAGATTTTAGGAAGAGGTTTTTGTTAGTTTTTAAGAATTATAGAAAAATATTATTTGTAAATAAGTTTTAGGAAATTTTATAATTATAGGTAAAAATTTGTTTGTTATCGAAATGAAAAAAATGGGGGAATTGTGACGAGTTTTGATTGGCGGAGATTGAAAAAGGTGGGATAGGTATGTAGGAATGAAAGTTTAGCTAGATTTAGGAGAGAGAAAAGATAATCAGTTGGTTTTCCAAGTCTGTAGGACGAACAGTGATTGTTCTCTGGCGGTTCCCGAAATGTAGCAAGCAGTAGTGTTGAATGTTAGTGAGTTTTTGTGGAGTTAGTGTATCTGACAGAAGCTGAAGCAGCAAAATATTGTAAGTCATATTTCTCTACTTATATTCCAAGAGTCACTGTTCAGGCCAACGAGAGATTCAGTTTATCGTAAAGAGAAGATATTCCAAGAGTCATTTTTCACTCGGGCCAACGAGAGATTCAGTTTATCGAGAGGAGAAAGGCTATCATAATTTGAATGATTTGTGCTTTTGAAGGAGATCATTAAGGACGATATACTTGCAACAATCTGTTGTAAGATTGCTGATTATATAGGGAGCGGTTGAGAGGAGATAATATAGTCTACAAGGAACAAGGATTTGGACCACTCATCATCAGAGAGAGATATTTTTGTTTTCTGCAGTTTTTTCTTTTATTGATAACACAATTTTTACACTTAATTTAGAAAGGATATAAATATTTTGATTAGGAGAGTTAGAATAGTTTGGGATTTTGAGATTTCAATTAATATTGTTTGTACCATTAATTTTGATTGTTCACGTACGTAGAACAAAATTTTGAGAATCATTATATGAGATTTGTTTATTGAAAACTTTTGAGTGTGAATTATTTCATTATTTTTATTTCAATATATAGTGTTAGATCATATGTGTTTTTTATTATTCCGGTATTCTTTGGACCTTACCTTTCACATGTAATAGCATAGAAAAATTGTGATAGAGTCATAATCATATCATTTAAATAATTTTAATTAATCAAAAAAAATTAATTAGCTAATTATTGCTTGGCGCACCAAGACTTTAAATATCACAATAATATATATATATATATATATATATATATATATATATATATATATATATATACATATATATATATATATATATATATATATATATATATATATATATATATATGTATATATATATATATATATATATATATATATATATATATATATATATATATCAAGTGGTCAAGTGGCCACCGATATACGGAGCTCACTTGACCATTCCATAATATTGGCTCTGTCGATTCGTCAACATGTATAGTTTCACAATTTTTAAATGTTTTGTGGAGCCCCTAAGTACCCCTGTATCATGAATGTATATCGCTTAGTTCACGTGTATATATTATAGGGGTCGTTCAGATCTTGTTCCGTGTATATTGGAACCATACGTATATCGGTTTAAGTAAGCTCTGATAGTTTGGCAACCATGGGATTAAGCCGTTTATTTCCAGCGTATATTCTAAACGGTTCATATAGACTCCTTACTTTTGTTATCATTCATACGCATTACAGTATGTAACAGATATGTGTACTACCAAATACCTGTTTTTGGTAGGTACGTGCTTTTCTAAAAATAGATTTATAGATACAAAAGGATTTCATTACCAAGTTGGATGTGTTTTTTCATATGCGAAAATTTCCTAATGTATTTTGTTAACGTGAGTATGTCTTTATACGTTTTATTTAAGAATCCGGTTAATAAGAACTTCTTTTATTTCATCCATTGTTTCATGACATCTTATATAGAGCTTTTTTATTATTTTAATTTTTCTTTTTTATTATTTTATTTTTTTCTGGATTCTGTTTCTTATTATTCTATTTTTTAATTCTGGATAGAAGGTTATCTCAAAATAAATATTTAAGTGCTAGAATAGATATTTTTTTGTTAAAATGGGTAGTAGTGCATAAAAAAGGGAAGAATGATTAATTTTTCTAACATGAATTATACCACTTCACCAATATTACATATTTCTGATAGTTTTATCTCGTATTTAGGAGTAATATGTAATCAATATAAGTGGAGTTAGTGTCAAATTTGCAATGATCTTTATAAGTAATAGCTTACTGACTGTACTTTACATGTTCAGTTCACATTAATAAACCTTGTCCCTTCAAAAAGAGCGATTTGAACGGTAAAGTTAACTAAGAAAGTGCGATAAGTCTTGTACCACCCCACATGCACACAAGTTAACCGGTGTTTGCTGGCAGATTTAAGGAAGATAACTACCATAAGGAAGTTCCGTTCGAGGGATCAGATGGAGAGGAGCAGCTTATTTTTGTTTGCATATCTTACAGATGTGTTGATATAGCCAGTTTTTCTTTGATTCTAGTCATAAAATGGGCTGGTATTCGTGGAGTGGATGTCACGAATCTGGACTTTATATTTTTTCTCTCTAGCTACTTATCTTCGGATATTAGGTGAATTGATAGCTACGATATTGTAGAGCTTATGTATGGATGTGAGTCTTAATATTCCCTGAATTTGGCTGACTAATTTATAACTAAATATTTTATAAGTTATTTAAATAACTATTTATAAGCGGCATTTAGATTAACAAATACCACTCCTCATACCTGATATTTTTCGTACTTCTCTTCGCTGTGTTGGGCAAGATTTAGTATTTGTGACATATATGATCTAACCTGTCATATATAGCCACTTTTGTCTTTTAATTTGAGTTTTTCTTCTATTATCGGTTTATATTAAGGATCATGTACAGAAGTATTCTGTATAGCTGACAAAATAAATAGATATATTGGCCGATAGCTTTTGTGGTCGTTGGAGTTTTTGCCAGGTTTAAGCAAGGCAACAACTTTGTCTTTGCTTTGCTTGTCTAAAGACTTTGAATATTAGCCATTGTTGTATTTTTAGTTCCAATTTTATAGTTAGTTTTGTGCTCAGATCCTTAGCCAGGAGCCGTAATATTGTTCATTATATACGTGGATAGCGGATCCAAGCTCAACATCGTTGAAAGGTTCTCTCAGCTGACTGGTTTTGTTTTCTCTCATTATAAGTTTTTCTTTGCTTCTTTGCCTGCATTTAATATGTAATTTTCAGCGATTAGCTTAATACCAAATACCATAGGATTGGCCATCTACGTGCTTCCTGCATTTTGTTAAGCGCAGAGTGTCTTTATCTCTAGATATACTCTTAATATTTATACACATAATTAGAATAGTTGGTCCTAAAAAGACCAATTTGACAAAAAACATATTGAACGGGTGATTTAAGAATTAATGATTACTTAATTATTTATTACCCAGGGTACGCCCGATTGCGGTGGTCTTATTAGTACTTCAATTTTCGTGAACGTTTCTACTTTAAACTTCATAAAAAATGACTAATCTTTAACTTTTCTGTTACTGTTATTTTAAGACGATATTTCGAGTCAGATTTGTATAGTAATAACTATAGTCAATATATAGTCTCTATAAGTAAATGAGTTTGTGGTATCGGTTACAACTCATATATATTGATAATGAGGAAATAAACAGGTTAAAATAGGTGTAGAAAATTTTACCTACATATATCGGCACCATTGTTCAGGAGATGGGTTTATCCCAGAGATCAAAGGTTACATACATACATACAGGCGTATTCTAGGTTCTATTTATATATTTTTATTACTAAAAAAGTGTATTTATAATAAAGGCCTTAAGCTATCTGTAGATTCCATGAATATTAGAATCTATGGAAATTAGCAAATTAAAAAATACAGACATAATTCTGAATGACCAACTTGAGACAAACAGTTATCCCCTCCTCAACTTATTCAGTTACAAAATATGACGTGTAAACGCATACCTGTTTAATTGTTAGATAAAATGAATTTCCATCAAGTAACGGTCGAATCTATCACTTAGGTACTAAAAGAGTACGAAAAGACCTGCTTATGCTTTAGAGTATGGGTACTTTAGTACAAAGTACCCTTTGCTTTTGCCAATTGCTTTGTCACTTTCTCAGCGATGGGTCTCCCTTTTGCTCATCAATAATGTTCCCGCTCGATATAGTTATTCTAAGATATTCAGATTTCACTATATGCTCTACATTTGGCTTTATCTCCTATTAATTTACAACTTCGACGAAATCTTTATAATATATCTAATGCATTGATATTAAAGTGGAGTAGAATACTTGGTAGATAATATTTATTTGTTTTGAGTATACCTATTTTACGACCTAGTACATAAAAAAATAAATACTTGTGTGCTCAGTGCTTTCTAAGTCTGTAAAACATAAACATGCTTCCATATTAGATTATACATTTATTAAGAATGTCCACTCTCTGAATTGAAGTTTTTATCTTAAAATATGACTGTGTCCCACAATCTTTCACAAAAGTTATTCTTTTCTGAAATTTTCTGAATAAGGTTCAATAGGTTTTTATATTTTGATTTAAGTTTTAATCTTTAAATCGAAGTTCATTTTTTGAAAAACTATAAACATGTGACAACAAATTGCTACATGAACGGCGTTATGCATCACTAGACCCAGCCCCAATTTCTTAAATTGTGGATTATGGCGCTTTCTGGTGGAAAAGAGGAACAACAGGATAACATCAGATGTAGACCAAACAAAAGAAATTAGGAGACGCATTGAAATAGCACGTGCATTATTTTTTAAACTTTAAAAGTTTCTTTGTTTTCGGGATATAAAGTTAGAGCCTGAGAATGCTTCGATGTTACGTGTTCTCTACTTTTCTTTATGGCTTGGAAGCGTGAACACTAAAACAAGTCCATGTGATGAGAGGGCAAAAATACGCATTATTACAACTTATTATGCAAGGCAAAATCCGAGGAAAGCGAAATGTGGGAAGACGAAGAATATTCTGGCTTAAAAACTTAAGGGAATGGTTTGAATGCAGTAGTGCAGAACTTTATAGAGCGGCAGTCAACAGAGTCCGTATAGCCATGATGATTTCCAACCTTCGATAGAAGATGGAACTTAAAGAAGAAGATAGAAAAAGGCATAAACTATTTACGTAATAAATCCCATTAACCTGTTAGTAACGGATAACCAGATATATTTAAAAAAATTAAGTACCTTTCTTTTTATTTTGGATTTTGAATTTTGCATAACTAGAGCAAGCGACTAATTTTTGTGTATTAGTTTTGGACCAAGCGCCTCTTGCGAGCGTTTTAATGATTGTAAATCGAATATTTGGCAACATATGTACATAAACGTGGTTAACAATGGTGACGTTGGCAACTTGTTGAGGCGTTTAGGTTAAGAAGTAGTGGCAGTTATTGCTTAAATTTTTCTATAATAGTCACATTACAGAAGAGCTAACACAGAAAGAGAATACTTAACAAAAGACATAACAATAAGTAAAATGTATGAATTGTATATTGAAGAAGCAGACAATGATCTTGTTAAATTTTCGTTTTACAAAAAATTTTTAACACGATTTAATCTTCAAAGAAAAAAGTTGAAAAAAGATACTTGTAGTAGATGTGATTGTTTCGAATTAGAAATTAAAAATTGCGCAGATAACGAACAATTAAGCGTTAACAAAAGAAAAAATGTGCACTTAGAAGAAAGAAAGCTAGACATGAAGATAAGCAACGATCAACCAGAAGTGGAAACCTTTTGTTTTGATTTAAAGAAAAACTCTTCCCCTTTCGAGAATTCTAATAAATATTGTATATTATAAGCGTCAATTATGTATTTACAACCTTGGTATCCATAGCGCCAAGGATAAAAAAGGTCATTGTTATATTTGGATATTGGATAGAAGGTGAAGCTGGTCGGGGAGCCCAGGACGTAGGCATTTGTCTTAAGAAACACATTGAAGAAAATGTTACTTCTGCAAAACATGTAATTTTGTGGTCAGACTCTTGTGGCGGCCAAAACCGCAGCGTTAAAATAGTTTTGATTCTGATAATGATTTTGGAAACTCATCCTACCATTGAAAAAATTACATTACGCTATTTCTTTCCTAGTCATAGCTTTTACCCAATGGTAGTGATTTTGGAGATTTTGAAAATGCCCTAAAATTTCAACAACGTTTATATACCGTTGATGATTACCTAAACGTGATGAAAAAATTCCGTAAAAAGAACCCACTAGTAGTTCACAGAATGAAAAAAGAACAATTCGTCAAGCTAAGAAGAAACACAAGCGAATCAACAGAAGAGACCAATTTAATAGATCTTGATAAAATATTAAAGTTAACAACTACAATTTCGTAAATATGGAACACTTTAAATATCTTAGATAAATAATCACGGTTAATAATAATGCCACTAAAGAAATACAGATCATAATTTAAACTTTTTACCTATTTTAATACATAGATGCTAATCATGGAAAATGACTAAAACGGATAAGGAAGAACTACGAATATTTGAAAGGAAAATAATAGGAAAATTGTTTTAACCTCATTATCATATCGCTACAAATCCGTATAGAAGAAGAACACATACTTAATAAAGAAAGCTCATATAACGATATTGTTTGGGCAAATAAATTGTTTAAGGTAGATCGTACACATGCATAGACGCCAAGATGTCAAACTTGTAAAACTGGTATGGAAGGAAGTTAGCACAGAAGAATACCACTTGGGCGTCTCAGTATGCAATGAAGAGAAAACATCCAATCATATCTCAAAAAATTAACATCGTGAAGGTTCTTCTCTGAACCCCATAACAAATGGCTAATATTTTACTTTTCATTAAAAATTTAAATTTTAATAAGTCACGTAAATAACGTTTTAAAAGTGCCTTTCCTGAGATAACTTTTTTTAAGCCTGGTTTGTTTGATTTCATGTAATTGATTTGATAGTCCCCAACAGATGAGTATTGACTATAGGTAGGATAGCAGGTAGTTGAACAGGCATGTGTTAATAAATATGATGGGTCGGTAGATAGTCTCATTATTCCTAAATCTGCCCTCATGTTACCTTCCCCCTTCATTTGTGGAAGTCCTAAAGGCATTTTTTCTCTTGGGGCATCCTCCCAATTTAACTTGGCAATGTAGTTATTATAGAGCCTTTGGATATAGCCAGCGCAACTTTAGCATTGAGATTTAGCTTCTTACACGACGTTGTTGTCTTTATATATGTGTTTGGCCTTGGCATTAGTTCCGTTCGGTATTGGTTAGTACGCGGACCTTTGTAAGTCGGAAAATACTTCTGATTGCTTTTCTAGCAATCCTGATCTAATTAATACCTGAGTTTTACGTACATTGTTTTGTTAGCGTTCTGGCCACATATCCACACATTAGCACTGGTTTAATCACTGTTTTATATATTCTGATTTAAGAAAGTCGTATTAGACCTCTGAATTTAAAAGTATTATAAGAGTTATATATACATCAGTTAGCTACCTGAATATTCCCTTTTATTTCTTATGTTACAACGTTATCTACGATATCTAAAATGTTGCAATCCTTTAAAATTATATGGGTCTATTGTTACGTTATGCCCTACTCTACGTCATCTCTTTTGTATGTTAAAGAACATTTATATGCTTTATTACTGACTATTAGACCGTTTTTTTTATGTTAATATCATTATTTTATAGTATTCTAATAATTTATGGATTAAATCCGGATAGCAAATTGATATTCTTCACTTTCTCGGAAAAATAATATTCTAACACACAAAATCCTATTAAATTGCCAAAACCTTCCTTGCATATTCTATTCACTTATGAGGGGCAGCAGCAATATCAGTACCATAATAAGGCGTATAGTACTGGACTGGCTAATCGTTGGATAATGGGAAGCATAAGTTTTAATGTTTTCGGGACTGCCATCTGTTAGCGGAGTGCAGAGATATCAGTACCAAGTTAATGCATATAGTAATTGTTGCTTGAACTTTATTATTATTAAACAACACTATATTTTCTAGTAAAATCATCATGACTTTACAGTAAGACAAATTTTTGAACGTTGGTTATGGAAACATCATGTACATACCACCAGGTTCCCTATGTCGATATCCAGCAAAATCGTTGTAATAAGGAGACGGCAAACAAAAATCCAGAGATAACAATATGCACCAAGAAAGTCTGTTTTATTCAACAGTCGAATAAACTACAGATTCTTGATTCAAATAGTCAAAAAATCAATAAACAGCTTAGTAAAATAGAAATAACGCCTATTTAAGATGTAATCCATTAACGGGCCAAGGTACAAAGCACTCCTGGCATATGCTAATGATATGGATCTCATAAGAAACTTTCTCCGGTCCGCAAACATCTTTAACAAAGTGCACGAAAAATGTTTCACTTAAAATCAACGAAATGAAAACCAAATACAAGCGAATCAACAGAAGAGACCAATTTAATAAATTTAGAAAAAACATTAAAGTCAACAACTACAATTTCGAAAGTATGGAACATTTTAAATTTGCTGTGGCAAAAATCATTATACTTGGTTTACATTGATATTTATGTGGCAATCAGCTGTAAAAGTCATTGCCTTTTTCGTGTCGTATCATATTTTAGCATATATTTTGAGTGAAATTGATCCTAAATGCGTCTAATAATATTAAGTTTGTAAAACAGCTGTCCGTTTATGCTCATTCGGTCACCTTTTGTAAAACAGTCTGTGTAAATATAAGGGATTTATATAATCTTTTCATTTCGTAATCTTTTCGTTTTATAATTATAGTTCTCTTGCTTTTATTTTCTATGGTAATACATATACATACCCAATTCAAAAGGGAGAAAACCAGCGAATTCTAAATTAAACATAAACATTATTCTCTCTTTCTCCCTATATGTTATATAAAGATCATCGTCATCGTATAGTCAGAACGGAACAAGATTCTATTGCCTTTTCTTCTTTTTGTCTTCCCTTTCCTATGGAAAATACAGCCAGGTAAATGACGTTTTTAAAATTTATGTCAATATTTCTGAAGTGCCTTTCCTTGGATAATTTTTTTAAGCCCAGTTCGTTTGATTACATGTAATTGATTTGATATTCCACAACAGATAAGTATTGATTGTAGGTAGGATAGCAGGTGTTGATAAATATAATGGGTCGGTAGATAGTCTCATTATTCCTAAATTTGACCATATGTTACCTCCTCCTTCATTTGTGGAAGTCTTAAAGGCATTTTTTCTCTTGGGGCATCCTCCCAATTTAACTTGGCAATGCAGTTATTATAGAGTCTTTGGATAAAGCCAGCGCAACTTTAGCACTGAGATTTAGTTTCTTGTACGACGTTGCTATCTTTATATATGTGTTTGATCTTGGAATTAGCTCTGTTTGGTATTGGTTAGTACTCGGACCTCTGTAAGTCGGAAAATACCTCTGATGGCTTTTCTAGCAATCCTGGTCTAATTAATACGTTCTCGTCACGTATCCACACATTAGCACTGGTTTGATCACTATTTTATATATCCTGATTTTAGAGACTCGAATTAGACTTCTGGATTTAAAAGAGGGTTATATATACATAAACATCAGTTAGCTACCTAAATATTCCCTTTTATTTTTTATGTAACAACATTACCTACGGCTTCTAAGACGCTGCAATCTTTCAAAATTATATGGCTTTATTGTTCCGTTATGCCCTACCCTCGATCCTCTCTTTTGTATGTTAAAGAACATCGACTAGAACATCTACTAAAGAAAGCCTAACCACTTTAAAATCCGGTAACATTTTCTATCATGTCGGAGAAAACTATGGGAATGGAGGCATTGGGCTCTTTATTAATAAAAAACTAGCTGAGAATATCATATCAGTAAAAGCAGTTTCCACAAGAGTTATACTTGCAAAATTACAACTAAACACCCGTTACTCCATAAAGATCATTCAAGTGTATGCACCAACATCGAGTCACGCTGACGAAGAAATAGAACAGTTCTATGATGACTTGTACACAGCTGTTTCAGAAGACCAAGAACATTTTACGGTAATATGTGGCGACTTTAATGACAAAATAGGAATAAGCACTGACCCAGCTGAAAATGCCCTCGGAAATTTTGGCACACCAGGTAGAAACGAAAGGGCCGAAATACTCTTAAATTTCCTATTAGAAAACAATCTATATTTAATGAATAACTTCTTCTATAAGAAGATCCATAGAAGATGGACTTGGAAGAGCCCCTATGGTAAGACAAAAAATGAGATCGACTTCATCATCACTGACAAAAAACATATAGTCAAAGATGTTACAGTCTTAAATCAATTTTCGGTTGCAAGCGATCATAGAATGGTCCGAGCAACTGTAGAAGTCAATATTAAGCACGAAAGACTGAAGATGATAAAAAGTAAAAAATTCAAACCTTGGATGCGCCCAACGAATGAACTTGAGTTTAAAAAATATATCACCAGTAACTTACTCAGAAATACAACAAGAGAAGACATAAATAACCTAAACGAAGAAATAGTAGATACATTAACACAAGATCAGGAAAAATTTGGCCCTAAACATGGAAAAGAACAAAAAAATAGTAAAGAAACGAAACAAAAAATTGAAGATCGTAGAATGCTGAGAAGTCAAGGAAATGTTGACTCACAAGATATAAACAACATAAATAAAGAAATCTCTAAAGCCATCAGACGGGATATTAGAAAATACAACAACGAGAAAATTATAAAAACTATAGAAGACAACAAAAGCATGAAAGCGTTGAGGAGAAAAATAGAAAATGACAAAAAAGAAATCTTCCAACTTAAAGACAAATATGGAAACATTATATAAAAGTCAACTTATTCCAGAGCTCATCGAACAACCAATACAAAAGGTACATAATGTAGGATCGGAGGATATACCAGATATATCACGAGAGGAAATTCAACATGCCCTCAAAAATATGAAAAATAATAGAGGTCCGGGGGAAGATAGTGTAGTCATTGAGACAATTAAACTAGGAGGTCCACTTTTGATGTCCCGAATCCAAACACTTTTTAATATATATCTGCATAGTAAAAACATTCCAAGTAAATGGAAAAATTCGGTTACAATCATCCTCCACAAAAAAGGGGATAAAGCAGATCTCTAAAACTATATACCAATTAGTTTGCTTAACTACCTATACAAGCTCTTTACTCGAATACTGACAAACAGATTAGAAGCAAAACTCGATTTCTATCAATCAGAAGAACAGGCAGGATTTCGAGCGGGACACGGAACAAACGACCATTTGCAATGCCTTAAAACTCTAGTTGAAAAATCTATCGAATATAACAGACCCCTTGCTCTTATCTTAGTCGACTTCCACAAAGCATTTGACACAGTCGAAACAGTTGCTATCTTAAAAGCATTATCAGAATGCAGAATATATCAAAGGTATGCAAATATTATTCGAAATATATACGAAAATGCGACAACAACCGTTAACCTCCATTGCACTGAGAAGATAAAAATTGGCAGAGGGGTGCGGCAGGGAGATACCTTGTCGCCAAAACTATTTATAACAGTCATGGAGTACGCATTTAAAAGGCTAGAGTGGGAATCAAAGGGTATTAGAATCGATGAAAAGATCTTCAATCATCTCAGATATGCCGATGATATTGTTCTCATAACAGACAACTTAGGAGAAGCCAGAGTTATGCTACAACAACTACAGCAAGTAACCCAGAAAGTCGGTTTAAAAATAAACTATGGAAAAACAAAAATGATGACCAATCTCGTCCCCAATCAGCTAATAGAAATCAAAAAGTCGCCCATAGAACTTGTAGAAAAATATGTGTATTTGGGTCACGAAATAAGGTTAACGCGAGATAACCAAACATGCGAGCTACTCAAAAGAATAAGTCTGGGTTGGGCTGCATTCGGAAAAATGAGAGACGTATTTAAAACAAATATACCAATCCATTTAAAAAGAAAAGCTTTTAACCAGTGCGTTCTACCAGTCCTCACATACGGAGCAGAAACCTTAACTCTCACAAAAACATCAGCCGAAAAATTGAGAAGGACACAACGAAAGATGGAGAGATCAATGCTTGGAATAAACTTAAGCAATAGAATAAGAAACGAGGAAGTTCGTAGACGAACCGGAGTGGAAGACATTATCGAACATATTACAAAAAAAAAATGGAGATGGGCAGGACATGTTGCAAGAATGAAAGACAACAGTTGGACCAAAAAATTGCTTGAGTGAAGACCACGGACTGACAAGCGAAGCCGAGGAAGACCCCCAAAGCGATGGACCAACGACCTCAAAAGAATCGTGACCAATTGGATACCAGAGGTGGAGAACAGAAGCAGATGAAAAAGTCTAGAGGAGGCCTATGTTCAACAATGGACAACTCATGACTGATTGATGATGATGATGATGACTATTAGACCGCTTTTTTTTGCTGCTACTAGCATTATTTTAGAGCATTCTATTATTTAATTTATGGATTAAATCCGGATAGCAAATAGATATTCTTCACTTTCTCGGAGAAATAATATTCGAACACACAAAATCCTATTAAATTGTCAAAATCTTCCTTGCATATTCTATTCACTTATGAGGAGCAGCAGCAATATCAGTACCATAATAAGGCGTATAGTTCTGGACTGGCTAATTGTTGGATAATGAGAAGCATGAGTGTAGCAGTTTTAATGTTTTCGGTACTGCTACCTGGTATCGGGGAGCAGAATTATCAATACCGAGTTAATGCATATAGGAATTGTTGCTTGAACTTTATTATTATTAAACAACACTATATTTCCTAGTAAAATAATCATAAATTTACAGTAAGAAAATTTTTTGAACGTTGGTTATGAAAACATCATGTACATACCACCGGGTTCACTATGTCCATATCCAGCAAAATCCTTGTAATATTGATACTGGAAACCAAAGATAAAAATATGCTCCAAGAAACTCTGTGTTATAAAACAGTCGAATAAAATACAGATTCTCGATTCCAATAATCAAAAAATTAATGAACAGCTTACTAAAATAGAAATAACGCCTATTTAAGATGTAATCCATTAACGGCCCAAGGGACAAAGCACTCCTAGCATATGCTAATGATATAGAACTCATAACTCTAATGAGAAACTCTTTCGTCCACAAACTTCAATAAAGTGAAGAGAGCACAAAAAATGTTTGACTTAAAATCAACGAAATAAAAACCAAATACAAGCGAATCAACAGAAAACCAATCAACCAATTCAATAAATTTAGAAAAAACATTAAAGTCAACAACTACAATTTCGAAAGTATGGAACACTTTAAATATCTTAGATCACTAATCACGGTTAGTAATAATGCCACTAAAGAAATACAGAGCATAATTCATTTTAATACATGGATGTGAGTCATGGAGAATGACTAAAACAAATAAGGAAGCACTCCGAATATTTGAAAGGAAAATAATCAGAAATTTTTATTTAACCCCATTATCATAACTACTATTTAAATGGGAATAAGCCACAATTAGAGGTTAAAGTTAGTTTATTGACGTTTTAATTTCCACTTTGGAAATCATTCTCACTAATGTTTGTATTTTGAGAACGATTTCCGAAGTGGAAATTGAAACGTCAATAAACTAACTTTAAACTTTAATTGTGGCTTATTCCCATTTAAATAGTAATTACTTTAAAATGCCACAAGAAAATAGCTTCAGAACTCATTATCATATCGCTACAAATCCGTATAGAATAAGAAAACATACTGAATAAAGAAAGCTCGCATAACGATATTGTTCAGGAAAATAAATCCCTTAAGGTATATCGGATACGGGCATAGACGCCAAGATGTCAAACTTGTAGAACTGGTGTGGAAGGTTAGCACAGAAGAATGCCACTTGGGCATGTCAGTATACAATGGAGAGAAAACATCCAATCATATCTCAAAAAATGAACATTTCATTTGATTGCAGATTCGTGAAAAATCGATCAACTTGGAGATAAGTTGTAGTCAGCGAAGACCTACCCAGTGTTGTAGCGCTACGTATTGATAATGATAAAGAGAAAGGAGAAACAGTGACAAAAAGCAACAAAAATGGACTATGGAGCAAAGCTGCTTCAAAATCTTTGATTGGAGAGGATTAAAATGAAAGTATAAGAAATACAATGGATGATTGATGGATTCGAGAAACTTGAGACTTGAGAAAGGCACTCTCCGAAACAGCTGTAGTGATAAGATAGAAATAATTTTGTAGAAGTTTTGCTGTTTTATTGTTAAACAAAATGGAATTAACATACGACATTATATACGCTAAAATAACTAGACAACTTATATGATACGGACATATAAGGAGAAAGTTTAATGATACAATAATCTACCCAATATTTGTTATGAGTAAAAACGATATGAATAAACAAAATAAAAAAATCCATGGCAAAAGGCAAAAAGAGTAATGATTTAAAAATGAGAGAGGTATCCTGTGGATAACATGTGCTTAATTAGGAACGAATGGAGATGAAGATCAGAAGACGACAAATAATGTTTTAAATTGATAAATGTATACAATTTTTAGCAATGTATATTTATAGGTCATTATTAGGGCCAACGTGCTAATTTTATGTAAAATAACACTTTTCAAGTTGGATCGGTTACAGCACGGTGGAATCAAATACACCCAAAGTTAAAAACTATCGATGTTTATATGAAAGATGAAACCTTATGGCACATGACCGTGCAATCTTGACACCTATACATTATCACATAATTGTGAACGGTATATTGTACCTAATTACTAATTATTTTATTCTAAGAATAAGTTTAATAATTTACGGGAGATTTAATGTATTTAAAATTTTAATTTTTTTTTCCTAAGTTATTGGCACTGGCAAAGCCAAAAGGCCAGTCAAGTTTTCTTATAGTTTTATCATCCATTTCCATTGTTTACATTATATACATATTAATATTTTATACATGTTAAATTGGGATACAATATTTTTAGTGTGTTAGTAAATGCCTAAATATTTTGGTTCCTTTTTTTCATTTTTAATGTTTTTTTTTTTGATATCAGTATATATATAACGTTGTAACTATTCTTTTATTTTTATTTTTAATTTCTTTTTATTAGTATTTTTTTTATTACTTAATATTATTCATTTATCGGTTTGATTTTTTTTTTTTTGTTTTTTTTTTTATATATTGTTTTTTTTTTTGTTTTTGTACATATTGTTTTTTTTTGGTTTTATTTTTTTTTGTTTTTTTTTTTTTGTTTTTTTTTTTTGTTTTTTTTTTCGTTTTAGGCTTACAAATTTATTCATATGTCGCAATACTGCTTACAAAGTAATATTAGTAGATTTTACATACTGATATATGATGTTGTAGATACTATTATCCTCTAATGTCAATAGATTTGAAACATTTATTGGAAATTTCATTTTGTACGATATTAAATTTTGATAGAACTGATCAATTTCTAATTTTTTTAACGGGCATTCTAAAAGAATATGTTGTAAATCGGCAATTTCATTACATAGACATTTATTATTATCTAACAAACCTATTTTATGTTTATAAGCTGGAAATAGTGCATGATTGCAGCGCATTCGACTTATTATCCGAATAATTGATCGATTACGTGTATTCTCAAACCATGGTTTGTCCCTTATTTTTGGTTGTATATTCTTAAAAAACTGTCCTTTGTCTCCACATTTATATTTTATCTGCCACTGTTCCTTAAGTTCCTTTCGAAAAATTGGAATAAAATCAGACTCTGGTATTTTTAATCTAAGTATTCTTCCATTTTTTGCACCATATTTTGCAAAATAGTCCACTTCTTCATTTTCTGCTATACCAGAATGGGCTTTTATCCATGATATATAAATTTGTTTTCCTCTACTTGATACATTTTGATACAATTCCAAAATATCAAGAAGAATGTAATTTAAATTAGGATTCAAACATAGATTATTAAGTTTTTCTACCGAACTTTTAGAGTCTGTAAATATGACAAATTTATCTTCTTCTTGTTCTAAACACAGATTAATTGCTAATTTTATGGCAATAAGCTCAGCACTGAAAATTGACATCATATCTGATAGTTTGTATATTAACTTAATATTTTTGGAAGGATAATAAACTGCACAGCCAACTCCATGTTCCGATTTAGAGCCATCAGTATAAACTTTTTCATACTCTTTCCATTTTACTATACAATCCCGATAATATTCTTTTTGTATAATAATATTGTTTTGACATAAATAGCGAGCGTTAATATGGGTCTTAACTGGAGAAAGAAACATTTCATAAGAATAATTCCATAAAGGGATTCCATTGGATTTATAAAGTTCTTCATATCTTTGTACATTGGTAATAAAACTTTCAACTAATAATGGTATTTTTTTCTTATCCCAGTATTTAGATGTTAAAACCAAACCAGCTAAACTAGATATTTTAACCAATAACTTGGATTTCTGACTTCTTAACTTTAACACGAATTTGTCAGATAGAAATCTTCTCCGAAGATTCAATGGCGGTTCGCATGTTTCTGTTTCCATAACGTCTACAGGCGTACTTCCCAAGTATCCAATACTGAGTCGAAGACATTTGTTTTTTATTTTATCTATTTTTATAAGATTTGTTTCTGCAGCTGAATGGTAAAATAAAGATCCGTAATCTAAAATAGATCTAACGAGTGTTCTATAGAATAGTAACATTATTTTTGGATCCCCTCCCCAGGAGGAATGACCGAAAGTTTTTAATAAATTAACACTATTTTCTGTTGTTTTGATTATATAGTTTATCTGTTCTTTCCAATTTAATTTACAATCTAAAATTACTCCTAAAAATTTAGTGGAAGATTTGTAAGGAAACAAATATTTTGATAATTTTATTTGGTGAGGACACCGAAATCTTTTTCTCGTAAAGGTAACTAATACTGATTTATCTTCGGAAATTGATAAGCCGTTATTGAAAATCCAATTATCTAAATGTCTTATTGCATAATTAAGTTGATTATGACCTATCTCGATGGATTTGTGACGAGTGTAAATAACAATATCATCAGCATATTGCAAAACTGATATATTATGTGGGATGTCAGCAACTAAATCAGTTGAGTAAATAATATAAAGTATAGGACTTAATATACCACCTTGTGGCAAACCCATAGATGTTTGTCTGCATTCAGAGAATAAGTCGTTTTCTCTGAAAAATAAATTTCTATTACTGTATAGTGTATATAGGTGTTTAGATAGACTTTGGGGAATTCCCATCTGACACATTTTTTTATATAATATGTCTAATTTCACGTTGTCGTATGCCCCTTTTATGTCTAAAAATAAAGCTGATGTTGACTGGTCATTGGAGAGTGATAATTGAATATCTGTAATGAGAGTGGCCAGGTTTTCATATGTCGACTTTTTTTTTCGAAATCCGAATTGAGTACTATGAATAAGATTATTAGATTCCAAAAAAAATTCTAGTCGTGATTTTATCATTCTTTCGTATGTTTTTAGAACACATGATGCTAAAGATATAGCCCTATATGATGATGCATGATTTTTTGGTTTTCCTGGCTTAAGTATGGGAACTAAAATGTAATTTTTCCATTGAGACGGTATTTCGACTTTGTTTAACCAAATATCATTAAGTAGATTAAGAAGAAAAATTTTTCCTGATCTAGGAAGATTAAACAACATAGGATAATGTATATTATCAGAACCTGGAGCTGTATTGGCAGATTTTTTGAGTGCCATGTCTAATTCTTGAAGTGAAAACTGGTTGGTGAGATAACGTCCAATAATACTATGTTCTCTTATATCTACACAATCAAGAAAGGTTGGGTCAGAGGATACATATGGAGGGGTTAAAATGCTGTGAAATTCAGCAAGCCATTCATCATGATCTGATTGATTTTGATTTGAATATTTTCGATTTTTAAAATTATTTACCTTTTTCCATATATTCTTAAGAGGTACCGATCTGCTGAGAGATTTACAATAATTTTCCCAACTATTTTTTTTTATTTGTTTGAAGGTTTTTTTTTGCTATAGCATCAGTTCTTTTATATTCTAACAAGTTATCTAGTGTGGGATTGTTCATATATTTATGCAAACTGTTTCTTCGTTTCTGTACTAGAAATTGACATTTTTCATTCCACCATTGTTTATTTTTATTTGAACTTTTATTTGATTTAAATTTAGGTATAGAAAGATTTGCTGCATTTTCAGTTATTCTTATAAAAGAATTGTAATCACCAACTTCTGTTTTATTGAACTGTTCTTGAAACTCCATATAATATATATCCCAGTTTGCCTTTTTAATATTCCATTTTCTACAAGATAGTAATTTATTAACTTTGGGTGCCAAATATATTTGTGTAATGCATGGTAGATGATCAGAACCATAAAGATCTTTTATTGTGTCCCAATATAGTAAATGTTTTATACAAGGAGAACAAATTGTCAGATCGATAGCAGAATGAGATTGCAAATAATTTCCTATGAATGTAGGTGATCCATCGTTGATATATACCAGATTATTTCGGTCAAGAGCTTTCATAAGCGTTATGCCATAGTGGTCTGTGTTTGGCCCACCCCAGGCAATATTATGTGAATTAAAATCTCCCGTAAAAATTACAGGTGGATTAAAAGAACTAAAGAATTGATCCCAAATATGCAACGAAATTTTAGTTTTTGGTGGAACATAAAGCGATACAATAGTAATATTTTTTTTATCATTACATTTTAAAATAATGGATGATTGATTACAATTAGGTAGTAAAACGGAGATAGGTAATTCTGTATACAAAAGTTTTGATTTAATAAGGATGGCCGTTCCCCCGCCATTGCGATCTAAACGGTCATCCCTCACAATGTTGTAACCTGGAAGATTAAAATATTTATTGGATGTAAATCTAGTTTCTGACAAGCAAGCTATATCGATGTTATGATCATTTAACAAATATTGTAAATTTTCTTTATTTGAATTTGCCGATTTAAGGTTCCATTGACATAGAGTTATATGATCCATGTTCAAAAAGGTTATTTAAACTAGTTTTAATAATATTTGTAATTTCGTTTTCCTGTATGTCTAATTTATTTTTGTTCTTTATTGTATTTATGGTTGATAAAACTATCTGAAAAATGACATTTGCAATTTCATTATTTTCGGTTTCTCTTATGACATTTTCTGATTTATTTTCATTTTGAATATTGGACTGATATTGTTCTGAACTCAAAATTCCCCCTTTCTTAAAAGGAAGATTAACTGAACTAATAATGGATTGATGCGCTGAAAATGTAGGATCGGGAGATAAAGGATAAGATCTTTTACTTTTTTTTTGTTAAGTTATTTAATTGGACTTGAGAGTATGAATGAGAGTTCGATCTTTGGATAATGGATCGCGTATTAGATTGGTGTGATATTTGTGGAACGGCCTTAGACGATGTTGAAGTTACATGAACATTAACTGAATTCAAGGAATTTTGTTGTAAATTAGAATTAATTATATTATTATCAACAGCATTCGAAGGTAAATGCTTAGATACAATATCTGCATAACTTTTTTTTGGAATACTACTACTAGCATCCTTGAATGAACAATTTGTCTGTGACATCATTTGTTTAATCTTTTCTTGTCTGTTGTACTCCGGGCATACATTAAAATCATTAGTAAAATGGTTTCCATTGCAAGAAAAACACTTTACTGTAAATTCGTCTGATGAGCAGGTAACTGTGTCATGATTCTGAGAGCATTTAAGACATCTGATTTTACTTCGACATTGTTTACTAATATGTCCATAGCGGTAACAATTATTACACATTACAACCCTTTGTTTATAAACTTCTACTTCGTAAAGAACTTTGTTAATTTCTATATACTTAGGTAAAGTTTGACTTTTAAAGGAAACCAAAATAGTACTTGTAGGTATTAATTCTGTTTCGTTATCCGAGTTTTTTACTTTTCGGTTCATTCTTTTAACAAATTCCACTTCAAATTTACAATGAAAATCATAGGCCCTAATTTTATTTTTTAAATATTCAACTGGTAAATCTTTATCAATGAATCTAATAATTCCTAATCGAAATATTAAAAATTTAGGAATATATGCAGACAAGTTTTTATTTTCTAAAATGTGAGATTTTAACAATACATTAGCACTTAAATAGTCCTTACAAAAAACCCGAATTCGATTTCTCCCTATCGATTGAATTTGTTTTATTTTTTTATCTAATTCCGGATGTGAAGTTAAAATTATTTCTCCAATTTTTATTGCGTTTAATTGGCCTGTATAATTATCCATATTATTTTCAATGTAAATCTGAAACGGGCCTATATCCGTAGACTGATAAAGGAATGTTGTTTTTACTTTTTTGATCGTTTCATTATTATTGTGAACGGAAAAACTTGATTCTGGATTTGAACTAGCCTCAACCATCTTATCCTTTAATATAATTTGTTTTTTATGTTTTTTATCTTTAGTATTCCGATTCAATGCAGGAGAATCTATAATTAAATTTAAATGATTTGAACCACTTATCTGATTATTTCCTAGATCTAAGTTTTCTGGAGGATCCGGTAGAGGTGGGGGTTTCCCCCCATCATCCACTTCCATATGAATGCACTAAGCTTTCACAACACCCTTATAACCACAATTATAACTAATTTTCAAATAATTAATATTGTCTTTTAAAACGATTGATTGTACTAAACTCCTAAGATACACGTGTAAGCACGACAACTGTTCACGCACGAAATGAAAAATTTTAAAGGATCCGGTATCGTAATAAGAAGTCAAATTTCACTACAACTCCATAAAAACGTGTTAAATTTTACTTTGGATATTTTTTCTGTGAATATAATAAGTAAAAATACAGTAAGTTTCATCTTCTTATTGTGCCGTATTCTAATTAAGGTTAGCGAATACTTCTTTAAACGCTTCCCATAAATTATTATAGTTTAAATTTAACTACTTTATGAAACAAATATTGCACGTCATAAATTGCAGGAATTGAAAAATTACAAAGATCTCCTGTTTACAGAGTTTCTTTTAATTTTATGTAGTTTATTACAATCCTACCGAAGGGCTTCTACTTTCTTAAACTGTTACACGACTACTCTACTCGATGTTAGTACATTTAGAGACTAAATGTTTAAGTGCATATTCATTTTAACAAAAAATAATATTATAGTTTAAATTTAACTACTTTATGAAACAAATATTGCACGTCATAAATTGCAGGAATTGAAAAATTACAAAGATCTCCTGTTTACAGAGTTTCTTTTAATTTTATGTAGTTTATTATAATCCTACCGAAGGGCTTCTACTTTCTTAAACTGTTACACGACTACTCTACTCGATGTTAGTACATTTAGAGACTAAATGTTTAAGTGCATATTCATTTTAACAAAAAATAATAATAAATAAAACGAAAACTAGCCATTTCCAAGCTTATAATAAATACTTTTTTTTAAGTTTGAAAATAATTAAAGCAAGTAATATAAATAACCACCATAAAATATTTAACTACATTAACCGAGTACCTAGCACCGAGACGTGTTGGTCGGAGTCCACATAAAGCGCTACCCAGATAATAATATACACGATGTATATTCGCCTGGAGTTAGTATAATACCGTTTTAGTACGGAGCCCCCATTAACTGCTAGATCTATATATATATATATATATATATATATATATATATATATATATATATATATATATATATATATATATATATATACATCTAGCGGTTAATGTAAGCTCCGTTCTAAAACGGTATTATACTAACTCCAGTAGAATATACACCGTGTATATTATTATCTAAGTAGCCCTTTATGTAGACTCCGACCAACATGTAGCATTAAGTGGACTCCACAATAGGATAAATCATTTTTGGGATCCGTATTTACCATGTTGCTTACATTTCTAAACTCCTGAGATGTTGCCAATAATTGTATTAGTAGTAGATTTTCAAATTTTACAGCAGGTACATTTTAACACTTAAAACGTATTTAAATATCCATCAATTTAGTCATGAAGGAATTTCAGGATTATTTGGCTAATGTAGTTAAATATAAATTGTTAACCGACACATAACTTTATTTTACTTTTTAGTTTTAATAAACAAGGCGGTAATTTATATTACTTATTTTATATATTTTTAAACATAAGAAAGTGTCTATTATAAACTTGGAAAAGTTAAGTTTCCATTTTTATTAATTAGTATTTTTTATTAAAAGGCATTGTCACTAAAACATTTAGTTCATAAATGTACGTAGATCGGATAGAGTAATCGTGTAACAGTTTATGAAATTAGAGGCCCCTTCGGTAGGATTATAATGTTTGTTACCCTATTAATTAAAGAAAACTCAAACAACAGGGAGATCTTTATAATTTTTGGATTACTGCAGTTTATGACATGCAATATTTGTTTCATAGCGTAGTTGAATTTAAACTACAATAATTTATAAATCAATCTTTAATAACATACTTTTTTACTGTCTAATTTCAATAGATATGTCGATTTTTAATTAAAATATTTAATGCATTAAAGTCGCGTAGATATTTTCAGTAAACATTTAATTTTAAAACTGTTATAATAAGTCCAAGAAAAGTATAAAGTCTAGGAAATTCAATATCCCACTATGGATTTGTTTTATAGACTATTGTAAAGCGTTCCACAGAGTCAAATGGATACACTTATGACTGATACTAAAAGAACTAGGGGTACAACAACACCTAATTTTGCTTATAACTGAACTGTACGAACACACTACTAGACCATTTAAACTAACATTAAAAGAAGATTGAAAGTCAAAACGAAATATAAGTATCTGGGAAAAATTTCTCAAACGATATTAATATTAAAAGGGACTTTAAAGAGCATCTGACAAAGCATGCTAAACCTTAAGGCGACTAAACCACACAAAATGGTTATTTGAGAAAAGTTATAGCTCGTTCCAGAAAGAATTGTAATATAACATTAATGTAGATTAAGAAGAAACGCTGAAGAAAAAAACGGTAGCGGTTAGCCTAAATAAAGAAAGGCAAAAAGAAGATGTAATTTGATGTTTTGAAAAATCTGATCCGAAAACTGTATGAAAAACATTTCATAGTATAGACATCGAGCGCGGCGATGCCTCTGCCGTCTGGCGGCCTATATCGACTTTTACTACCATTTGACTATTTGTGTGCGATTTTGTGTATGGTTAAGTGGCACACCACAAAAAGTGTTTTTATTTTCTCTTTTGTTCAACAATTAAAATGTACTGCTATACTTCTAGATGTTCCAATACAATAAAGGATAATAAACATAAAGCACAGGGTACAAAATTTTATTATTTTCTATGCGCTAGTTATTATAAACACATAACCTATACTACAATTAAAAACTATGACCACTATGAAAAAAATACGGTAGACTATGACTACATTTGTGCTTTAGCACTATAGTAAGAACAAGATAAAAATCTAAATTTCTACATAATTATATTAACAAGAAATTAATAAAACTTTTGTTCGTTATTAGTAATTTCGTTATTTTAGAATATATTATGAAAAATGTTGTTGATATTACAATATCAGATGATAGAAATACAAAAATAAAAAACAACTTACCTTTTCAAAACAATAATCAATCACTTCATTTTATCACGAAAAATTTAAAAATTGCAATGTAATTGAACCCATTTTGTGAGCTATAGTTACATTGATACTTATGTGGCAATTAGCTGTAAAGTCATTAGTCTTTCTCACCGTATCGTATTTTCTTGATATTTTTTGTAGGCAAGCGGTTTAGTTTGTGTAATATAATATTCCCAATTCGTCTCATAATCTTTAGTTTTCAAAACAGGTGTTACGCTTATTCGGTCACATTTTTTAAATAACTTTGCAGTACATTTGAAAATAAGTCGACAGTTTTCCTT
Organism: Diabrotica undecimpunctata; assembly: GCF_040954645.1. Lineage (NCBI taxonomy): Eukaryota > Metazoa > Arthropoda > Insecta > Coleoptera > Chrysomelidae > Diabrotica > Diabrotica undecimpunctata. The sequence goes on from NC_092805.1 coordinate 78,901,246, forward strand.
GAAGTCTTTACTTGTATATTAATCCTTGTTAAATTAATTAGTTTATTAGGTAAGCCTAGTTCTGCCATGGTATTTCATAGTTTTATTCTTATGATTATATCAGTGCTTGTTTAAAATCTATAAATTACTAGTTTAATGTTTTTTTTTTTGTATTCCCAACATTTCTCATTAACTGCCTAATAGTTAATAGTGAATAATTGATCAACGATTTATTAGTTTTTCTAATTCCACACTAATAGTCTCCTATTTGATAGTTCACCTATTCACTCAATCGTTCCAGGTGTATCAAAAAAAATACTGTATATCCTAATAATTAATAGATATATAGCTTATATATAGCTTATATCGCTATAGTTTGTGCAGTACATTTTATTACCCCTTTTGTGTATGGTATGCTTTTCAGCAAGTTGGTACTTGCTCTTACTTCTAAATTGACAGATCAGCTGTTTAACTGCCTGTACTGAACTTTCTTCTTCATTTTGCAAATATATATAAAAATTAATAAAACTCTGACATACCGTTGATTAAAATATGGATACCCTATACTATTCAATCAACGGAAATACTAAGATCACACGGGGAGAATATTCTGGGTTATTTCTGGTTTCGTCACAATTTACAATGAAATTACTAACAAGAGAGTGCTCTTACTTTCAAATTGATATATAGAACCAACAGATGCTAGTCATATACCATCAGTACTAATAAAATGGAAACTATCAAATTAATGTCCATTTCATTTAATCAAACGTACTAACCTTAAAAATGGTCATTTAAGGAAACCCGACTCAAAAATATTGACAATAAATTAAAAATAGTTTAAGCGTTATAAAAGTAACAGAGCAGCAAAGCTCACAGCATGAGAATAGTGCCTTGTACTTTTACATAGCAATTTGTTCTCACAATTTTATAGTTTTTCGAAAAATGAACTCCGATTAAAAGATTAAAACGTCAAATAAAATGTAAAAACGTAAATGTAAATTTTTAAATATAAAATCTTCAATTTAGAAATTGAACATTCTTAATAAATGTATAATCTAATATTTAAGCCTGTTTATGTTTTACAGACTTGGAAAACACTGAACAGACAAATATTTATTCTTTTATATACTAAGTTCTAAAAAAAGTGTACTCAAAACGAATAAATATTATTTACCAAGTGTTTTATTTCAGTTTCATATGAAAGCACTAGATCTTAGATATTATAAATTTCGTCATAGGTGCTAATGTGAAATGAAAACCAAATGATAGAGCATATAGTGAAATATAAATATCTAAGCCCTCTATTGCCCGACTTTTTTTGTAAACTTAAGAGAAAATGTTTTAATTTGTATATGTGCTCAAATATCCATCCATTTACAACTAATATTTTTTTTAGATTTTTTAAATTTTGTTTGGGGAGAGTTTTGGGAGTATTGCCCTCAGGCAACTGTGGGCAGCAAAAACTAACGAATTAAGTTATATACTTATTTATTATGCCAATCAAAAAAACAAATATTTGTAGTTGTAAAAGATAAAGCAACTTTACATTTATCGCACATTACTTTAGAAGTATAACAGCATCCTGGTTTTTTGCATCTTCCCTTCTTTTGAAAATACGGGCCAGTCGAAGGTTTGGTCAAGCCTAACTTCCTTCGGTGGTACAATAGCAGTAGGTACTCTCTTCCGTTTTTTTACAATTTCGTTCTCAATTTCACTGAGCCTGGGACGTCCTTTGTTTTTGATCTGGTCAGTTCTTGCTAACAGTACACTACATAAGTGGGACTTAAACTGTAACAAAGGCAACTGATTTTTCTTTCAAAGTAATCGCAATCACGACGATACAACAACCAGCTGTTAACAACAGCTAAATCCAGAAGGTGAAAAAATATTTTTAGATACCACTTTTTATATTTTATGCCTGTTCGGTAAAGAGCAATTAGTGAATCCATAAGATCGACACCTCTCATAAATTTATTATAAAATTAAACTGAATTTGGACAACATACAATAATTCTTGATTTTTGTTTCTTATCCCACCTCTTGACTAACGAAGTAGGCTCAGAACCAACAAATGTACTAAGCAAATGAACCAGTTTATTATCGTACCACTTTAACGCTGGTAGTCTTATGCCATCTACTGTAGCGTGCTTTTCTTCTACAATACCTCTACCCTGTTTCTTCATATTCTTGTCATCAGAAAAATGGCAATTAGGCAGTCTGTTTGGACGAACAGTTCCCAAACATTGCAGTCCACGTTTTTCCATTTCAATCTGCAACTGAATGCTATTAAACCAGTTGTCAAAATATACTTTATAGTATTTGTTTGGTTCGACTATCTCACACAATCTTATTACTACATTACCGCTGGTGTCTACATTAGGTAAATGAAGAGAATGTTCAACAGTTCCTGTATATAATTCCCAGTTATAAACAATACCATTGCTATCACGCAAAACAAATGCCTTGTATCCCCATTTTTTGGGTTTATTCTTCATATATTGTTTTAAAGAATGTGCCCCTTTGAATGGTATCATTTGTTCATCAATACACAATTTTTCACTCATTGGAATACTCTGAAAATTTTGAAATGGACCGTTGATGAATGGTCTAATTTTGTATAACTTATCATTATTGTTGAGCATATTTTCGTTATTATTGAAATGAATTTTAGTTTCTATTTCTTCCCAGCGATTCCTAGATATAGTGTCAACTATTTGAGCTGGTCTAAATTTGCTTCGTACAAATCGTCTTCATTTTCCATTTTATTTGATCCTGGATCGATTGATATCTGAGTACCTATGGAAAATTCATTATCACTCTCTTATTATCACTGTCAAAGTCAGAGTCTTTGGATTCCTCGGATATTTACTTCTTTTCCCGTAGAACGTTTTTGTATCCATCCTAAAAAAATAATTTAAAATAATATGGTCCAGTGTGGATTCAAAGGAACATACCTGTTTTTATCACAGTACTGAAACAACACAATAAAATAAACAAATTTCAACGGTAATCAATACATAAATGCTGATATAATGCCTCGGTATATATTTTTATATAAATTGTACACAATTTATAACAATAAATTACTATCGAAAATACAAACTAATAAGGCAGCCATGTCCATTTGACATACTGTTAAACATTTCCATATAGGTTTCGTCATAGGTTCATAGAGTGTATTAAAATGTATAACCAAATGTTGCCTGAAATTAACAGAGGGCATCTTAGAGTCGGAAATTGTTTTAAAAAAGTTTTCTGCATCAAAAACTCCTTTGTTGCCTTGAGTACACACGGGGCTATAGAGGGTTAAAATAGCTGTATCGCGCGAGGATAAGGTTATTGATGAGGAAAAAAAAGACCTATCACTGAGGAAGTGAGATAGTAATTGGCAAACGCAAAAAGCACTTTAATTACATTAAATAAAATATGCATTACAATCTATCATGATACACATATCTTGATACACATGAAACAAGACAATTAATAAACACTTTAAGAGAATCTTAAGAAATAATAACCAAAATTTAACTTTTAATACACAGAAGAAATACTGATATACAGAAGATACACAAATTAGAAAACGATATCCACTTATTGTACGCAAGAGAGATACCTCTAGGAAAAATCAAAACGATCGAGAATATATACCAAAACAACACAACCAAAGTAAAAGTAGAAGAAGAACTAACCGACCCTATTGAAGCTGACAATGGGATGAGACAGGAATATTCCCTGAGTCCCCTATTATTCAACCTGATTATGGATGAAATAATAAAAAAGTAAGAACTAAAAAAGGATACCAAATGGAAGAAAAACAAATAATATATAATATAATAATAATCTGCTGTGCAGACGACGCAATACTATTCTTTCAAAGTGAAGATGATTTACAACGTACGCTGCTCCAATTTCATATAACCGCCAGAAAATTTAACATTTTAATTTCCCCAAAAGAGACAAAATGCATGGTTACAACCGCAAATTTACTAAGATGTTAATTGGAGCTAAAAGGTCAGATAAGAGAACAAGGGTTGGAGCTTAAATATCTAGGCATCACATTATCTAGCTAGGGAAAGCTCGAAACTGAAGTGAAAGATCCAGTGAATAGAGCAAACAGAGCCACAGGCTGCCTAAATGAAACATTATGAAGAAATAAAAATATCGGGAAAGAAACGAAAGGCAGAATTTACAAAACAGTCATCAGACCAATAATGACATACGCGGCAGAAACAAGACCTGATACAGAGAGAACAAAAAGGATGTGAAACAGCAGAGATGAAAACACTTAGAAAAATTGATGGTAAGACACTATGGGACAGAGCTAGAAGTACAGATATACGACGTAGATGCAAGGTGAAGAACATCAAGAACTGGTTAGGAAATAGAAGAGTAGAACGGAACGATCATATAAGCCGAATGATAACAAATAAAACAATAAAGACGGCAAGAGACGGTTAACCCATAGGAAGACGATAAGTAGGAAGACCACGAAAACGATGGAAAGGCAACTTACTGGAAGCACAATGAAAAACAGACAGAGTTATGTCTATATAAAAAGAAAAAGAAGAAGAAGAAGAAGATATACAGGATAAACATTAAAATAGCTGCAAGAAAGATAAAATAAATCAGTCATATTAATGTAGAACAGCAGAGGACAGAGTGTTTAGAGAAAATAATGAATGTCATATTAATGTAGAATAGCAGAGGACAGAGTATTTGTCATAGCTTTGGACAAGTGCCCAATTGAAAAAAGAACACAGGTCGTTCAAAAAAGATGGAACTCTAGAAAGAAAACAGAATAGATTTAAAAAAATAAAAGCATAAACATGTCTTTTCCTACTTTTTTAATATTGAAGATACGTAAATAGAACATTGAATTAAAATGTAAACTTTGATATCTGTGATAAACCCATCACCTGAACAGTGGCGCCGATGTATGTAGTTAAAATTATTTACACTTATTTTAATTGTATATTTTTTTATTATCTATATATGAGTTGCGAGTGTTGCGACCGATAATACAAACTTATTTATTTTCCACAAAGAGGCTCTTTAGAACCTAAAATTATTACTATACAAATCTGATTCGACATATCGTCAAAAAGTAATACACGGCATGTAAAATTTAAATTTTTAATAAAAAGATTACGCATTACTTATGGGGTTTAAAGAACGAGCCTTTAGGAAGATTGGAGTACTAATAAGACCACCGCAATCGGTCATACCCCGGGTAATGATTAATTAATTAATCGGCTAATTCTTCAGTCACCCCTTTAATATGATTTTGTCAAATTGGTCCTTTTTAGGACCAACTATTCTAATAACATATGTCTATAACTGTTAAGGGTATATCTAAAAATCAAGAAACTTTACTTTACTTAAATTTATCAGACATATGAGTTAACACGAATCTGACTAATTTCTAGTACAGGAAACACATATAGGGACTAACCTAGGGTATTTGGTATACAGCTGATCGCTGAAAACCACATTATAGATATAGACATACTATTTCTATCGGAAAGTAAGAAAGGACAAAACCAGTCAACTGAGAGAACCTTTTAACGATGTGGAGCTTGGATCCACCATCTACATATTTAATGAAAAATAACACAACTACCGACCTTGAGGATCTGAGCACAAAGTTTATTACGAAATCTGGACCAAAAACACTACAATAACTTATCTAGATGATGAACAACTGTATTCAAATTAGGAGATACCCAAAGTATAGAGACAAGCCAAAGTTGTTACTTTGCTTAAGCCTGGCAAACACTCCAACGACCACAAAAACTATCGGCTAATATCTTTATTTTGTCAGCTATTCAAAATACTTTTGCACAATATCGTTAATATGATATCACCGATATTAGAAGAAAACCTTAAATTAAAAGACAAAAGTGGCTGTAGACAGGGAAGATCACGTACATCACAAATACTAAATCAAAGACGGGTACGAAAAATATCGGGTATCAGGGGTGGTATTTTTCAATCTAAATGCCGCTTACGACACCTTAAATTACAGAATATTTCTCCAAAAACTATATGATATCCCCTTAGATAACAAACTCACTTATATTGTCTGCGTATGCCTACACAATAGAATATTTTTTGTATCACTCAATGATAAGAATAGCAGATGAAGAACGGTCTCGCTTGGGGTAGCATAAAGGCACCTACACTGTATAACATTTACACAAACGAACGATCCATACCGGTAGATACTAGAACTTCTATTATATAGACGATACACCTATTATTACACAATAAAAATAAACTATGAATCAATTTTCAGCCAAATCCCTGAAAAACTCGTGTGTGCTCCTTTAATCTCCCTAACATAGACGCTTTCACAAAACTGAACATCCAATAATGTCATGAAATTGTTGAACGTAGACTTCCTATAAATTCCTTGAAAATAATTTGTATCGCACGGGGTCAGTCACAGATCATTGTTTAAAACTATAAGGTAAATTGAGGACCAGAAATAATATTTTTCGCATGCTTGTCAGCTAAAAATGAGGTGCACGTCCTTCCGCCATTAAAACATAGATGCTTGCACTATATGCATCTGCTGCCGAATATACCTTGTTAGACAAATTCTTTCTTTTTGTGCACACTACTACCCATTTTAACACAAAAATATCTATTGTAGCTCTTAACCATATTTATTTTGAGATAACCTTTTATCGAGATATCATATATAGTACACAAATAAGACCAGAAATAAAATAATAAAAAAGCTTTATACAAGATATCGCAGAAGATTGGATGAAATAAAAGTAGTTTTTATTAATCGGATGCTTACATAAAACGTACAAAGACATACTCACGTAAACAAAATATATTACGAAATTTCTGTAATTAAAAAAAACATCGAGTTCGGCATTTAACTAATAAAATTATATTAAATAAAAAAACAACATTTTTAAAAATGCAGAAAAAATAAAATTTCCTATGCAAGCGAACATTCCATTAAATAATAAGCCCAAATCCTTTTGTATCTATATACCTGTTTTTAAAGAACCAGTTACCTCTTAGTACGTAGTTATATCAGGCAATAAGATATCCTCTGTTACTCAGTGTAATGCGTATTAGATTACACTGTCTACGAACAGTAGATAAAAATAAGGAGCCCATATGAACCGCTCGGGATATATGTTGAAAATATACGGTATAATCGCACAGTTGCCAAACTCTCAGAGCTTACTTAAACCGATAAACCTATGGTTCAATTATACATTGAAGAAGATCTCAACGACCCCTATAATATATACACGTGAACTAAACGATATACATTTATGATACAGGGGTATTTACGGGCTCCAAAAAATTTTTATAAATTATTAAACTCTACATGTTGATGAATAGACAGAACCAATATTATGGAATGGTCAAGTGAGCTCCGTATATCGGTACCCACTTGACCACGGAGCTCGATTGAACCTGAATTTTAACATGGGCGGAGTCCACTTTATGCCGTAGATATATATATATATAAAGCGGCCACAAATAAAAAAAAATCGAAAATGGCTTTATTCAAAAAATCTAACGTTAAGCATTCCTATTTTTTTTTTTTTTTTTTTTTTTTTTTTTTTTTTTTATTTAAACAAAAATGACTTTGCATCAACTACTAAGAGTTATTAGCAGTTGGTACAAACACAAATTACAAGTATTTCATTTCTTACAATGTATTATATAACTTAAATATATACTATTAGATACTGTAGAATTTAATGTCTTTCAAATATTTCAGCACTTGGTTGAACTGGCAGCTTAGTAGATCCTTCATGTTGGTAGAGAGGTTATTTTTTCTTCTTTCTTGGGTGTATATTTTGCATTCTAACAGAATATGTTTCACAGTGATTTGTGTCTTGCAGTTGTGGCAGAAAGGAATGGCTTCTTTATTTATTAAGTGTATATGGGTTGGTATAGTATGTCCCATTCGTAGTCGAGTTATTATCACTTGTTTACAACGTTTGAGTGGGAGTGGTAAGGTGGTGCCGACAGTTTCTATGACATCTTTTAATTTGTTGGATGTGGGATTTCAGTTATTCTGCCATAAGTTGGTAATATGTTTTTTAATGGAGGTTATGTGGTCGTTTCTTGTTAGCATGTGTGATACAGGAATGCTTTCATCTAGTGCAGATTCATTCACAAGTTGGTCCACTGCTTCGTTTCCCTTGATTCCTAAGTGTGATGGCACCCATAAAAAAGTTATTTCTATGTTGTTTGTTGATAGTAGTATGAGTTCATTTTTTCTTACGATTATAATTTCATTTGATGGATACAATTGCTGTAAAGCTTTTAGTGTACTTAATAAGTCAGATATTATAATATAATGAGGTGCGGATTTTCTTCTGCAAACTTTCAGTGCCTCTAAAATAGCCAATGATTCTCCAGTAAATATGCTACAACTCGGAGGGAGTCGTATTTTAAAATGGTCTGCTCCATGTATGTAAGCGGCTGCTAGTCCTGATTGAGTTTTTGATGCATCAGTGTAGATATGCTCAGAATTTGGATATAGGGTTATTATTTCATGGTATGATTGATGTATTACTGTTGAGTTAGTGGATGTTTTGGGAATAGCGAGTAAGAGATGTATTTACAATTGGTGGACTAGTTGACCAAGAGGGAAAGTTTTGGGTTGGATTTATGATGGCACTAAACTGCTCACAGTCGTAACCACTGAATTTAATTCTGTCATAAAAAGGGAATGTATTCATAGGTTTATTTTTGTAATTATTGATACATTTAGGTTTTAAGATGTTTGAATGCATGGGATTTTGATGATTTGATGATACACGAGTTGCATAATTTAGTGACAATTGTTGCCTTCGTAAATGTAAAGGTAATTCGTTAGCTAATACTTGAAGGCTATTGGTTGGGCTAGTTCTAAATGCGCACAGAGCCATTCTTAGTGATGTTGATTGAAGTGAGTTTAGTTTTTTTAATGTAGCTTTTTTGGCAGTCCCATAACATATTGAGCCGTAGTCTAATTTGCTACGTATAAGTGATTGGTATAAGTTTAATAGGGTTCTTGTATCTGCTCCCCACGTACGGTTTGAGAGAATTTTTAGGAGATTAATTCTAGGTTGACATTGGTTTTGCAAGGTATGTATATGACTTTTCCAGTTTAGGGTGCAATCTAGAGTTAACCCCAGGCAATTTATTTCATTTGTTTCTTTTAGAATATGTCCATTTAAAGTTAGATTACCTTTCTTTATATTTTTCCGTTTGCTGAATATTATGTACTGTGTTTTTTCAGGAGAAAAGTTAAAACCAGTTTTAAGTGACCATTTTTCCAGCGTGTGTAAAAACCTCTGTATTACTTCAGCTGCACATTCCACACTTCTGCTTTTGTGGTAGATAATCAAGTCGTCTGCATATAAATTGGCTTTAATCGGTAATCTCATTTCGTCCAAGATGTTATTTATTGCAATCAGAAACAATGTTAGGCTTAAAATGGAGCCTTGCGGAATTGCATGTTCAAGAGAGCGTGGACTAGAGTTATAACCGTTAGCTCTTACTTCGATGTGTCTATGAGTTAAGAAATTTTGTATAAAAGCTAGTATGTGACCCTCAATTTCAAATTTCTGTAGTGTTTTTAAGATGTTATATTTCCATGCAGTGTCGAAAGCTTTATTGATATCCAAAAAGACAGCTAGTAATTTTTGATTGTGTAGAAATGCTTCGTGGATTTCAGACTCAAGCGATACTAAGTTGTCGGTAGTGGATCTGCCTTTACGAAACCCACTTTGATAGGAGGACAATAACATTGAGTTTTCTAGATGCCATACTAGTCTGTTATTTATAATGTTTTCCATTAGTTTACACATACTACATGTCAAGGAGATTGGACGATATGACAAGGGATCGTCTTTAGGTTTGTTGGGTTTAAGAATTGGGATGATAATTGCATGGCTCCATATTTCGGGAAATATATTATTGAAAAATATTGAGTTAAATAGTTCTAGGAGGATAAGTTTAGCTGATTCTGGAATATTTTTTAAGAAAATAGGTGGAATATCATCTGGACCGGAAGTGGTATTTTTAAGACAGTTAAGAGAATAGTCAAATTCTTGTTGAGTTATGTTTTCATTTAGGGGCGATTTGCTGTCATGGATTGAAATTTTAAAGGATTCTTCATGATTTTTGTATTTAATGAAATTTGATTTTAGGTTTCTATCACTAGAATTTAGTTGATACACATCGGCTAATAAATTAGATATGTCTTTTTTGTCGGTAACAAGAATATTATTGGAAGAAAGAGTATTAATGTTGATGTAGCTGTTTGATCCTTTAAGGTTTCGGATCTTTTTCCAGATGGTTTCGATAGGAGTTGAGGGGTTTATTGATGTAACATAATTATGCCAAGACTCTCTTTTGCTTTTTTTAATTAAATATCGAGTTTTTGCCCTAAGCTTTTTAAATTCCAGGAGATTAGCATCTGTTTTATGTTTTTTAAGAATATTCAGTGCGTGTTTGCTTGCAGATAATGATTTGGCAATTTGCTCATTCCACCAGGGTACCGGTATCCTATTACAAGTTTTTGTTTTACCGATAGCTTTATGCGCTGCCGATATAATTATATTATTTAATGTACATATGTTTTTGTCAATGTTTCTAGATAATGTGAAGTTACATAGTTTTTCATCGATATACCTACTGCTGAAAAAGGTCCCAATTAGCGGTTTTTATTTTCCACGTCTGGTAAATTGGATGTGTTTTTTCTTGTTTGTCATTTAGAATGTCAATTATTATTGGAAAGTGATCACTGTCATATAAGTATTTTAGTGTCTTCCATTGTAATATAGTTGCCAGTGATGGACTGCATAGTGAGACATCAATGGATGAAAGATTCCCATTATAGGAATTAAACCTGGTGGGTTCCCCAGTATTCATAAGTATTAGATTTGAATTATTAATTGTGTTTTGTAATAAATTGCCGCATTTGTCTGTTTTTGAACTTCCCCAAGTGGTGTTATGGCACTTTGTATCCCCTAATAAGATTAGTGGAGACTGTATCTGATGTAGTAAATTAGTTACCTCTTGTATTTGGCTTTCCTGTGGGTGTGGAATATATATATATTACAAATGTTTATTTTCATTTTGTATATCACCTGAACTGCAATGGCTTCGAGATTGGTATTTAGATTAATAGGCTTAGCTTCAATATCATTTCTGACAAAGATAGCCACGCCCCCACTGGCGTGTTCTGTACTCCTGTTTTTTAGAAAGGGAGTATAATTTTTTAGGTTTATTATAGAATTCTCTTTGAAGTGAGTTTTTTGTATACACAGTATTAGTGGAGAATATTTTTGAATTAATAGTTTGAGTGATTCAAGGTGAGCGAAATACCCATTTGGGTTCCATTGAAGGATTAGTGATTTATCCATCGGATTTTTCGGTCTCTTCCGTTGAAGATGTGTGAGTGGGGTTAAGTTTTTTCTTTAATCTGGTAATGTTGTTTTTTAATTTAGAGTTGTGAGAGTAACAATAAAGAAAGTTAAGGATATCGGTTAATTCGGAAGGTTCATTTGAGTAGTTCTTTGAGATAGTTTCAGGATGTTTAGCATGAAGAGTATTAACTAGAAAGTCGCATATTTCATTAAAATTTAATATGAATGGAGGTGATCGGTTTTCAATTTTGTCTTTTATTAAATCTAGAGAACAAAAAATTATGTCGTCATTAGAGGTTTTAGTTTGCTTTTTAGGTTTTTTTAGTTTATGTGTGATAGGAGGAGTAAAGATTTGTGACTCCGTTTCTGGATTATTTTGGTCGATGTCAGGTGAGGATGAGATTTGTCTTTTAACTTGAGTAGATACTTGAGTAAGTTGTTTATTAATATTAACTGAAGGTTGCAGAGTTACAGTTTCAGCAGAAATATTAATAATATTTAGATTTGGTGATATTGTTTCTTTTGGTAAGGAGGGTTGACTTGCGTTTTCTATAGTTTCAGTTATGCTGGCGTTCGTTTCCATGTTTTGTTGTGTTTCAGGATCTCTATCATCTGTTTCAGGTGTCGTATTTGGAGAGGATTCTGAGGGTACGTTTGAGGAGTTAGTAGTTGTTATGATGGGACAATCTGTATATTTATGTCCAATAGTCTTGCACTTAGAGCAGTTTAGTCCATCAATAGAGAGGAATAAACGATAAGTTTTATTGTGGAAGACATTGAAGGAGTCAGGAATGGAGGTATTATCCAGGGGCGAAATAAATATTTGCCGTCTGAAGCTTGGGACGTGGCTATATTCGGTTTCTGTCATACCCACTCTTAGGAAAGTCATCTTGGAAACTGCAGTGATGCCTAATTTTTGTAATTCTGCTTCAATGATATTGTTTGGAATTGAAGGACATATGTTAGAAATTACAAGTCGTTGTGCTGGTGTGATTAATCTTCTTATCTCTATTTCTGACTCATTTATATTAATATATTTGTAGGAATGAAGAAGCATATCGACTATGTTTTTGGTAGAGAGGTAGATACATATTCTGTTGTTTGGAATTCTCGATGCAAACAAGACGTTACGTGGACCAACCAGTGATTCAATTGCTACGATGTAATTGTGGATTTTGATGCCTTCGATACTGGAGAGTACTACTGCTTGGTCCTCTGTTGGGTGTTTTAACGTATTTACTACATTGGAATAAGTATTTTTTGGTGTATTTGAAGTAAAAGTAGTCATATTGTTAATTGAAGTCATTTTTATTTTGTTTCCCGCGTTACCGCAGGTCCGGTCCTGTCACCAGCCAAAGAACCGGCGTGGATCAGTTCCGAACGGTTCCAAAAAACCAGTTGATAAAACCAGTAGGTTGAACTTGATTCGAATTGTATAGGTTATATTTACTATTTTAATATCTTATATAAAGGTTTTTGTTACTCACGGTGGGTTGAGTCGATTGGTATCAACAATGCACTATTGTTTGTTAATAGTATTTAAGGATATTAAATTTTTGTTCCGTATTTTACATTTAAAACTTGAAAAATAACAGAGCGGTTTTAAACGTGGTATAATCATGCCACTGTCAGGGCCGTCTCTATTCCTATTTTTATATACCACTGAAACCCCCACATATTTTACGTTGTTTAATATCGATATTACAGCGGCGGCCGGCCAGGTGAAGTAGGTGAAGGTGAGGTTCACCAAAAAAATATAATTAATTTGAGACAAATAAATAAAAAATGAAAGCAACATTATTATATCTAAATTCTGAAATCAATTATTTATTCTCTTTTAATTAATCTAAAAATTAAAAAGACAACTAGCTTTATTAGCGGTACGTACTTGACGGTCAAGTCCTGACCTGTGTCACTAGCCGTGTACTGAATCTTAGTATTCAGGAATAGGTGAATATAATTTTTGAAATTCGGCATGCATCTGCATGAGCGTTCACGGTTGCCATGGCAATGTGACGTCAGCCTATCCTTAGTGATAGCTGAGAAAACTGGTGAGTGCAGTTCCGACTATAAATATATTATTCGTCTTCACCCACTGTTGGATGTGTATTTGGTATTCCTATTTTTCGGAAATTTCTCTCAGCGACAATATTTTGAAATTTAGTCTATTTTATAGATATTTTTTATATAGTATAGTGTATAGTATAGTATTTATTAGTTTAGTTTAGTCACAGTATTAATTTTATTTGTTTAGTGCACTTTATTAATACATTTCTCTGTGGTTTGTTTCGGATTTCGGATATAAAGTGTTCTCGTGGATTTCGTTTGAACAAAAATAATTTTAGACAGACATAAATCCAATTAATGACTTCTTCTTCTTCTTCCTATGCCGTCTCCATTAACGGAGGTTGGCGACAACGTTTCTAAAAGTTTCTCTGTCTTTTGCAACGTGGAATAATTCGTCTACAGTCATGTTTGTCCAGTCTCGAATATTTCGCAGCCATGATTTCCTCTTTCTACTTATTCCCTTTTTGCCATCGACTCTATCCTGCATGATGACCTGCAGAAGACTGTATTAAATGGTTGCTAAATTAATGACTTGGTGTGTAATATATTAGAGACTCCGTTTAGGCATTAGAAAAATGAAGATAAAAGGGGATGTTCTTTTACATGGTCGACCAACCAGTATTTTAAACATCTGCGTCTGATCCAGAGTGGTCGGCTGCAATCAGCATCTGACTCAGAGTAGGCGGCTGAATCGAAACTCACCAACCCGTTTAAGCAGGCGTGGTGATTTAATCGCCAAAAAACCCTCAATGAAATGTCAAGGTTCAGAACTAAAATACCCCAGGCAAGCAGAACGAATCGTATCTAGTATAAGTGCCCTAAAAAACTGTTTTCAAGTTATTAGGGCCCTAAACTCTATACATTTTTTTAACAAATTTTTAATGAGTTTTGGGCGCGACGTAGGTACCAAACCTCCTTTTGGTCCGGCAAGCTTTCCTCATCTTCACCACTTTTTTAGGCCACGAGCCGCCGCTGCGATATTACACTAGTGCCTTTTTGCATTTTTGAATTTGAGAGAACAAATATTGACAAAACTGCCAATTTGTTAGTTGCGTCCTGACAGTCGAACTGAACGCACGTTTTTTTTTTTAATTTATTTACGCTGTAACCAAGGGTTATTAGCGACCTAAAAAATATAATACAGGTAAGTTAGAAAAAATTACAATAATTGATACAGTCCTGAGTCTTTAAGATAACTTATTGTGTTTTTAATCTTCATGTTTTTTCCTAAGGCTTCCTTTATATTATTTGGGATATTGTGCTTCTTTCTTGCTGCTTCATATGTTTTGCACTGAGTTAGTATATGCTTCAAGGAGAGTGTTACTCGACAATTTTCACACATTGGCGGCACAGTTCGCGTAAAGAGGTGTTTAAATGTAAAGTTACTGTGTCCTAGTCGCAAACGTGTTATTCTCACTTGGTCGTGTCTATTCACTGTGGGTTGGAGCCACGGTTTCACTAATTGTTTGATTTCCTTGAGTTTATTTTGTGATGCATTCCACTTATTTTGCCAGGCACATAACACTTTATATTTTATTTCTGACTTAAAATCATCTGAAGAAACCTCATTAATAAGAATGGAGTCCTGGCTGAAGGATGCTAAGCGGGCTAGTTCATCTGCTTCTTCATTTTCTTTTATACCTGAATGTGATGGAGCAAACATGAAGTCAACAGTGATCTTATTATTATGTAGAATCTCCATTTCTGATTGGATCTGTGAGGCAATTCGATTATTATTGGTATAATAACGTTTGATAGTGTGAAGTGAGCTTAGTGAATCAGTTATTATGAGAGACGGGGACTGTTTCGACTCTTTTATGTGGATAAGTGCTTGTAATATTGCAAACAACTCTGAAGTGTATGACGAAATAATGGGATTGAATTTAAATTTTAAGGATGTATTGGGTGTGAGAATGGTTGCACCAACACCGTCTGAAGATTTGGATGCGTCAGTGCATATCTTATAGTGATTTTTATAAGTTTCCATTTCTATTAAGAATGATTGTTTGATCAGGTCTGTTATAGTCTCACTTTTTTATATATACTAAGGTTAGTATTAATCTTGGGAATTGGTATTAACCAAGGTGGAGAAGTTAGGAAATTTGTTGGGAGAATTTTAGGAAACTCAAGATATAGGTCATGAAGGTTTCTTCTAGCTATTTCGTAAAATGGTGAATCTAGTCTTGTTGTAGAGAAAGTGTCTTGAAATTGATCTGTGAACGTATTGGTATATAAGTAGGGCGTTCTTTATTACTAGCTATTTTAGGAGCATATGAGAGAGAAAGGTATTTGCATCGTAAACTTAGGGGTGGTTCCCCTGCTAAGCATTGTAAGCTTTCAACTGGTGTCGTTCGAAACGCACCTGTAGCTATTCGTAGAGCTGTGTTTTGAACAGTTTCTAAGATTTTCAATACTGATACTTTGCTTGATGAATAAACTATCGCACCATAGTCGAGTTTGGATCTAACTAAAGATTTATATACATGTAATAGTTTATTTTAATCTGCTCCCCAGTTTTTGCTAGAAATAGTTTTCATAAAATTGAATCCTGCTTGGCATGATTTTTTAAGTTCTTCTGTATGTTTTTTCCAGGAGAGATTTTGGTCGAAAACCATACCTAAAAATCTGATATTATTTGTGAAACTGAGGGTTTGATTATGAGGGTGCATTCCACTTATTTTGCCAGGCACATAACACTTTATATTTTATTTCTGACTTAAAATCATCTGAAGAAACCTCATTAATAAGAATGGAGTCCTGGCTGAAGGATGCTAAGCGGGCTAGTTCATCTGCTTCTTCATTTTCTTTTATACCTGAATGTGATAGAGCAAACATGAAGTCAACAGTGATCTTATTATTATGTAGAATCTCCATTTCTGATTGGATCTGTGAGGCAATTCGATTATTATTGGTATAATAACGTTTGATAGTGTGAAGTGAGCTTAGTGAATCAGTTATTATGAGAGACGGGGACTGTTTCGACTCTTTTATGTGGATAAGTGCTTGTAATATTGCAAACAACTCTGAAGTGTATGACGAAATAATGGGATTGAATTTAAATTTTAAGGATGTATTGGGTGTGAGAATGGTTGCACCAACACCGTCTGAAGATTTGGATGCGTCAGTGCATATCTTATAGTGATTTTTATAAGTTTCCATTTCTATTAAGAATGATTGTTTGATCAGGTCTGTTATAGTCTCACTTTTTTATATATACTAAGGTTAGTATTAATCTTGGGAATTGGTATTAACCAAGGTGGAGAAGTTAGGAAATTTGTTGGGAGAATTTTAGGAAACTCAAGATATAGGTCATGAAGGTTTCTTCTAGCTATTTCGTAAAATGGTGAATCTAGTCTTGTTGTAGAGAAAGTGTCTTGAAATTGATCTGTGAACGTATTGGTATATAAGTAGGGCGTTCTTTATTACTAGCTATTTTAGGAGCATATGAGAGAGAAAGGTATTTGCATCGTAAACTTAGGGGTGGTTCCCCTGCTAAGCATTGTAAGCTTTCAACTGGTGTCGTTCGAAACGCACCTGTAGCTATTCGTAGAGCTGTGTTTTAAACAGTTTCTAAGATTTTCAATACTGATACTTTGCTTGATGAATAAACTATCGCACCATAGTCGAGTTTGGATCTAACTAAAGATTTATATACATGTAATAGTGTATTTTAATCTGCTCCCCAGTTTTTGCTAGAAATAGTTTTCATAAAATTGAATCCTGCTTGGCATGATTTTTTAAGTTCTTCTGTATGTTTTTTCCAGGAGAGATTTTGGTCGAAAACCATACCTAAAAATCTGATATTATTTGTGAAACTGAGGGTTTGATTATAGCTTCAGATGGAGGAGTTAGAATGTTATAAATCCGTACAATAGTTTCGAAACATAAGTTTTTATTATCAGATGTCGCTATTGCGTCCATATCGAAGCCATTTTAGTGTTGCTTCTTAAAGACAGAAAATATTTATTTTTCACGTTGAGAAAGCCTATGAATACCTGTTCTGATGAGCTCTATTAGGGCGAAATACGTATAAACAGATACAATGACACTTTGTACGTGAAATCAAATCTTGACTGTCTTTTTCATTAGAATGTTATGTTTTCGTGTGAATAAAATACATTTAGTTTTTGTCGGTGAAAATTATAATCTGATAGCCCTAGACCATGATTCTAACTGATTAATTGTTTCCTGTAAATGTTTTTGAATAAATGTAAAGTTTTTTCCGTTGGCAAGTAAAACTAAGTCATCAGCGTATAATCTTCCTTTAACAATAGGTGAGTATTGTTGAAGTATATCGTTTATGGCTATTAGAAAAAGGGTTGAGCTTATAACTGATTCTTGTGGTACTCCATTCTCTTGAACGTTTTTATCTGAGTTAACGTTGTCTGATCGAACTATGAGGCTGCGAGATTAAACAAAATTTGAAATAAATTTTAACATATTGATATATATATGATATTGAATCGCCAGACAGTACCATAGCTTTATTAATATTAAAAAAGTGCGATACAATCTTGCTTATTTGCAAATGCTTCATGTATTCCTGACTCTATTAGGTTATCTATAGTGGATCGATTTTGCCTAAATCCGCTTTGTTGGGGAATAAGGAGTTTTTGTTGTTCTAAATATCATCGCAGCCGTTTATTTACAATTTTCTCTAACACTTTACATATAATATTGGTTAAAGATATTGGTCGATATGATTCAGGTGATGTCCGGGATTTCTCAGGCTTAAGAAGTGGTAGTATTATTGCTTCGGACCAAGTTGATGGGAAAACCTGGTTATTCCAGATACAATTATAAAAGTCTAGTAATAAATTTTTCCCATGGTCTGGTAGATGTGGTAGATATTCTAAGGAGATACCGTCTGGTCCCGGGCTTGAATCTTTGGAAGAGTTTAAGGCTTCAGCAAGTTCTATGAAGGAAAAAGGAATGTTAAGGTTGTGAATCTCATGTCCGTCGAATCCCAATATGTTTTTTTCTACGTTGTTTTTATGTATTTTAAAATTATCAGTGTAACTTTCATCACTGGAATTTAATTCGTATTGGTCTGCTAACATATCTACAATTTCTTTTCTATCACTTATTATTTTGATATTTTCTGCTAGGAAAGGAATCTTATATGGTTGGCTTTTGCCAGAGATTTTCCTTAAGTTTCTCCAAACTGTACTTATGCTTGAAGAGGTATTTAGAGATGAGATGAATTTTTTCCAGGATTCTTTTCTATTCTTTTTTAGAATGTATCTTGCCTCAGCTCTTCTTTTTTTGTAGTCCGTTATGTTTTCGTCTGTTTTATGATGCTTTAGTCTATTGAAAGCTTTCTTATACACTTTTGTAGCTTGGCTGCATTCAGGTGTCCATCATGGAATAGGTTTATGTTTCTTTAAAATTTTTGTTTTTCTTACATACGTCTGCGGCTGCTGTGATGGTTTGTAAAAATGTACTTAAAAACTTGTCAATATCGTTTGATGATGTGAAGTTGATTTGGTTAATGTTCTGTTCGATCTGTTTGGTAAAGTTAGTCCAATCAACATTTTTAATATTTCACTTTGAGATAGGCGATTCGATATTTGTGGTTTTCTGATGGGTTAAAAAAATTATAATGGGGTAGTGGTCACTACCATATAAGTAGAGTAGAACGTCCCATGTTAACGAAGTGGACAGAACTGGGTCACACAGAGAAATATCAATTGCCGATAATGTGCCATTTTGTATGTTGAAACTGGTTGGTCTTCCGTCGTTAAGTAGATTTAGATTTTGGGATCATCTTCTATAATTCGTCCTTTCGGGTTAAGTTTTATGGAACCCCACATCGGATTGTGGCAGTTAAGATCTCCAACGAAAATTCTAGGTAAAGGAATTTGTTTCAAAATTGCTGTTAAATCTTCTTGGGATATAGTTTGATTTAGTGAGATACACATATTACATATATAAATCTTTTGAGGTATATTAATTGCGATAGTTATTAATTCAATATTATTTGAAGTCACTGGTAACTGTGTGCTTATGAATTTTTCATCCACGTAAATTACTACTCCTCCACTGGCAATGTTTTGGTTTAATCTGTTATTATAGAAACATGAATAATTACGAAAGTTATATACATGGTTTGAATTTTTGAAATTTGTTTCCTGTAGACACATAATGGATGGGTGTGTTTCAGAGATAATAAGTTTTAGTTTTTCAAAATGGGTATAAAACCCATTTAAGTTCCATTGAAGCAGAGAAGTGAATGTAATTATTCTTTGGAGGAATTATTTACCGATGAGTCGGAATCTTCTTCTGACAATGAAGTTTTCACTGCAGGGAGTAAACCTATGTGTTTGACCAGTTTTCGTATTAATTTGGTGCTTTTGGTTTTCATTCTTTTGTCGATGTAGTATGGTTGTAATTCCGTTAAAAACTTTATAAGTGCATGAGAGTCTTCTGAGTACAATTTTGTTATGCTGATTATATCTTTTGATCCTTGTATATTTTCGAATAGATCCACTACTTGATCGAAGCTTAACAATTGTTTTTCCCTTTCTACATATTCTCTAACTGGTTCTAGTAATGTTTGAAGATTTGGTACCGCATCTCTTAAGTTTTTGTCATCAGTTTTGGTTTTTTTCTTTAATTAAAGCTTAGGTTTTTCAAAATTTTCTTCGGCGGGTGGCGTGATTGCATCTTCTAGGGTTCTTTTTCCGGTTGCTTTGTTCGAAGTTATCTGGGGTTCGTAAGAATTCATATTTGTATTTTTATTTGGAGGTAAGTGTTGACTTGTTTCGGGTGAGGTTGATTTATGTTTTTGGGTATTAGAAGATGACTCAGACGATGTTTATTTATGAAATGTGTGTTAACACATCAAAATTTTCGTCATCACGTTTTCATCAAAAAGTAGTGTTCTATACCATTGAGTTATTTAAAAGTTATTTATATTTATTCTAGAGATATATTTATGAAATATGTGTTAACACACATTTCATAAATATATCTCTAGATATAAATAACTTTTAAATAACTCAATAATAATAATAATAATAATGTTTATTTACTTCCCAATATGCAATATACAACAATGTTACAATATGATAGTACAATATAATACAATTACAAATTAATTCTAAGTTAAATATTTTGTACAAACAAATAGTTGCTAGGAAATAAACAAAGAAGAAATTCCCTGATGAACCAGAGGTTGTGCTCAGGGATTACACTCATTTACACTATTCAATGTTTGTTCTACAGTACCATTAGGTTGATAACACAAAAAATTGTTACAAAGTATACTGTATAGTATTAGTTATATGATGAATTTAATTAAAAAAGATCGCATTCAAAATTTCAGATCCACTGTTCCTGAGAAATTTTGTAAAAATGGATTTAATCATGTTAAATGAGTTGATTTTTCTTATGTAAATTTTATACATCTGGGGTAAATAATTAAATATTCTAGGAATGAAGTAAGAGAAATTGTGTTTTCCAATTGATTTATAAGTACTAGTAATTTGAACATAGTCCTGAACTTTTCTTCTAGTGCTGTAAGTATGATCTATTGATTTTAAAACATGTTTATTTTTATATGTAAGCAAAATAATGTTTAACAAATATAACTGTCTAATACTAAAAATATCTGCTTTCTGATAAAGAAGTTCTGAAGGATATAAGTGAGATTTTTTTAGCATTATTTTCAAAAACCTCCTTTGTAATATTTCAAGTTTATTTAAATGAGAAGCATATGTTCCACCCCATGCTAAAATGGCATATCTAAGACGTGACTCTATTAAAGAATAGTATATTATCTTTAAGTAAGACAAATTAAGAATATTGCTGAGATATCTAAATTTGTATAATAACATTCTTAGTGTTTTACATACCATATCAATATGTACATCCCACTTCAAGTGACAATCAATATAAACTCCTAAATATTTTATGTATTTTTTCCTATTTATTTTAATGAACGCGTTATTATAGCTTAGATTTAATTCCAAAAAGTCGGGTAAATTGTTTTTGTATATTGAAAATGGTATGAAATAAGTTTTATCAGTATTAACTGTCAGTAATTTCCTATTTAGCCATTCTAGAACCTTTATAGTTTCTGTTTCTGCTAAAGTTTTAAGTTTTTCCCAAGAATCACTAGTGTAAAGTATGACAGTATCGTCAGCAAAACAAATAATCTTTCCATTTATTTTCATTGATACTAGATCATTTATATATATTGAAAACAGTAAAGGACCTAAAACAGTTCCTTGCGGCACACCATACTCAATGATTTTTTCAGCACTTACTTTGTTATTAATGTTGACAATTTGTGATCTATTTTTTAAATAACTTTGAAATAGTAAGTACGGTGTGCCCCTTATTCCCAGATCATCCAAAGCACTTAACAACTGCTGATGACTAACAGTGTCAAATGTCTTAGCTAGATCCAAAAATATCGCTAAAGTAAGAGAGCCATTTTCCAGCATCTTATATAAATAATCAGTAGCGGACGTTATAGCATCTGAAGTGGAATATCCCTTCTTAAAGCCAAATTGGTTTGGAGACAGCAGGTTAAACTTTGTAAGATATTGATTTACTCGTTCTGCTAAGGCCTTTTCAAAAATTTTTGCAAGGCTGGTAATAAGTGATGTAGGACGATAATTTTGCATCAATTTTGTATCACCTTTTTTAAATATAGGTATAATTATTACAGCTTTTTTAAAAAGGTCAGGACATATACCATGTTCAAATATGTTGGTGTTGCGATTGCACTGTTAACTAAAGAAGTGGTCAAATGTATAGATGTATTTTTTAGTGGGCATTGTTGGTTTTGGTTTATTGATAAATTTGGGATTGCTACTGTTTGTAATTTGGTTTGTTTGTGAAGACATAGTAAGTGTGGAGGGAGTGGTATTTGAGATTGTGGGAGTATTTTGTAGATTATCTTGTTGAGTCTGATTAATTGATGAATTTTTTCTCATTTCTGTTTGTATTGCACTATCATTGTGAGGATGGTTAAAAGGTGAAATATTTGAACAATTAGCTGCCTGATGTCCAGTCAATTTGCAACATATTTCGTTTTCGGCTATAAATATGAGGTATGATGTTTGTTCCAACTCGATGATAAAAGATTCAGGTAGTACAAAGTTGTCTGGAAAAGGTGAAACGAAAATTTGTCTTCGGAAGCTTAGAATATGACTGAAGGCAGGATTGGTTGCTCCTATCCGTAGGTATGATATGTCTGAGAGAGGATTTAAACCTAGTTTTATTAATTCGTCCATTACTAAGTTAGAAGGTATGCTTTATTTACTATTATCTTCTTTGTTTCTGCTATGAATTTATCTATTAGGTTTTTAGATGATAGATATATGCATATTCTACCGTTTGATATACGGGATGCGAAAATTATATTTTTTGGTTATATTATGCTGAGTCAATCCTTCAAGATAGTCATTAATTGTACAATTCTCTAGAGTGTTAAATAGAATATCTTGATCTCTGTTTGGGATTAATATATTACGTAATTGACTAACTGCTTTTGAGTATGATGCATTTTGTGGTAGCTAACTGGAAGATGACATCTTTTAGATGGATTTAAAATCCGACTAAAACCGGTGCTGTTTTACATCTTTCGCTGTGATACCAGTTCATGGAAATTGGGTAATACTTATAACTAATTGCAGTGATTTACTTATCTAAATCCAAATAGATGAAAAAAGTATATTTTTTCTACTCACGATTCCAATATTTAGTATAAAAATCACTTTCACTTAGTTTTATACTTAATTACTTTTAAATTTATTTCAATAATTACTATTTAACTAGCACGATAAATGAGTGCCTAAAAACACGTCTTTCTCGCTTGCTGGTCAAACATAGAATCTCTGAACGCACGTTTCTTTTGTATTAAATAGCCACATTTTAAAAAATCCTAGTCGTTGTTATCGATTTTATAAACAAAAGTGCCACATTCCGAAATACGTCCGTTTTGCATAGAAGATTTACGTAAGTATATATTTTATACAATATATTCGCATATATTATATTTTTATTTCTTAATCAAAAAGGATATATTACGGAATATGTTCATTTTGCTTATGATATTTTCGGAGCTGCTATATCATTTTAAATAAAAAAGGGCCATATATTGGGATACAACTCTTGAATTGATGTGACAGCAAAATGTTATTATAAAGTAAAATGCAGTTTTTTTCATTTACTTTTATATTGTATTCATTGTGATAATATCATCTAACTTTAATATAATTCAGAAGTTTGAATATCATATTACCCAACGTGTTTATTTTCAATTTTAATTGAGAGCGTACCGCTTATTTTTGTTTTGACTTTTATTTGGACATTGTCTGAATATATATATTTTGCTACTCCGCAAATTAGTTCATAATAGAACTAGCAAGCAATTTTACTTAATGAATCATTTACTTAAATTTACCGTACGTAAACAAAAAATCCTTTTTGAGTGGCTTTCCGTATCAAGTTATTTTTAATAGGACTGATTGTCTTTTTATTTTAATTTTGTTTAGGCTTTTTAATACCATAGTAAAAAGTAATCACATTTTTATCTCGAAAAAGAAAAAATAACGATCACATCACAGCTACAGAGGAAAATAAATTACTCTTACTTTTAAGTAAAGTACCTAATTTTTAATTGTAATTAATTTGTTCCCAGCTCTGATATCTAATAAAAAGTCTATACATATTTATATAAATCAAAAATATTTTAAAATGCGTTAGGCTTTCACGGCCATCGTCTAACTTGTTAAACTCTTTGTTCGGGCTGATACGCCGTTGTCTTCTGAGATTAGTTCTCGACGTTTCGCCAACACTAGAGGTTGGCATCTTCTGGAGATGTTTCTGCTTGGCTTGTAATCTGAAACCATAGCACACTACCATCTAGCAGTGAAACTCCCGTGTTAACGAGTAAAACAATGATTGGCGCATCACCTAGTGACCGGGCGCGTAAATTTATATACATGGGGCTAAATTCAAAAGTTTAGTAATATTACCTAGGATTGTGAACTCATTTTAAAGTAAAGGAAAATCGATATAGTCCTAAAATAACAAGAAAAATCCTTATCTTATACGATAGTAAATATTTTTCGTATACTTTTTGGGTTTTCTTGATATGTTGAGACTATATTTATTTTCCATTATAATAAAATGCAAAAGTGGTAATAAAATATACAATAAAATCTTTATTTATAAAAATGTTACAAGAGATGTTATATGTGTTAAAAGAAATATTAATAATACAAGCCAAGTGTAGTATAATTTAGTTTTCTTAATGTTGTGACAAGAACTGGTCAGTATTTAAATAATTGTTTTGTCATTCTAATGTTAAGTTTTATGTGAATAAAAGCCTAATTCTGCAAAAGGCATTTTACTACAATTTTATTCGCATAAATTTACAATGGAGAAGTACTTTAGACCAGATAAACTAGAGGCTGATCCAAACTATTAAACTTCCACCAAAAAATTCAAACATTGGTATATAACATTCAAGAATTTTTTAGAAAGCAATGAATCTAAAGATAAATCCCTAGAAATAAAAGATAAGTACATGCTTTTAATAAATTTAGTCTATGATTACATAAGCGAAGCAATCAATCTGGAAAACCAATTGCTTTTTTCACACGTACCCTCACAGATTCTGAATGAAAACATTATGCAATTGAAAAAAAAAGCAAATGCGTTGAAGTTTAAAAAAAATGCAGACATTATCTGGTAGGAAAGCAATTCTAACTAATCACAGATTAAATCACTATTTTGTTTATATAGAATGCCGGGATATATAAAATCTGATAAGGAACACTAGCTTCACTTCACAAAAATTTATTAATTATCCACACTCTAATGGAATATGTTCAAGTAGAATAACACCATATAATCATGAAGGAAATGGTTAAATCGAAAGATACAATGAGTTATATGCAAATTGGTGAATCTAGCATTGAAAACCAGAAATTTAGACATCACTAAATGGAAAACTACTTTACCAGGTGCACTGCACTATATACGAAGTTTACTGTTAAATTGAATTGTTATATTATTGAATCATGATAATGATAAAGATGAAAGTCCAAATAACACACTAGAGAATTCCACTACTAAATCAATACCAGATGAGACAGAAAGTTTACCTGTTAAAAAACCAGATGATAATGATGAACCAAGATTGGAAAATTCAGATTTTCAATATAGCTGTAAATCAGCTGCAGCTAAAAATAAATCAATATAGTTGCAATATTTTGTTCAAAAATAGAGACGGGTGAATGTAGTATAATTTCTAACTTGTTCTTTCGGTAAACTCAACCTATATATTAACCCTAGAAAGGTGGACTATCGTAAATTTGACGACGCTCCTCGGTTTTCGCCGCAGTTCGGGTGCAGTCGCGTAACCTCTGCCCATACACTTCTCAGTAGCTGTTTCTTTAGTCTTCATTTAACAGGCGGTGAGTGCGTTTCTCCACTACTGTATTTATGTATTAGATTTTTTGAGGGCACGTCGTCAATTTTACGAAAGTCCACCTTCTACGTTAGTTTTTTTCTCTCAAGTTTATTTGGACGCCGGTGACGTTTTTGGTAAGTCATTATCTAATTCTTTTTTATATTTGTAGTAAATATTATTTTATTTAATTGTAGCACTATGTCATCACGAAAACCTTTAACGGCAAGTGAAATAAACGATGAAATACAGCGTATAATGAATGGTGAAGATAGTGAGCAGGAACCTTTTGAAGATAGTGGAAGTGACTGGGAGTTAGAAGAAGATGCTTTGGAGTTTGAATCGGACGATTCAGATGAAGAAGATGACTCTAAAAATAGTGATAATTCCAAAATTTTCCAGCCATCCAGTGTATCCAGTTCATCTGTAAATTTAATGGATGCAGATATAAAAGCAATAGTGGTGGAAAGCGAAAAATCTACAGAAGAAGTACCTGGAACATCAGGTGAGAACTCCACTGTTTCTCAGTTTATTGTAAATCCGGGAAAGGCTCTAAAAGGTAAAAACGGGCATAAGTGGTCAAACAAAATACCTTCATTGTCAAAAAGAACGGCAGCTAGAAATATTATTCATTTTATAGCTGGTCCCAAAGGAAATGCCAAAAACTACACAAAAGTTGAAGAATATTTCTTACATTTTTTTTCAGAGGATATATTATGTCGTACTCTGTTACACTCAAATACTGAAATTACAAGACAATCTAAAAAATATGCCAGTCGTCCTAATATTTCTGACATGAGTAAAAATGAGCTACAAGCTTTATTGGCAATTTTGATAATGTCTGCAGCAAATAAAGACAGTCATCTATCTGTGAAATATATGTTTGACAGTAATATATCAGGAAAATTTTATCAGGCTTGCATGAGTGGTCAGCGTTTTAAATATCTCATAAACTGTCTTAGGTTTGATGAAAAAGAAACACGAAAAGAAAGGCAGCAAGATGATCCTTTTGCGCATATACGCGAAATATGGGACATTTTTATTACCACCTGCAGAGAATCATATACACCTTCATCCTATTTGACTATTGATGAACAGTTAGTAGGATTTCGAGGACGTTGCCCTTTTCGAATGTATTTACCTGATAAACCTAATTCGTATGGTCTCAAAATCGTAATGATGTGTGACAGCTTTTCGAAATATATGATCGATGCTATTCCTTATTTAGGCAAGAAAACCAATACAAATGGTTTGCCGTTGGGTACATATTTTGTAAAGGAACTTACAAAATCAGTTCATGGTAGTAACAGAAATATTACCATGGACAACTGGTTTACATCAGTTAGCTTAGCAGAGGAGTTATTAAAAGATCAGTACAAACTGACAATTATCGGAACTCTTCGCAAAAATAAAAGAGAAATTCCACAGGAATTGTTAAATGTAAAGAACAGAGTCCCCAATACATCTATGTTTTGTTTTGATAAAAGAAAGACATTGGTATCATATATGCCAAAGAAAAATAAGGTAGTTTTACTTCTTTCAACACTTCACGAAGGTGCTGATGTTTCCAGAATAAATGGCAAACCCACTATAATAACTGATTATAATGGAACAAAAGGCGGAGTGGATACATTTGATCAAATGTGTTCGAATATGAATGCGGGTCGTAAAACGAGGAGATGGCCTTTGTGTATCTTCTATAATATGATAAATATTGCAAGTATTAACTCGTATGTTATTTACACCACAAACACATTAAAAGCAAACAGAACAGTTTTATCCAGATACGAATATATGGTTGAATTGGCTCGTCATCTCGCCGAACCCTGGCTGAGAGAACGATTGTGTATTCCAACTTTACGTCGAAATCTTAAGCAAAATATTAAAGATGTCCTCAAAATTTCCGAAGAAGTTGAACGTCCGTTACCTGAAAAAAAGAAACGCAAGGCATGTTTCCATTGTCCGAGTAAAAAGAGGCGCATGACTACCACATATTGCAACCAATGCCATCACGCTATATGTGGCGAACACCGAGGTAATATATGTACAATGTGTGCAAACGAGTAGTGTACATCGACTTTATTTATATGTGTACCACTTACTAATACTTACATTTTTTCTAATTTATTGTAATAAAAGTGTTTATAATTATATTTGTATTTTTTTTTCAATTTTTTGTTAGATGTCGTAAAAATTACGATAGTCCACCATAACTGTCAGTAAATAATAGTCCACCTTTCTAGGGTTAATGTGATATCAAGAATTTTAATTTTAAAACTTTACAAAAAATATATATATAAAACATTATTTAAATTTTTGATTTATGATTTATATCACACCTTTCAATTTTGTTATCTCAGGTTTTACTCGTACTTCAATATCTATACTTTACAGCTGATGTGTTAGGTCCAAAGAATAACGGAATAAAACAACATAATATGATATGAAAATAATGTAATCAAATAAACTGATTAAAATAACTCACAGCTCCGTGTTCCCTCTCCGAACAAATTTGATCTCCTTCGACTATCGATAACTTATTCACACGTTACTAATATGATATAATATTATTTGACCCAAAATTCTCAAATTGAATATATTATGAATGTTTCTCCCGTTGAAACGCTTCATCTGCCTTGAGTTGTCCAATTCCTCGTTCTATGCAAAATTAACTATCAGTTCTCAGGAGCCTCCTATGTAATTGGCAATATTAAACAAGATATTGCAATTTAGTCTTCAATGCTCTCGTTCGAATGCACGTACCTTTCCAATGATGCCAGCCTCTTTTCCTCTTGCCAAACTTAATCTCTCGTTCCGAAATAAACAGCAATACGTAGAATACAAGTAGGAAAAGTTTACTTACAAATTTGTACCAGATCAACTACCGTCGGACACACTTATTTCACCAACTCACAACTTATTCTTTATCACCTACTTCCCCTGGAGACCACCTCGAAAACCAACCATTCACTTTAAGAAACTGGAACTAACTACCTCTCTCATCTCATCTATCCATCCATCTAACCTCTCATTATACACACCCATCTCACCACTTTCCAACTTCTCGGCCAATCAGAGATTTGCATACCACTCCCCACATAAAATCAGAAATACCTACAAACTTTTCTAATTCATATTATTTCTACAAGGACACTTAATTTCTACTGGATATTTACAGATTCCGAAAAACCTTTTACTTATTAACTATTTTTATTGTCCTGTTCATGGCGCAAACCCGGATTACGGAACACTTTATGGCTTATGGGAAAAAAACCATCGTTAACTTCTATTCATTGTACCTTCACTATCCACTTGTTACATTTATACAAAAGATTATTTATGACTAAGATTACCTTTGGTTAATTCCAGGCAGTTCGGAGTATTTTTACTTTCTATAATCTCCGAAATATTGATTTCATCGTACATTTAATAACTTTTACTCTTCAATTTTGAATACCACAACAATATATATATATATATATATATATATATATATATATATATATATATATATATATATATATATATATACATATATAATTAAACATGT
Organism: Diabrotica undecimpunctata; assembly: GCF_040954645.1. NCBI lineage: Eukaryota > Metazoa > Arthropoda > Insecta > Coleoptera > Chrysomelidae > Diabrotica > Diabrotica undecimpunctata. Next base: position 78,930,677 of record NC_092805.1, read on the forward strand.
AATTAAATTTTAAAACCTATAAATACAACAGTTAGTTCTATGATTCTAAGATCCAACAGTATAAAGTTGGAAAAATAACATTAAAAATAAAAAAATAAGTAAAGTATTACCTGGTTACAATAAAAACATGAAGTATTTTACAAAAGTTAAGTTTCCAAACTCTATGGTACCAGTAACTCTTTTCTACTAATATTTATATATTTATTGAGAAACATATATATTTACATTTAGGTTGTTTAACAAAGATAAGTATCTATTCAGTGGGCTATTAGCACCATAGGTTGTTCTACACAATGAAATATTAAAAGTACATAGATGAGGCAAACCAGGGTAATATGGTACTCTAAGACCGATCTCACTCACAAGAGAGGGACAGATCCCTCCTCACAAGCAGACAAGCTCATAGACCTCTCCATGATAGAGTAGTCATGGTCCGCTAATCTAATCCAACTTTGAAAGGCACACACCTGTAGAAATTTATGCCAAACCCTGTCTAAGGTGATGCTTTTTAAGATAGTTGTTGAACCACCACCTACAAATAATTCAAATAGTAAGCTAAGTAAGACTGGTTTCATAATATATAATTTTAGGTTAAATTTATAATTTACTAATTTTATAAGTAAAAGGTCATATATTTCCCAATAGTTCTTAACTGGTCCTGGTAAAAACAAACTCGGAACGGCTGTTCTCGTAATACCTCTATGTACAAAATTGATTGTATCTTCCTCTTTAAAATGACTAGCGCATACACGAAAATTGTTATAAAGAGTTTCTGTTGCAGCATTCTCTAATTAGGGCTCTTAACAGCATTCACCAATTTATCAAACATATCCATATAATGTCCTGGACTTGAAAAACGGTATTTCTTGCCAGTAGTATCCATGCAATCTGGAACACATCTTTTTTGTTCAGTTCTTTGTCTCTACATTGTTATTCCATGTAATGTGTTCGATTCCATAATAAAAAATCGTCTAAAATTGTACCTTTTTGCACTACTTATATAAAAAATTTTAAATTATAAAATAAATTATAAAAAATAAAACAAATACAAATATGGCGCCGTATTTGTCTAAACTCAACTTTCACTTAACCACAGCACACTCCCTCCGCGCAGGAACGAGACTAGCAGTGCCATCAAACGAGCGGGCGCCAAATCCAAACGTGATTTGACTTTGGCTATCCCTGTTACCAATCTAGGTGTAATTTTATCTATGTCTGCAACTGACGCCGCGGTGTACTGCGAAGGCCATATTTATATTTTTTACTCGCCTTCCCTCCACTGGTTTCAGCGTGAGGGGGAGTGTCGTCGTTTGTAGTAGCTTTTCTTTCTTCGTGTTTTGCGGGAAGGGTTTTTGTGGATTTTAATATTGGTATCTATGTTTTGTTGATTTTTAGTCCTTCTTCTATCCGATTAAAATTATTTGGGTGCTTATATATCTCCACCGCTTCCCGATATAACCGTGGGTAGTACTGTGATGTTTTATCCAGCAATCTGCATTTCTTCAAACAGTATCCGATGCTCTCCGCTTCCCAAAACGTGTTCGGCAACGGCAGATTTGTCGATATGTCCTAAACGACAATGGCTTTTATATTTGTTCATCCTTGTGTCTTTTCGTGGTTCCCACATATACCATTCCGCATGTGCATGGTATTCGGTATACTCCGGCCGTTGCTAATGGGTCGCGTTTGTCCTTCACCGATCTTAGACAGTCCTTTATTTTCTGTGTAGGCTTGAAAATGGTCTTTACATTGGCTTTTTTAAGTTTTCGCCCAATTCTGTCCGTTATTCCCGATATATAGGGCACGAACGCTTTGCCTATATATTTTGTTTCTCCGTCATTTCTTCTGGAGACGTTATTCATCGCTTTATGTACATGTACATAAAATTTACCCACCACTTTTGTAAAACTGGTCACGTCAAGTGAACTTAAGTACACGGAAATGCTAACCAGAGGTATATTCATGGACGGGCTTTAACTACACGTCGAGCTCCCTTTGAATGCTAACCCAGTCCCACCCGTGCCCAAGTACTGTGGCAGATGCAGCCAAAATGCGCATACTATTTCGAAGTGCCCACAAAAGCAGTTTCGTTGTCCGACTTGTGGCCAAGACCACAAATCCACCTCCTGCCCTACTCCTCAAACACCAAAATGCCCTAACTGTGGTGCTGACCATGCGGTCTACTCGGTCAAATACCCCCACAGAAGGGAAATCCCAAAAACACATCAAGAGACACCTATATCCACTGAGAAACATGTCCCCCCCTATGAACTGGCTTCAGACATGAAGACAGTCATGGAATTCACTTCCCTCATCCTCATCAACCTCCTTCCCTACAGGCGTCAACTCATACTTGACATCACTAATCACTTCTCCACTCTGATGTTCGGTAACAGGAGTACTCTTGTGGCTTATAACAACAGAGCATCTATCTCCTTCCTACCCCTCTAATGGACAGCTGAAAAAATTCTAAAAAGAACCGTTTTACCATGGTCTTTCACCTCTGATTATTCACCTATATCACCTATGATATGTTTAATTATTGGCACGCCAGTGCCAATAATAAAACCAAAAAACAAAATACGACCTGAAGAGGCAAAGGCTAAAGCAGGACAACAAAAGCATCCAAAACGAAAACACCCAACAAACGACAAACCAAACAATGGGTCACAACGCGGCGTCAGTTTCAGATTACAAGCGAAGCAGAAACATGTCCATAAGATGCCAACCCCTAGTGTTGGCAAAACGTCGAGAACTAATCTCAGAAGACAACGGCCTAACAAAACGAACAAACAGTTTAACAAAAAATATTTTACTTGTGCAACTCTAGTAAAACGAGAAATCCGATATTGTTAATTGTACATCAACAATTTATTTGTTGCAGAATGAGTAGAAGAGTGCATAGAATACTCGACATGGTTGGGTGTAAAACAAATGCTAATAAATCTGAGAAATTAAAGAAATAAGATTCTAGAAGCAAGATAACTGTTATGATACCATACCTGGTAGCCAAAATAATTTTAATGTTTTTGGTGATTGTTGCAAAAACTACGAAGCTAATGAGCTAAACATCAGGCCCAAGGTAATAGTTTAGGAAGCTGAATATGACAGCGACTCTGCATCTATTTCATCTGTCTTCAAGCAGTTCGTCTTTGTTTTCAAGCAGCTCTAGGGCCGATTTCTCTTCAGACGGCAGTATTACGGATCCCGACTTTAAACCAAGGACGATTTACTAAAGAGTGACACTGATTCTGATGAAAATAATGTTAATTTAAGGCAGTTAACGGAACACCAACAATTATCTTAAAAACCTGGACCCTCTGGTTCTAATAACAAAATCAAAAAAATTGTACGTCCTAATAAATTGACTGTAGAATGTTCCCCTGTTAAGATCCAGTCTATATCGATATATGTTCAGCCATCCAACGTTGATATACTGCCTACCAACACTGAGGTCTTTAACATTAGCTTATCAAGTAGTTTCGGTACATCTAAAAATGAAAACAATGAAAAAAGAGGTTGCAAAAAGAAGGCAAATCCAAATCTATGGAAAAGAAATGTTATTACGTTATTAAGAAATAGTGGTAAGGTGTATACATCCTTGTCAAAATCTAAGAGAAAGATTAAAGGAAAATAAATGGGACTGGTTTGTGCTGATAAGTGCAAGTTACAATGTTTTACAAAATTTACAACCCAAGAAAGACTAACAATTTTTAATGAGTTTGGGAAAACTGCCGATTTAAAAATACCAAGACAATTTATTTACTCCAATATAACAGAAATTGTACCAAAGTATCGTTATATACTATTCATTTATTCTACAATTCAAAGAAATGTGTACTGAGCTTTAAAGTCTTCTCCCATTTATATGCCTGACCAATATATAACAAACTGTAAAAAAAAAGGGCCACCTTATTCAGTGAAAGAACTGACCCATGAAAGTTTCTTTGATCTCAAACAACTTGCTTGCGGAAACTACACAACTAACGAAGACGGAGATAGGTTGCAATGGTGTGAAAAAAAGATAATTGATATTGAAAAACAAAAAATTACCACATTTTCATACAAGACTTCTTATCGAGATAAAGCGTTCAAATCTGTGATGATATTAAAAAAAAAGGCAACAAAATTCTAGTAATTCTGATATTACACCAAATAGACTATATTCTCAGAAGCTGAAAATTGCACAACCAAAGTAACAGGGTATTCTTAACCTGATAAATAAAAATATCATACCAAAGTATTATAAAGGATTGTTTTCCAATATTTAAGACTGATGTTCAAGTATACAGTTACAAAGATTTTTATACATGGTTGATTAATTTTTATCGCGATTTCTTAATGTTTCTAATTGTTTATTTAACTAATAACGTTCAATAAGTACAAATTAAGTCCAAAATGTGACAGTTTTTATTAGCTAGTTCTGTTATAATTGTACCTTGTATTATTAAAAATATTAACTTATTTTTGAATTGCCTTTAATAAGTTATCAGTACCTACCCATCTATGTAACTTGAGAATAACTAATTTTAATTTAAGACACTGATTTTTATTATGTTGTCTAAAACCATGCTTATTTAGTTTTAGAATTAATTTTTGTTATTTTTATAGCCTGACATTGTTATCTTTTTTTGTAATAATTGTACTAAAATCTACATAAATTAATGACAAAAACATTGATTAAAATGTTTGTTTCTTTGGTATGTGTCCTTTTATTTTAAATACTTATCATGACGTTACAAATATTTTTTATACAAAATAGACGCATCTGCTAATATCACTTTCAGGAAAATACCTACGTTGTATCTGAATACAATATCAAATACAGTATAAATTTAACTTTCTAACAATATTTAACTTACATATAAATGATATAAAATAAAAGAGAAATAAACCAAAAATAAAAGTCTATAAGTATACATATTTATATATATATATATATATATATATATATATATATATATATACATATATATATATAGAAATATATATTCTATATATTCTATATATATATATATATATATAGAAATATATATTCTATATATATATACATATATATATATATATATATATATATATATATATATATATATATATATATATATATATATATTCTAATATATACAGGGTGGTCCTTAAGTAATTGTACAAAAAGAAACAGTAGATTCTACACTTTAAAATATAACGATTAAAGCCAAATCGCTTTAATAAAATGTTGATATTAAGAAAGATACAGGGTGTTAAAGTGCAAATTTAAAATTTTATTTTTTGCTATAACTTTTATGTTTGTAAACATTTATGTATACAAATTTACAACTGGGTACTTTTAAATATGAGAAATTTTAATCTGATGTACATTTTGATGTAGCTAATAGAGGGCGCCGCATATGCTACATATGTGGCATAAATTTGCACTTAACTTTTTTGCTCTTTAAGTTACCTGTATTTGTGACAATAAATATTAAAGATACATTATTTTAACAAAAAAAAGGTATACTTGTTAATAACTTCAAAACTCAACAGTTTTCTAGATAATCGCATTTTAAACATCAGCTGCATAATTCTGAGTTAAGGCAATTACTCCAGGCAACGAAGGAAAAATAGACAAAAACAGTAATACTTCTGAATTTTGGTATAAAATACCTTTAACTAAAGTTAATAGTTAACGAAATATTAAATAAAATAAATATATCAGCAGGATGATAATTAAGAGGATTTGATAAAATACCAGAATAATGGGATTTTACATCAAACATTTTACGTTTTATGTTAAATTAAAGTCATAATCAAAACATTTTGTTTACAAACCAAATTAATAAATAGTTAAACTAAATAACATAAATTTTTGTCAAAGTAAGTGTTCGATATGTCCACCATTTTCTTTAATTTATTTGTCATAATATTCCATAAAAGATCGTCTCATATTAAATAGCATCATCGGGTCTAAAGAAACTGCTGCAGTATTTATTTCTTCCCATAGTTGGTTGCGAATGTTTATGGGATTCTTATAAACACGTTAATTTAATGTGCCCCATACACCAAAATCAAGCGGATTAAATTCTGGGCTACGTGGTGGCTATAATGTATAATGGATGAATATATTATTTTGGCTACATATCAAAATCTTAAGGTATTTTGTGGAACTACACCTTATTTGTCGCAGAGGTTAAATAATGTATTAAACTTTGATGTATTTCGTTCATTGGTTACTTATATCCACACGGAATAACCTATCGATGGCATTACTTATTTATATGATTAAATTACAGCTTACGAGTAACTATAATTACATCCCGAACAAATGGATTATTATGATTTACTAACGAACTAATATTATGCTGAACTAAATTGCCTGTGTGTTTACTGTGGAATGAATAATAAGTATTCTTTTGGGATTTTGTATGAATAAAATAATTATATCGGCCAACGTCTGAATACGGACACTACACCTAAAGAAGAAGATGAAGAACCGTTTCTCCAATAAGACATTTAGCAGCCATAACAAAGCCTTTTGTGATGTAACATTATTATCTTTGAGTTGTTCTCATAAGAATAAACTATAAATTATGCTTATCTACAGATATTCAGTGCTTTACCGCACAAATATTATTATGCAACTGACTTATAAAATGCGATTATCTCGAAAACGATTGAATTTTGAGGTTACTAACAAGTATACCTTTTCTTTGTAAAAATAATGTATATTTAATATTTTTTAACACAAATAGAGCTGACTTCAAGAGCAAAAAAGTTACGTGCAAATTTATGCCACACATGTGACATATGTGGCGCCCTCTATCAGTTACATTAAAGTATGTATAAAATTATAATTTATCCTACTTAAAAGCATCCAATTGTAAATTTTTGTCTAAAAATATTTACAAACGTAAAAGTTATAGCCAAAAATAAAATTTTAAATTTCCCCTTTAACACCCTGTATCTTTCTTAATATCAACATATTATTAAAGCAAGTTGACTTAAATCGTAATATTTTAAAATGCAGAATCTACGGTTTCTGTTTGTACAATTACTTAAGGACCACCCTGTATATATATATATATATATATATATATATATATATATATATTTATATATATATATATATATATATATATATATATATATATATATATATATATATATATATATATATATATATACACTTGAGTGCAAAACAATCGACTCATAATCGATATTTGAGATAACACCTTCTGTTTCAATGTAAGAAGTATGAAAATAAAAGAATGTAATGTGCAAACAATAAGTTTATTATTGAACTTACAAAATCTGCTATTGCATTATTTGGAAGACGCATGTTAAAAATAATATGCAATACGAACAGAGTTTCCTAAATATTCGTCATGTGAACTAATACAACAAAGACGTTATGAACATAGAAATCATCAATAACAAAATGAATTTCTTTATTTTTCAGTATTTGGTATTACCACCCCTACTCCAAATTACACTTTCCAATCAATTTCGCATGGGTCGGATGAGTTTTCTAATAAATTCTTCAGGCATTGCTTACCATTCATCATTAAGCGCAGCTCTCAATTCCATTGTGCTCCTTGGTGCATGATTTCTGTCCCGAATCCTTCTTTTAAGCTCATCCCAAACATGCTTTATTGGATTTCTGTCCGGGCTCAACGTAGACCAATTTATTTCCCAATCCAGATGTTCGCGAGCAAATTCTAATCGTCTTTGCTTCTGAACAGCAGTTAGCTTGTTACCCGTAGCTGCCTTTTTGGTGTCAGGTTGGCTGCCTTCAGTCTCCTTCTGACTGTCCAAACGCTGGTTACCAAACCTCGGACCTCTCCAATCTCTTCTTTGAGATTAGCACCAGTCAAATGTCGATTCTTCAGGGATTTCGATACAAAAAACCGATCATCTCTCTCCGTTGTTATTCGTTTACGGCCTCCTCCTTGTCGACAGACATAATCACCAGTATCTTGGTACTGCCAATACACTCGGGACACAACAGATTGGCTTAAATTTAGTCGATTTGCCACGGCTCTCTGGCTCAGGTCTTCTCTCAATAAGGCTACTGCTTGAACTGCTTTGACGGATGTGGTATACATTTGTAATGCAGTTGCGAACTTAATTGACTGATGTAGTAGTGGGTTGCTATGGAAATTGATGCGTACGATGTTAACCGAACGCGTTAAGTCGGTGCGTGTAGATTTCAATGAGTCACATTCTGACCCCCTCTCTACATGTTGCATTATTTATTTGTAATACTTCATCTGATTCATCAAAAAACAAAACTTTTTTAAAAATCAATCATGAGGTTAATGATTATACACTAAATAGTTTTAATTTATAGTTTTTAGATTGAAACAAGAAACGTCCTTTCGCAAAATAATTTTGAGTCGATTATTTTGCACTCAAGTGTATATATATAGAAATGTAGCCATAAGCTCTCCTACTATTAAGAATCAGCAGATTCCGTTGTCCGATGTTATAAATAATTAGAAATTAATATTTTTATTATTATTGTAATTATTATGTTTCATCAAGTTTAAATCATTAAATGTAGGTTGTAGTATTTGTCAAAATTGTAACTTTTAATTTCGAAATAAAGATTTTTTTTTGGGAAACTCAACGTTGAAGAAACAATTCTGGCGCTGCGAACCACAGGATATTTCATACAGAAACATAGTCATTTCCTGGTCTACATTAGTTTGATGAAATCCTGAAGAACCTGGTAAAAGAGAAAAATGTATTGGAAATTAAACACGATCATCCTTGCGTAAGTTTTTCCTTTCTTTACCATTGTTTATGAGCATTTATTATTTTTATTGAATTCTTAAACATTTGCATTGAATTTATTATTTATTGTTTATTAAATTTATTCTATTTGAAACATTTTTAACTTCAACGAATTTTTTTATATATATTTGCATTTATATTTTTACATGTTTGCATATATTTTATGAGTACATTGAATGATATTTCCCAAAATATTATCGAAAATTTAAGTTTTCTATTCGATAATTTCAATTTACAAATAAAAAGAAATCTACAAATCTCTAAATCCAAGCCTGCATGTAAATTACGTTCCAAAATGCCGATGACCAATAGCGATATTGCTAGCCTTTGCTCAACTCTGTCCGAATTCTCTTCTGGAGACAACCTCTCCACCTTTATCAAAGCAGTAGATAATTTAATAGTTTTCTTAAGCACCCAAGATTTAAATCCGTCCCAAGAATTTATCTTAAATTCCCATATCGTATCTCGAAATAAAGGAGAACCTAGAAATTCCTTAAACTATTCAAATAAAACCAATTGGACAGAAATTCGTCCAGCCTTATTAACAAAATACGGAGACAGACGTTCCAAAGACATTAGTAACACAATTATCCACCACCGTCCAAAAACATAGTGAATCCTACGACAATGTTCGTGATAGTGATCCTACTATCATCAAAGAATAACTACAAATCTGAACGACTTACTCCAACACATCACCCTAAACGACAATCCCGCAACAGTAAAACCCCATATTTTAAAAACATTGCCCTCAAAACTTTCTGTATCGGAATCAATGAGCCTTATTGCGAATAATTATCGCATTTTAAATTAAATTCCCTAGAGGAAGCACTTCAAAAGTGTATTGCATACGATAACCACAAAAATCAGCAACAATACATAAACTTCCTTAAGAGCCAACAAAACAAAAAGCCCCCAATCAAAAATAAACCCTATCAATCTTCGAATAATCAAAGATCCACAAACTTCCAACCCACACACACAAACTTACAACCCACGCATTCAAATTATGTGAGACCTTCGACTCACAACACACCTTTCTCACAACACAGAGCCCAACTTTAACTTCACTCCACAACAAAACTACAATTTTCCTCAGAGACAAAATTTCAGTTCTTACAAACAAAACCAATCCTTTCAACGAAACAATGTTCCGGAAAACACCCAACAAAGATTAAATAAATATAAATCTCCTCGACCCCAACCAAATTTTGCCACTCCAATGAGCGGTGTTCAAACTACTACAACCAGAAACCATCAGTCCATGACAATCACAACTAATAAAAGCCACAATTTTCACATAGACTCAAATGATACCCAATATTTCGAAAATGATTTCGAAAATTATGAATCCGAACAAGAGCCCGATTTGCGTGATGAAAGTCATCAGGATTTTCAAGCCATCCCGTTAGACGATCATCCACCTCCTGTATAAACCTACACAATATCGAAAGTTCTACTGGGTTACCCTGCTTCGTCACACGCAAAACACATCTACGAGTTTTAATCGATACCGGCAGTTCCCATTCAATTTTAAATCCGCGAGCTCTCAAACTATTTGATAAAAATCATATTTATCAAAAACCTTTTTCGCTAACGTCAATGAAAATTACTTCCAAGCACGATTTAAATATTAAGACGCCACTATTCCTAGAATATGAAATTCCACAAACATTCGACGTAAAAATCGCCGACTTTAGTCAGCACTTTGATATCCTCCTTGGAAATTACGACTTAAAAAGGTTCCATGCCACTATTAATTACGCAACTCATATTTTGAACTTTGAGAATCCTTACGTTAGCATTCCATTTGAAACTCTATATCGAAAAATTCCCATAAGCGTTCATAATGGTGAAGTTTTATTGCGCGAAAGACACTTTCAAGGTATCAAAATTCCCTATTCTATTCACGTTGCAAAAACGGATTTTTAGACACTATCGACTTACCTATGCCTATGAAATTTAATAAGAGAATTGAAGTTGAGAACTTCTGTAATTATAATATAGTAGAAATTCCGACATATTTTAATGAAAATTAAATCCGTACTTCGCACTTAAACAACGAAGACAAGTATAAAATTATAAATCTATGTAATGAATGAAAACAAAAATTTAACTTTTACGTCAGCTGTTAGACATGAAATTCAAACGAAGGATGAAAATCCGATTTATGTAAAAGGATTTTGGCATCCCAAAGCAATGCAGGAAGAAATAAAAAAACAAATAAATAATTTAATAGATAATAAGATAATTCAGCCGTCAATTTCACCGTACTCAGCTCCATTTTGGATAGTACCAAAAAAAGCTGATGCCTCAGGTCAGAAAAAATTTAGATTAGTAATTGATTACAGGAAGCTCAATGATCATACTGAAAGTCATCGTTACCCACTTCCTCGGATAGGTGAGATACTGGATAACTTAAGAAAAGCCAGTTATTTCACAACATTAGATTTAGCTTAAGGTTACCATCAGATTGAAGTTCATCCGGATTCTATTCGGAAAACAGCCTTTTCAGTTCCGCATGGTCACTTTGAATTTTTACGTATGCCCTTTGGTTTAAAGAATAGCCCAGCAACATTCGAAAACTGTACTCGAAAAGGAGCAACTATTGACCATACCAATCCAAATTATTTAGAATGTTTTACAAAATGCAAAAATATGTTAACTAATTCCCCAGTTTTACAATACCCAGACTTCTAAAAACCTTTTATACTGACTACAGACTCTTCTAATATAGCTATAGGATCAGTATTATCTCAAAACAATCACCATATTGCCTACTATTCTTGAACAAAATTCCTAAATTCCGCAGAACAAAACTACTCCACTATTGAAAAAGAACTTTTAGCCATACTAGATTCTTCTAAACACTTTCGTATGTATCTATACAATCAAAAATTCACTGTAGAAACAGATCACAATCCTCTCGTATGGATCTACAAAATTAAAGACCCCACTTCTAGATTAGCCCAATGGAGATTTAAACTAGAAGAGTATGATTTTGAAGTTGAATATAAAAAAGGCAAAGAGAATCAAGTTGCTGATGCTCTTAGCCGAGTCCAAATAAATGCCCTAAGCTCTAGTTCAGAATGTGCTGAACCACCTGACAATTTCGACATTGACGATTTCCTTGCCGACTTTGATAACTTACAGAACAGTACTAACACACAACATACATCAGTTGAGAACCCTATGACTGGAATAGAGATTTCACCTGAACCAATTAATTTATCCCCAAACCAAATTATTTTCAAACCAGAGTCAAATACTTTTGAAATTAAATACAAAAGAATTTTTAACAAACACCGTTACACTGTCACTTTGACAAATGATTGGAAAACAGAAATCGCAAATACCTTCCAAAATATCCTTAGACCAAATAAAAAATTTGCAATAATAATCCCTCACGAATTTAGACCTTTTATCTGTAACTGTTTTAAAGAAAAAATAAATTCCACAGTCAAAGTAATATTTTGTAATATACTACTTCAGGATATAGAAGAAGAAAACCAACAAATAGAATGCATAAAGAAATATCACGTAGAAAATCACAACGGAATAATTGAAACTTACAAACACTTAAAACAAATATTTTATTGGCCCTCAATGCAGACAACTATTTCTAATTTTATCAATAAATGCGAAATTTGCCTAAAAAATAAATACGAATGACGTCCTTATAAACTTCCCCAATTAGGAACGTTGTTAGGTCAAAAACCTTTTGATATATTACATATCGATCAATTCCACTGCAATAAAAACCTGTATCTCACAATAATAGATTCTTTTTCCAAATACGGTCAATGCTATAAGCTCAACGACAAAACTTCCATTTCCATACTAAATAAATTAAGACACTACTTTTCACACCACAATTATCCAAAAAAGATTGTATGCGACAGCGGCACCGAATTCAATTCCGAAGTCAATAAAGAATTCCTAAATATCCACAAAATCGAAATACATTTTACAACAGTAAACAATTCGTCCTCAAACTCTCCAGTAGAGCGCTTTCATTTCACTCTTATTGAAAAACTTAATACCTTACAAGCCCAAAATCCAAATAATTCGTTAGATGACATTCTAACACATGCCATTCTCATTTACAATTTACAACCAATCAATCCACAGTTCCACAGATTATTCCCCTTTCTCAATTCTGTACGGACCCTATGCAGAAGAAATACATTTCGACTTTGATCTTCCGATATACGAAACATATAATCAAAGACATAAGGAAGAACTCCAACCCTTTATTGCAGAACTATATAATAAACAAAAACAAAAAAGACAACAACTTTTAGATAGACAAAACGAAAATGCCAAAGATATTTCGGAAATAGACCTCACAAAATCCCTATATGTTTCTAAGAAAAAACATAAGTCCAAATTACAGGCCCCTTTCTCTACTATTCATCCAGAAACACAAGACAAAACAAAAATTATCGGTAAAACAGTTAAGCAAAATTTAACAAGCACTCACCTTAAATATGTAAAACGAATACGAAAACATGTAGACAAACCTACTCAAGACCCAAATTTTTCACAGAACAATCCTCGCCCTGGTCCATCCGCTAAGTATTCAGGAGATTCCGAATAGTGGTTACTATGCTGAAGAGATAGGCAAATCAAGAGAAATCTCCCACTATCACAGACACTTTCTTCATATTTCACTTGACAAACTATCCGACACTATTGATGCTAGTCCGACAAGCTATTTCAAAGATCACTTCAAGAATGCACCTCTCTCGCTACTGTACTCCCAATACACCCACATACAAGAACAAACAAAAGACGATCTACACAAGATTACGCGAAAAGATAAACGCGGACTTTTTAATTTTCTAGGTACAGCTATCAAATACGTTAAATGGAAATCCAGACGACTCTGACTTAGACTTATTAAAATCACATATGATCTCTTTAGAAAATAAACAAAACGAAATTGATAAAAAATTTAATAACCAAATATCTTTTGGAAACTCTTTTAACACGAGATTCGATAAACTCTTAGAAAAACTAAATTCTGATAATTCAATTCTCATATCTGCACTCAACAAATTATCAGCTGATTTGGACAGCTATATCATTCTACACAATGAGATAATAAATCTCGAAAATATAAACGAGTTTCTAATGAAACTTATTAGAACCATTACTATATCTGAACTTAATATCTCTTATACCGAATTATTCACTCTAAAGGAAATTAGACCTTAAAGAAAACCTTCTCAAAATTTATCCCAGAAATTCATTCCCCAATAGTAATGAATGCCCTTATGAACTTATAGAGTCAACAAAAACTTTAGTTTGTGTAGCTTCAAATGCAATGCTCATAATAATTAAAATCCCTATACTCCATGAAACTCCTTACACTACCTATAAAATCTATCCCCTTACCAACAAAGATCATGTTATGATTCTGCCACCTGCAAGCTACTATAGAAATAATAAATGGTTCGACACTTGTATAGGACAAGGCGATAACATAGTTTGTTCCAACTATGTACAATCCAAATGTAACATACCCAATGTAGATAATTGCACAAAAACATTAATCACAGACAACTTTTTCCAAGAAACCAGCAAAGTTATATTGACAGATGTACCAATAATGATTGAAGGTATCCAATTTAATAAAAAGTCGTCACAAGACATTTCCATTCCAAAAATTGTTCCAATAAAATTAATACCAAACCATGAGATGAAAATCGAAAAATTAATAATCCCAGAGACAAATGGCCAAATTCAACCACTAGATACCATAGATGTACTACCCCAATTATCAATAGGACTGAGCACTACTTCTGTTATGTTATTTTTAACTATTTTAGCTTTCCTAATAATCTTCCTAATTAGGAAAAGAAAACGAATTTCCAAAATCCTATTTGGAGAAAAATTGCATCCTGCCCAGATCCAGATATTAGACGAGCTGATAGCCGAAGTAACCAAACCTTCGAGGACGAAGTCCCAAGCAATGGAGGGAGGAGAAATGTACCCATCAGCTCTCCTACTATTAAGAATCAGCAGATTCCAATGTACGATGTTATAAATAGGAAGAAATCAATATTTTTATTATTATTGTAATTATTATGTTTCAATAGTCAAGTTTAAATCATTAAATGTAGTAGTTTGTAGTATTTCTCAAAATTGTAACTTTTAATTTCGAAATAAAGATTTTTTTGGGAAACTCAACGTTGAAGAAACATTTATATGTATATATATATATATATATATATATATATATATATATATATATATATATATATATATATATATATATATATTGAAATGATATTGTTTAAAAAATTAATTTATAAGTTATATACTAGATAATATTAGATATAAAAAGTATTTGGTTATTTTAATAAGTTATATACTAGAGAATATTATAAAAATTATTTATGTGAGGGCATTTTTAAGAAATTAGCATATAAAAAGTATTTTTTTTATAATTATAATATTGTAAATATATTTAAGTGAGCCATGTGCATAGACAACCAACTATACATTTAAATGACAGTTGAATAAGAATTAACGAATATAAGTGGGGTTATAATATTATGTTAGTTTAAAAATGTTTAGTTTATATATAGTCACTGATTTAAGTGTATATTCTGATCTGAAAAGCCTAAATGTCAACAAAATTCTCGATAGAAAAGTAAGGAATTCCCTAGATCACCGGAGATGGCTTTGTTTGCGAAATGGACTGTTCCAGAAAATTCAGACATGTAGGAGATGGAACAAATCGAACATGATTTCTGGCCAGATGATTCTGGAACATGGAAAAAGATATAAATACCCGGTGATTTGGCATCAGTTATCAGTTATCAGTTATCAGTTATCAGTTATCAGTTATCAAGTTATCAGTTACAGTTCAGTCATATGGCCAGTCAGTTAGTAAGAAAGTTAGTTAGAAGATAGACACATTTAGTTAGTGAAGTCAATTGTTCAGTAAGTTCAAGATAGTCAGAAGGTCCAGATGTTTAATATAATAAGTTTCATGAAGATTAATAAACAGTATAAAGATAATATTATTGAAGATTAAAAATTATGTTATGTAAAAATGGTAATTGGATAATGGAAGAAAGTATCAATTGAAAATTAAAATTATATAATATTTGGTGATTGGAGATTGGTGTATTAAATAGAAGAATAAATATAAATACAGTTAAGCAGAAATATATTTTAAATTGGTGGAAGCTGATAATTGGAAAAAGTAATTTCACAAAAACAAGGATAACCGAGGCTGAGAACAAAGACATTGAGTGGTGATTAAAATCTTTATTTTGGAGAACTTTTTTATTTAGGCATTCAGTGAAAGCAAGGTACAAAATTTTGTTAATATAATTTAGTTAGTGTCATAATTATTTCAATTTTAAAGATAGTTTGTTTAAATTTTACATTGTCTATATAATTTAATTAGTTTGATAAGAATTTTAATTTAAAGATAGTTTATTTTAAATTTTGCATTGGTTATGTTAGATATATATATATATATATATATATATATATATATATATATATATATATATATATATATATATATTTATATAAATATATATATATATATATATATATATATATCATTAACAAAAACACTCATTGCTTATCATTCACAAATAATACATCATAACAATATATATATATATATATATATATATATATATATATATATATATATATATATATATATATATATATATATATATTGAGATGATATTAACATAGGAGGAAGAAAAATAGTGTTTAAAAAAAATTTATAAGTTATATACTAGATAATATTAGATATAAAAAGTATTTGATTATTTTAATAAGTTATATACTATAGAATATATTTATATGAGGCCATTATTAAGAAATTAGCATATAATAAGTGTAAAAAGTTTTTTTTAATAATTATGATATATTTAAGTGAGCCATGTGCATAGGCAACCAAATATACTATGAAAGTGACATTTAAGTGATGGTTGCGAATGTAGAAGTGGGGTTATTTATTGGTTTGAGATGTTTAATTTACATATAATTACTGATTTGAGGTAGTGTAGTTTATTAATTTAGGCTGTTTAATTTACATATAAGTTTATATTCTGATCTGAAAAGCCTAAATGTCAATAAAATTCTCAATAGAAAAAGAATTCTTTAGAACAAGGAAGATAACCTTGTTTGCGAAATAGACTATTCGAGAAGATTAATATATGTAGGTAATAGAACAATTCGAATATGATTTCTTGCCAGATGGTTCTGGAACATTGAAAAGGTATAAATACTCGGTGATTTGGATTCAATGAGGACAGTTACTATGAAGTCAGTATAAAGTCGGTCAGACAGTTAGTTAGTAAGAAGACAGACACAGTTAGTTACAGTTAGTAAAGTGAGTTGTTCAGTAAGTTCAAGATTAATCAGTCAAAATTAGGAAGAAAGTATAAAGTTTGCAATAATCAGTGATTTAGTATTAAAATTTGATAGTATTGGAAAGTATATTAGAAGAATATTGGTTGGAGATTAGTAGAAATGAAAGTATAATAGTTATATGGTGATTGAATATTGGTGTATTAAAAAGAAGAATAAAATAAATATAAATGCTATTAAGAAGAAAAATATTTTAAATTGGTGGAAACTGATTGGAAAAAGTAATTTCACAAAAACAAGGATAACCGAAGCTGAGAATGAAGACATTGAGTGGTGATTAAAATCTATATAGTGGCGAACAGTTTCATTTAGGCATTCAGTGACAGAAAGGTACAAAATTTTGTTAATCTAATTTAGTTAGTGTCATAACAATTTCAATTTTAAAGATAGTTTGTTTAAAATTTACATTGTCTATATAATTTAATTAGTTTTATAAGAATTTCAATTTAAAGATAGTTTATTTTAAATTTACATTGGCTATGTTAAATATATATGTGTGTTTCATAATAGATATAATAAAGATAATTTCAAAAAGTTCTTACAAACTAATTCTTTGAGAACCGCTATAAAAACCATATATATATATATATATATATATATATATATATATATATATATATATATATATATATATATATATATATATATATATAAATATATATATATATATATATAAATATATATATATATATATATATATATATATATATATATATATATATATATATATATTTCTAAAGTATTCAACTAGTGAATTCAGAGGTTTAATCGGTCATTCAGGTTGGCAAATAAAAAAAGAAGTCAATTACTTCATAAGTTTATTGAAGACGTTTCGCTTTATATTTCTAAACCTTCATCAGTTCTCTAAAATATAACAAATGACATTGAGTTTATAAGAAATACAGATATAGTTCATAACTTACAACTCAATATGTAGTATGTTATCGATGTTATCATATCTACTGTACACTTTACTCCTTATTTAAAACTAACTTAACCAAAAAAGAAAAAACAAAAAACACACAAACTTTGCAGAAAATAATGTTCATATTCGTAGATATGAATATTTAAAAAATTTTAAACGAACATTTGGCTTCATTTAGATGGTTCTCCACTGAAGACCAACAAAGTTCTGATTTATTGCAATCTAAGCAAACTACTTGACGCGATACCGAAAATTTTTTTTTTTTTAAGGGCCATGTGTCACCAAATTCCAAGGTTTGAGACAATTATGAACTTCTACAGGGGACATTGCATAATTAGTTGGACAGGTGGAATTTATATGGCGGAAATATTTGATATATTATTTTTAATTTATGTTTTAATGAAACTTGGAAATAGGGGATAATTTTGTTATTATTTTGAACAAAAAATACGCCAACTTTTAACTGAGGAATAATTGGTATCATTTATTTCGTAAGATGAGAGAGTGGTAAACCTGGCTCAAATTGTCGATGTCGGTTCTTTTGTTTATTGCCGATGAGTTCTTGAGGATCTCACACATTTCAATAAAGGAGCGTTTCTGATGGTTGTTTTGTTTCGCCAGTATTTTGGTATTTGTGAAATCAATGTGATGTTTAGTGGAAATGGCGTGTTGTGCAAGGGCACAAGAGGGTTTGGAAAGTCTGATGTCGCTTTTGTGTGAAGTTATACGCCCTAGAAGAGATCGACTAGTCTGGCCAATGTAGCAGGAGTTGCATTCTGAACAAGGTATCTGATAGACAACATTAGTGTGCTCTAACGAGCTTAGTGGAGTTTTAGACTTGGAGAATAACTTTCCAATGGTTTTAGTATTTTTTAGGGATATTTTGACGGGTAAGTTTTTGAATAGTTTAGTAAGCTTGTTCGTAATTTGTGGGAAATAGGAAAGAGAAGCATATTTTGTGGCTGGTTTTGGGGTTAACGGGGAAATGTTTGTCTGTATGCTATTGGATATGGAGGCTAGTATTGCACCGTTGGGTGCTTCCGAAATAGAATGACCATAGCTTTTAGAGAAAAGATATCTGTTGATGATGGATATGGGGTAAGAGTTATCAATGAGAATGGATTTGAGTAAATCCAAGGATTCCCTCTTGTACCGCGTATGGGTCAACGTATGTACTCTAAAGCTAAGAGCTTGTACAAGGTTATGTTTGTATCTTATTGGGTGTGTAGAGTGGTAATTTAAGAACCGGTTGCTCGCCATGTCTTTCCTGTACCACGTAGTGCCCAATGTGTTACTATGTGTGCGTATGATTCGCATATCCAAAAACGGTATGCTGTTATCAACCTCCAATTCACAAGTAAATTGCAGGTGAGGATCAACGCTATTGAAGACTGCTAAGGTGCTTAAAATCTTATCAGGTGGTGTTGCTAGGATCAAGTCGTCGACATAACGCTTTACAAAGGGAACCTGGAAATCTAACTTACTGATACTCTCATTGATAAGGTCATCGAGTACGAAATTAACTAGAATGGGGGAAATGGACGATCCCATGGGAGTTCCAAAGATTTGGCGATAATATTTGTCATTAAATATTAGATAATTGGTGTCAAACGTCAGTTTTAATAATTCCGAGAATATTTCCCATGATACTGGACTGTGTGGTTGGATTTCATTCCAATGGTTCCGGAGTGACGTGACGACGCTGGAGAGTGGGAGGTTAGAAAACAGTGATACTACGTCGAAGCTTACTAAGACATATTCTCTTGGTAACTGATAATTATTGATGAATTCACTGAACTGGATAGAGTCTACTATGTTAAAATCGTTCTTATAGTTGTATGCTTGTGAAAGAATGTCCGTTAGGAATTGGGCTACATTAATGTTAGGAGCGTTTATTGACGATATTATAGGACGCATACTCAGTTGGGGCTTATGGATTTTAGGAAGACAATAGAACCTGGGGGCGTTGCTATTATAGTTATGGAGGGATTTGGCTAGTTTATCATCGATGATTTTTTTATTTTTTAGTTCAGTGATGAATTTATTTATTTTATTTGTGTAAGTTGAGGTGGGATTGCGGAGAAGTGGCTGATAATATTTATTATCATCTAGAAGTTGTTGGCTCAGGTTTAAGTACTGCTCTCTCATCATTAGTACTGTTGCATTGCCTTTGTCACTGGTTAATACCATCAGGTCAGGGTGTTCTTTAAGGAATGTGGACGTTTGTCTATAGACATCATCTATATCCGAGCTGGCATAGGGAGGTTTATGTAAAAAGTTGGTGAGAATATTATTAGCAGATGATCTTAATTCGAGGAGTTCATTGGCTTTCGAATGTGAAAGTATGTTTTCTATGTCAGCTACGAAATTACATACGGAATAATCGTTAAGCGAGGGTTGTAATCCGAACTTAGGTCCGAGAGATAGAAGTTTTAAGATATTTCTAGGGATTTGGATGTTTGTGAGATTTTTAATCCATTTATCGTGAAATGGTAGACGACTGAAAGAAGTGGACCCTAGATTATTTAATTTTGTTTGGAGGTGAGATAAAAAATTGTTTAGAAAGAACGTATATTTTTTGAGAAGCGAAGTTTCATACTGATCCAAAATGTTGGAAGGTAGGAGAGGTTCAAGTTGGACGAATATGTTTGACATTTGTCGATGAATGAATGCTATATCGGAATGTACCGAGGAAATGTGGAAGTTCAATAATCGTGCTCTTACCTGTGTGTTGATGGCATCCGCTCTTCTTTTTAATTTGTTAGATAATGTTCCCATGGTGGACTGCATCAGGTGGTCGGTGCGATCATTTAAGAACCTTGGGTATTTCTTCGTCTTTCTGCATTGAATCAGGAAGGTCTTTTTTGCTTCAGTTCTCGCCAGTTTTTCATTAAGTTTGCTCCATCTCTTGAGTAGTAAGGTACAGTTTAAGCCATATTTTCGTTTGATGGTCACGAAAAAACCCTCTGTATAAGTAGACATTGTAAAGACTACGACCGTCAATTTATATTTCTAAAGTATTCAACTAGTGAATTCAGAGGTTTAATCGGTCATTCAGGTTGGCAAATAAAAATAGAAGTCAACTACTTCATAAGTTTATTGAAGACGTTTCGCTTTATATTTCTAAAGCTTCATCAGTTCTCTAAAATATAACAAATGACATTGAGTTTATAAGAAATACAGATATAGTTCATAACTTACAACTCAATATGTAGTATGTTATCGATGTTATCATATCTACTGTACACTTTACTCCTTATTTAAAACTAACTTAACCAAAAAAGAAAAAACAAAAAACAAAAACAAAAAACACACAAACTTTGCAGAAAATAATGTTCATATTCGTAGATATGAATATTTAAAAAATTTTAAACGAACATTTGGCTTCATTTAGATGGTTCTCCACTGAAGACCAACAAAGTTCTGATTTATTGCAATCTAAGCAAACTACTTGACGCGATACCGAAAATTTTTTTTTAAGGGCCATGTGTCACCAAATTCCAAGGTTTGAGACAATTATGAACTTCTACAGGGGACATTGCATAATTAGTTGGACAGGTGGAATTTATATGGCGGAAATATTTGATATATTATTTTTAATTTATGTTTTAATGAAACTTGGAAATAGGGGATAATTTTGTTATTATTTTGAACAAAAAATACGCCAACTTTTAACTGAAGAATAATTGGTATCATTTATTTCGTAAGATGAGAGAGTGGTAAACCTGGCTCAAATTGTCGATGTCGGTTCTTTTGTTTATTGCCGATGAGTTCTTGAGGATCTCACACATTTCAATAAAGGAGCGTTTCTGATGGTTGTTTTGTTTCGCCAGTATTTTGGTATTTGTGAAATCAATGTGATGTTTAGTGGAAATGGCGTGTTGTGCAAGGGCACAAGAGGGTTTGGAAAGTCTGATGTCGCTTTTGTGTGAAGTTATACGTCCTAGAAGAGATCGACTAGTCTGGCCAATGTAGCGGGAGTTGCATTCTGAACAAGGTATCTGATAGACAACATTAGTGTGCTCTAACGAGCTTAGTGGAGTTTTAGACTTGGAGAATAACTTTCCAATGGTTTTAGTATTTTTTAGGGATATTTTGACGGGTAAGTTTTTGAATAGTTTAGTAAGCTTGTTCGTAATTTGTGGGAAATAGGAAAGAGAAGCATATTTTGTGGCTGGTTTTGGGGTTAACGGGGAAATGTTTGTCTGTATGCTATTGGATATGGAGGCTAGTATTGCACCGTTGGGTGCTTCCGAAATAGAATGACCATAGCTTTTAGAGAAAAGATATCTGTTGATGATGGATATGGGGTAAGAGTTATCAATGAGAATGGATTTGAGTAAATCCAAGGATTCCCTCTTGTACCGCGTATGGGTCAACGTATGTACTCTAAAGCTAAGAGCTTGTACAAGGTTATGTTTGTATCTTATTGGGTGTGTAGAGTGGTAATTTAAGAACCGGTTGCTCGCCATGTCTTTCCTGTACCACGTAGTGCCCAATGTGTTACTATGTGTGCGTATGATTCGCATATCCAAAAACGGTATGCTGTTATCAACCTCCAATTCACAAGTAAATTGCAGGTGAGGATCAACGCTATTGAAGACTGATAAGGTGCTTAAAATCTTATCAGGTGGTGTTGCTAGGATCAAGTCGTCGACATAACGCTTTACAAAGGGAACCTGGAAATCTAACTTACTGATACTCTCATTGATAAGGTCATCGAGTACGAAATTAACTAGAATGGGGGAAATGGACGATCCCATGGGAGTTCCAAAGATTTGGCGATAATATTTGTCATTAAATATTAGATAATTGGTGTCAAACGTCAGTTTTAATAATTCCGAGAATATTTCCCATGATACTGGACTGTGTGGTTGGATTTCATTCCAATGGTTCCGGAGTGACGTGACGACGCTGGAGAGTGGGAGGTTAGAAAACAGTGATACTACGTCGAAGCTTACTAAGACATATTCTCTTGGTAACTGATAATTATTGATGAATTCACTGAACTGGAAAGAGTCTACTATGTTAAAATCGTTCTTATAGTTGTATGCTTGTGAAAGAATGTCCGTTAGGAATTGGGCTACAATAATGTTAGGAGCGTTTATTGACGATAGTATAGGACGCATACTCAGTTGGGGCTTATGGATTTTAGGAAGACAATAGAACCTGGGGGCGTTGCTATTATAGTTATGGAGGGATTTGGCTAGTTTATCATCGATGATTTTTTTATTTTTTAGTTCAGTGATGAATTTATTTATTTTATTTGTGTAAGTTGAGGTGGGATTGCGGAGAAGTGGCTGATAATATTTATTATCATCTAGAAGTTGTTGGCTCAGGTTTAAGTACTGCTCTCTCATCATTAGTACTGTTGCATTGCCTTTGTCACTGGTTAATACCATCAGGTCAGGGTGTTCTTTAAGGAATGTGGACGTTTGTCTATAGACATCATCTATATCCGAGCTGGCATAGGGAGGTTTATGTAAAAAGTTGGTGAGAATATTATTAGCAGATGATCTTAATTCGAGGAGTTCATTGGCTTTCGAATGTGAAAGTATGTTTTCTATGTCAGCTACGAAATTACATACGGAATAATCGTTAAGCGAGGGTTGTAATCCGAACTTAGGTCCGAGAGATAGAAGTTTTAAGATATTTCTAGGGATTTGGATGTTTGTGAGATTTTTAATCCATTTATCGTGAAATGGTAGACGACTGAAAGAAGTGGACCCTAGATTATTTAATTTTGTTTGGAGGTGAGATAAAGAATTGTTTAGAAAGAACGTATATTTTTTGAGAAGCGAAGTTTCATACTGATCCAAAATGTTGGAAGGTAGGAGAGGTTCAAGTTGGACGAATATGTTTGACATTTGTCGATGAATGAATGCTATATCGGAATGTACCGAGGAAATGTGGAAGTTCAATAATCGTGCTCTTACCTGTGTGTTGATGGCATCCGCTCTTCTTTTTAATTTGTTAGATAATGTTCCCATGGTGGACTGCATCAGGTGATCGGTGCGATCATTTAAGAACCTTGGGTATCTCTTCGTCTTTCTGCATTGAATCAGGAAGGTCTTTTTTGCTTCAGTTCTCGCCAGTTTTTCATTAAGTTTGCTCCATCTCTTGAGTAGTAAGGTACAGTTTAAGCCATATTTTCGTTTGATGGTCACGAAAAAACCCTCTGTATAAGTAGACATTGTAAAGACTACGACCGTCAATTTATATTTCTAAAGTATTCAACTAGTGAATTCAGAGGTTTAATCGGTCATTCAGGTTGGCAAATAAAAATAGAAGTCAACTACTTCATAAGTTTATTGAAGACGTTTCGCTTTATATTTCTAAAGCTTCATCAGTTCTCTAAAATATAACAAATGACATTGAGTTTATAAGAAATACAGATATAGTTCATAACTTACAACTCAATATGTAGTATGTTATCGATGTTATCATATCTACTGTACACTTTACTCCTTATTTAAAACTAACTTAACCAAAAAAGAAAAAACAAAAAACAAAAACAAAAAACACACAAACTTTGCAGAAAATAATGTTTATATTCGTAGATATGAATATTTAAAAAATTTTAAACGAACATTTGGCTTCATTTAGATGGTTCTCCACTGAAGACCAACAAAGTTCTGATTTATTGCAATCTAAGCAAACTACTTGACGCGATACCGAAAATTTTTTTTTAAGGGCCATGTGTCACCAAATTCCAAGGTTTGAGACAATTATGAACTTCTACAGGGGACATTGCATAATTAGTTGGACAGGTGGAATTTATATGGCGGAAATATTTGATATATTATTTTTAATTTATGTTTTAATGAAACTTGGAAATAGGGGATAATTTTGTTATTATTTTGAACAAAAAATACGCCAACTTTTAACTGAAGAATAATTGGTATCATTTATTTCGTAAGATGAGAGAGTGGTAAACCTGGCTCAAATTGTCGATGTCGGTTCTTTTGTTTATTGCCGATGAGTTCTTGAGGATCTCACACATTTCAATAAAGGAGCGTTTCTGATGGTTGTTTTGTTTCGCCAGTAATTTGGTATTTGTGAAATCAATGTGATGTTTAGTGGAAATGGCGTGTTGTGCAAGGGCACAAGAGGGTTTGGAAAGTCTGATGTCGCTTTTGTGTGAAGTTATACGCCCTAGAAGAGATCGACTAGTCTGGCCAATGTAGCGGGAGTTGCATTCTGAACAAGGTATCTGATAGACAACATTAGTGTGCTCTAACGAGCTTAGTGGAGTTTTAGACTTGGAGAATAACTTTCCAATGGTTTTAGTATTTTTTAGGGATATTTTGACGGGTAAGTTTTTGAATAGTTTAGTAAGCTTGTTCGTAATTTGTGGGAAATAGGAAAGAGAAGCATATTTTGTGGCTGGTTTTGGGGTTAACGGGGAAATGTTTGTCTGTATGCTATTGGATATGGAGGCTAGTATTGCACCGTTGGGTGCTTCCGAAATAGAATGACCATAGCTTTTAGAGAAAAGATATCTGTTGATGATGGATATGGGGTAAGAGTTATCAATGAGAATGGATTTGAGTAAATCCAAGGATTCCCTCTTGTACCGCGTATGGGTCAACGTATGTACTCTAAAGCTAAGAGCTTGTACAAGGTTATGTTTGTATCTTATTGGGTGTGTAGAGTGGTAATTTAAGAACCGGTTGCTCGCCATGTCTTTCCTGTACCACGTAGTGCCCAATGTGTTACTATGTGTGCGTATGATTCGCATATCCAAAAACGGTATGCTGTTATCAACCTCCAATTCACAAGTAAATTGCAGGTAAGGATCAACGCTATTGAAGACTGATAAGGTGCTTAAAATCTTATCAGGTGGTGTTGCTAGGATCAAGTCGTCGACATAACGCTTTACAAAGGGAACCTGGAAATCTAACTTACTGATACTCTCATTGATAAGGTCATCGAGTACGAAATTAACTAGAATGGGGGAAATGGACGATCCCATGGGAGTTCCAAAGATTTGGCGATAATATTTGTCATTAAATATTAGATAATTGGTGTCAAACGTCAGTTTTAATAATTCCGAGAATATTTCCCATGATACTGGACTGTGTGGTTGGATTTCATTCCAATGGTTCCGGAGTGACTTGACGACGCTGGAGAGTGGGAGGTTAGAAAATAGTGATACTACGTCGAAGCTTACTAAGACATATTCTCTTGGTAACTGATAATTATTGATGAATTCACTGAACTGGAAAGAGTCTACTATGTTAAAATCGTTCTTATAGTTGTATGCTTGTGAAAGAATGTCCGTTAGGAATTGGGCTACATTAATGTTAGGAGCGTTTATTGACGATAGTATAGGACGCATACTCAGTTTGGGCTTATGGATTTTAGGAAGACAATAGAACCTGGGGGCGTTGTTATTATAGTTATGGAGGGATTTGGCTAGTTTATCATCGATGATTTTTTTATTTTTTAGTTCAGTGATGAATTTATTTATTTTATTTGTGTAAGTTGAGGTGGGATTGCGGAGAAGTGGCTGATAATATTTATTATCATCTAGAAGTTGTTGGCTCAGGTTTAAGTACTGCTCTCTCATCATTAGTACTGTTGCATTGCCTTTGTCACTGGTTAATACCATCAGGTCAGGGTGTTCTTTAAGGAATGTGGACGTTTGTCTATAGACATCATCTATATCCGAGCTGGCATAGGGAGGTTTATGTGAAAAGTTGGTGAGAATATTATTAGCAGATGATCTTAATTCGAGGAGTTCATTGGCTTCCGAATGTGAAAGTATGTTTTCTATGTCAGCTACGAAATTACATACGGAATAATCGTTAAGCGAGGGTTGTAATCCGAACTTAGGTCCGAGAGATAGAAGTTAAAACATCATTCACAAATAATACATCATAACAATATATATATATATATATATATATATATATATATATATATATATATATATATATATATTGTAACGAAAATATTTTGCCTACCTCAAGGTAAGAATATGGGGTAGAAAATTGGGGACTGAAACTATGGGGGCGAAGATAGGGCAAGCAAAATAAACGCTACTATTGCGTACGACACTCAGTTGGTTGTTGGAGAGCTGGGGTCGTGGATAAGTGAAATAAATGGGTCGGATTGGGGCAGCTACAAAAAAAATGAAAGGGTACTTACATAAATCTCCTGGACAAAATGAAATAAGATATGGCAGACAAGGTTACCTCTAGCTATTTAAATTTGGACGACGCTTCGAAGAAAACTTCCTGCTGGAAAAAGAAAGAAAATTTCTTCTTCCCTAAAATCAAAAATACATACAAGGGTTAGGAGATTTTCTAAACTAAAATAAACAAAGGATCAGAGAAACAAATCAAACGTTTATTTTTGTCTCATACAAACAGTTATCAAACATAAAAATGGCACAAAAAAGATACTATAAAAATAGTTGCCAAATACAGTATAAAAAAAACTTACATGTGTCTGTTTACAAACTTCGTTTACAAAGGGGTTGGAGATACTACATACTACAAAACTTACAAATGTTATCGCACAGAGATTAACCTTTTTTTAAACAAACAAAACAAATGAATATCGAAAAGAACAAAGCTAGCTGTCATATGTTAACATTATATTAAAAAAACAATTAAAAGGACAGCTGTTAAACCATAAAATTTACAATTTATTGTTTATTACAAATCCTTTAAATTTTAATGAAAGCAATTATTAATAATTATCAAAAAAATTGTCTGTCTTTACTTTAAAAATTAAAATGTTAATTGTTACCTGGATTCACAGTTTAGCACTTAACTTTAAAAAAAAAACTTGTTAACATCTATGGGACTGGAGCTGCAAAGGACATAACTCTCAACTTGAATAAAAATAAACCATTTCCATACGTAGGCAGGAACGATTGGAATAGAAACTTGATGGAGGAAATCAAGCTGTCGACGGGGACATTCTATATAAACATTTTCCAAATTTCATCAGTGCCGGTGTACTGCACAAATCTTATGGGTGGTTACTCTGATCTAAATTGCCACATTGCATAGAGTATCATCACCTTAACCGGTCTTAAGATATTACACAAAAAAAATTGAATCGACTCGCGATTCAAAATCTCTTCTGTCTGCTTTGCTTGGGGCTTAAATGTCGACTCCTATCCTATATAAACATTTTAACAAAATTTCTTCACTGCCGGTTCACAAATCTTATGGTGATTACTCTTTTCTAGACTGCCATATTGCAGAGAGTATTATCACCTTAACCGGTCTTAAAACATAACACAAAGAAGAAAACCGTAGCACGTCTACTCTGCTTGGGGCTTAAATGTCGAATCTGTCGATGCCTTACATTTTACAAATTTCAACGCAAAATAAATTTCCCTTTACGTCTCACAACTAGTTTTTGCCTACAAACTTAAAACAAACAATATACCCTTTTTTGACCTCGTTCTTAGCAACGAACCGACAAAAAACTTCTTGAGTATTTACTTTTAAATTGGTAAACTGAAAATTTTTTACCTCACAATACATACAGAGAATAGGGGAATATTAATGTAAACAAAGACAAAAAAATATTCTCAGTTAAATACGTCTTAGAAAAACCGTATACCTGACTTACAATATTATATTAGGGGACTAGAAACAACTTTTAAATATTCCAGTTTATTGCGTTTTAACGACAAAAGATAAAAAAAACAGCTGAATACCAAAACTTGATATTTAGAATCTCAACTTAAAATGCCATAATATATTGATCGTTTTAAAATTCATTTGCAAACAGAAAAACGAAAATATTCCACCAAATTTAAAACGCTACAATATATATATATATATATATATATATATATATATATATATATATATATATATATACATCCGATTAGTTTCTCTTTATTTTTTTTGTATAGGCTGGTAAAGTTCCTTGTACAATTCGTTAGTTATCTCTCTATGATTCTTTTTTTATTTACAAAAAACACATAATCCACATCAACCACGCAGGGTTATTAGTGGAGTAACGTACACAAGAGTTCATTTTATTTGCATTAAATAGATGTATATAAACGTAAATCTTTTAAATAATTTATTACATGGTCAGTGTTTATGGTTAAACTGGTTTTGATGTCATCTGAGATTCCATATTTTCTTGTTTCTTCGTGGTACTGGCAGTCAATCAGAATATGCTTTACCGTTAATGGGAGAGAACAGTTTCTGCAGGTTGGAGAAGGTTCTTTGTTGATTAAGAATCTATGGGTCAGTGCAGTGTGTCCAATTCTTATTCGCTTAGTTATTACTTGATCCCTTCTATTGCTACTTTTTTTCGAGTTGATTGAATTATATTTATCTTAATTTTTATAGCCCGAAATATTAGATTTGTAGGGTATATTTGTTTTACACCTAATAAAGCATTTAATAAGTCAGTGATGATAACACATTTATTCTCACTACGCGTTTTGAAGAAAATTAAGGCTTCCGAAATGGCTGTGGTCTCGCATGTGAGGATGCAGCAGTTTGTAGGTATGGATATAGTGTGAGTAGTATATTTACAGTAGTATGCAGCAGCATGTCCGTCATGAGCTTTAGAGGCATCACTGAAAATTTGGAGATGATAAGGATAATGAGATATCACTTCGGAATACAAGTGTTTAATGAAAATCGGATTTGTAGTTGATTTGGGGTATTTTGTGAGGGTTAAATCAATGGTAAGTGGTTGTATTATCAATGGAGGAAAATTAACACTGACTTGTAGAGAGCGATTTAGCTTATCCATATCAAAGTTAGAAGATTTTATTCGTTCTATAAGGGGAGTACTATTTTTAGTTGGTTTTGCCATCTCAATACTGGGATGGCAAATTTGGGAGAATACTGGATGTTGTTTCTGTGCTGATATTTTCTCTATATAGTTTAGGGATAGTTGTTGGCGTCTAATATATGGAGGTGGTTCTCTCGCTAAAACTTGTAAGCTAATAATAGGACTAGTTCTGAAGGCACCCAGTGCTAACCTCAAAGCTGTAGATTGTATGCTATTTAGTTTTTTTTTTTTAAAGCAGTTTTGCTTGCAGCGCCGTAAGATATGCAACCGTAATCTAATTTACTTTTAATAAGTGATTTATAAAGGTTAATTAATGTTTTACAGTCGGCACCCCAAAATTTATTAGATAATATTTTAAGTATGTTTAACGGCTTTGGCATGCTTGTTGTAATTTATTAATATGCACATTCCAATTTAATTTTTTATCGAAAGTTAGGCCTAAAAAACTTACTTCTGTTAACTGCTTTATAGGTAAATCATTTAATGTTAAATTAGTTGTATGGTGAGTTTTATTTTTACTTAAAATTACGTATGGAGTTTTTTCTGCAGAAAAATTGAATCCGGTTTGTAATGCCCAATTTTGAAGTCGATTTAACATAAGTTGTAATATATTTGTTGCTGAAACTTTTTTAAATATTTTTAAGGAAACTTACTGATGTAACGTTGTACTACCTAAATGTACATATAATATGTCTATCAATATATATTTTTATAGTTTACTGCGAAATAACTAACACCATTATTTTTTTACAAGAGTTTATTAAAAAAATCATGAACGGCAAAATACAAAAGAAAAATATAAAAGAAGACAATATTATTATTATATATAGTTACACTAATACAAGTAAAAAGGATACATCAAAAATTAAAATTAGAAACAGAAAATAGAGGGGGTTAAATTATGTAAATTTTCTTTCTACATGATCAGCACAAAATGCTTTTATATGTTCCATACATAACCAGTGTTGCGTTCTGCACATACGATGACCTCAATATAACAATTGGGGTCATCCTGAAGGGGGAGAGAAGATATTTTGTTCAATCTAGAACACGCTGGTTGCCCCCTTTCGGATTGGGTATGTATATTAAAATAAAAGAAATGAAAACAAGTGGACTGTATAAAACTCTATTTTAACACGAAGTAAAAGCAATCATAAATATACATAACCCAATATACCTACAATTATAAATAAAGAAGAATATAAACTTAAAAGAAGAAGAATATATGTAGTACAAACTTACACACAAAAAGAGAACCATAAACAAAACAAAACTGTCGATTGTATATATACCACGTTATAGATAGAAATAATATACAAAAAATAAAAAATATGAATATATATGTCATATAAAAACAAATTATTAAACTCAATGCAAAAGTATACTCATAATACACATTATGAGTTAATATTAGGCAATAAAATACACAACACTGTGATATATATACAAAAGAATAGTGAAATTATTATAATATGAAAAATATACAAATCTACATAAAGGTAATGAAATGTTCTCAATCAAGTTCAATCGCGATCGCGGCACAACTGATAAAAAGTTCGAAGCAAATATGACATCTATATACCAAGTAAACGTACTTGATATATGCAGCAACAAAATTATGGTGTATTGTAGCTTACCCCATAAATCACAGCACCAACGACGTCTTCATCGACGTACATCAGGAACCACAAAATTTCTAATTTCAACTTTTCTGCATCAAACCGACTTCCTCGGTCAAAGGACCGCTGGCAAGTGTCTTAAGGTACTCTTAACCCAAACGCACACACATCTGTGTGGTTTGAGAGATAAAACTCGACTCTGATTGTGTAGACGCATCGCTTATCTCGAATACACATCTGTGTCATTTTGCAGATTGCCCGTCTCGTAGCATGTAGTTTTTAACCCAGATGCACCCTAATACATGAAATCTTGATATA
Source organism: Diabrotica undecimpunctata (assembly GCF_040954645.1). Taxonomy (NCBI): domain Eukaryota; kingdom Metazoa; phylum Arthropoda; class Insecta; order Coleoptera; family Chrysomelidae; genus Diabrotica; species Diabrotica undecimpunctata. Next base: position 78,962,510 of record NC_092805.1, read on the forward strand.
CGGGGAGAATCAAAACTACCATAAAGTCTTAATATTTAATAAATGTTTATTAATAGTTGCGAAACTGCAACAACCAGTTTTTGTACAATTGGCAAAAATACCTAGTTTTTCTTTTTATATAATACTTATACATCCCTGTTTTCGTGGGGCTGGGTCATTCCTCGTCATTTGCTCAATTTCAGAAAATTGTGCAGCAAGTAACTGTGATGTTCTCTATATACGCATATTTAGGGCTCGTATTTTCATATTTTTCTGGACTAACGCAATACCTAAAGACTTCCTAAAGAAACAATCGACGAGAAAACCGAAATTCTGCATTCGTATTATTGGATCTCAGTATATAATAAATGCATTTATAGCTGCAATATTAACCAAGCCATAGTACAAAACAAGAAACGCCCACCCACGGGTGGGGTCTGTCAGGATACTTTTGCAGGTAGCGATTGAAGGGATTCATACAATTTTACCAAATTATGCTAAAATGTACTATTCAGTGCTATTAAAAGGTACACCAAGTCTAGGAAAAAAATACAAAAAAAAATTTAAAAAATTAAGCAATTTCATTTATAGTTGTACTGATAGACCCCACCCGTGCGAAGGAGGGTTAAGTGTTGCTAATATAGAGTGTTTCCATGTCCCATCAAAAGTCTGGATTATGTAAAAGAATATTGCAATCAACTTCTGAGTGTTTGCAAAGGCTTCATTGATTGAGGTTTGCAGTGAAATATGATTATCTAATGTAGACCGTCCCTTGCGAAAACCACTCTGAAATGGGGCAAGGAGATCTTTTGTTTCTAAATACCATGTTAGACGGAGATTTAGAATTTTTTCCAGTATTTTGCACATACTGCATGTGAGAGAAATAGGACGGTACGATGAGGGTATATCTTTGGACTTATTGGGTTTAATAATGGGAATAATTATTGAATGAGACCAGAGTTTTGTAAATTTATGATTTAAAAGACAGGTATTGAATAAATCTAACAATATTATTTTTGCTCTGAAAGGTTGGTGTTCTATGAATATTGGTGAAATATCATCATGTCCTGGAGATGATTTTTTGGAGTTTACAATAGAGTTGTGGTAGCATTTAATGGATCACCAGATTCCTTATCAACGTTTTCGAATGATTCTATATTTTGCTTATGTAATAATAATTGCGGCGTTATATTTTGTTCGCTAGAATTTTCTTGGTAAACTTCGGCTAAAGTTTCACCAATAGCTTTTTTACAGGTGACTATCTCATTATTATGTAATTGCATTGATATGCCTAAAGAAGTTGGTTCCTTTAAGTTTCCGAATTTTAGACCAAATAACCTGTGAAGGTGTTGATGAATTTATAAACGATACGTAGTCTTTCCAAGTATCTTTTTTGCTTTTTTTCATAAGACATCTTGATTCGGATCTGAGTTTTTTAAAATTTAGTAAGTTTTCGCCTGTATTATGTTTTTTAAATTTATTAATAACATGTTTACAAGATGAGAGTGCTTTTGCAATTTCACTATTCCACCAAGGTACGGGTTGCCTTTTACAGAGTTTTGTCTTTCCTATATTTTCTAAAGCTGCTTCTAAAATAATATTATTTAAAGAGGTGATATCATAGTTTATATCATTGCTTAAATGGAAGTTTTCAAGTTTATTATTGATATAGGATTGATTGGATTCCCAATTTGCATTTTTTAATTTCCAGGACTGATATATTGGGAAATCAAGGGGACGAATGTGATCTGATGTTATAGAAATTGGAAAGCGGTCACCATTAATATAATGAGTTCAAAGTGTTCCATGACAATGTAGTTGAGAGTGATTGACTGCATAATGATATATCAATGGCCGAAAAAGATCCGTTATAAGAATTAAATCTAGTTGGATTCCCTGTATTAAGTAACAATAAATCAGAACAATCAATTAGGTTTTTCAATAAGTTACCGTATTTATCAGTTTTGTGACTTCCTCATGCCGAGTGGTGGCAGTTCATATCTCCTAAAATTAATTTAGGATGTGGAATTTGGTCTATAAGATTATTTAATTCGTGCCTATCTAGATTACTAGGGTGTGGTAAATAAATGTTACATATGTTAATCTTTTTATGATAGGTAATAGAGACTGCTACAGCTTCAAGATTAGTACTTAGCGCGATCGGTTTAGCTTCCAAATCAGCTCTTCTAAGTTTTTGTAATTCTTGTTTAATTTATTTCTTTAGGGATTGTAGGACATGCGTTAGATATTAGAAGTCTCTGGGCTGGAGAAATGAATCTTCCTACTTTGACTTGACATCCATTTATTTCGATATATTTATAAGAACGAAGAAGAGCATCAACAGTATTTTTTGAAGAGAGGTATATGCATATCCTATTGTTAGCAATTCTGGAGGCAAAAAGTACGTTGGACCCACTAGTGATCCAACATCTACGACGTAATCATGGATTTTTGTACCTTCAATGCTGAAAATGACTATTGCTTGTTGTTTTGTTGGATGTTTAAAATAATTTACGACATCTGAGTAACTGTGTTTAGCGGAGTTGTGTGTAGTATTATTGTTGTATCAAGTCATTTTATTAATTTTCTTGATCAGAAGTTGAGCCGGTACTGTGGTCGGTCCAAAAAGCTGGTCAAGATCCAACTGGAATTTTTGTTATTTTTTTGCATCCTGTATCATTATCGACTACTATCATTGTTGGGGGTCCATGACGTGTTACATAAATTAATAGATCGTTTAGTACATCGATGGCATTTCCTCTATCTATTGGGTAGGCATGTCCTTACTTCGAAAATGTAAAAAATGATTAGGGTTAAAAACTTCTTTCTATTGACCTGGAATAAATCGGTATGAACTATTTCTAGTGGTTTAGTAGAAGTTGGTGTAACCATAAATTTTGGTTCGGGAGGAAGTCTGTCATATTTATTTTCTTGACAAATATCGCAGAAAGTTTTGATATTTTCTATGTCTTTTTTCATATTAGGACAGTAATATCGTTTTCTTATTTGGGTATAATGGTTCTTAATAAATTTTTATTGTTTTTTATGAAGTTAGTTAGTTCCAATAAAAGATTACATTTGTCTAGGTCGTATGCGTGGTTTTTCCAGATTTTAATAGCTAAATATAAGAACGCTTTTTATTAGGAAACGTTTGGACAATTGCTGGAGCTCGTGGATTGTAGTTGACGGTTTTGATAATGATTTAGTTATTATAAAAGTTAAGTGGCTTTTCTGAAATAGGTCGGTCAAGAACTGGATTTTCTGCTGCTGTATGTCTTGTTTCATCTCCGTTGCATCTATGTTTTGTGTCTTTGCAGCGGTGTCGCCAAGAATATTTTCTGGGATTAATTGTTTGCTTTTTCCTTTACAATCTCGCTGACAATTCGATCTTCTTCTGATATATTATATGTTAACCATCCATCATTTTTCATGTCACCTAAATAATCAAAAAATTCTTAATTTGTGAATCAATGTCCTTTTACTTTACCTTTTTTGTAAATAGCCTCGTAGTCAAATTCTTTTAATTTTAGTCTCTAACTTAATAATATGGACTTCGGTTGCTATAAATAAAATAGTTATTGCAAGAGGCGATTATCTGAAAGTATTTTAAATTTTCTTCGAAATAAGTAAGGTTAGAAATACTTAGTTGCGCACACTATCGCTAGGATTTTCTCTTTTCTTGTTGAGTTATTTTCTGTTTAATTCAATGTTCTGGAAGAGAAAGAAATTGGTTTATCACTACCAACTGATCTTTCGAAAAGTACTGGTCCGATGGCGTAATGGGTGGCATCAGTTGTGTGATTAAATGGTTTGGGTAAAAATCCGGGTATTGCAATAACGGGTCGTTAATAATTAATTTTTTGCATGTGTCAAAGCATTCTAAAATTTGGGTGTATGTTTGATTTCTGCATCGTTTTTTAAGCATTTTGTTAGAGGTTTTGTGATTTTTGCGAAATCTCGAATAAACTTGCTGTAATATCCAAGAAACCCCGTTATTTCCTTTGTTATTTTCAAAATTTGGTATTTTCGATGGCTTCTATTTTGGTTGAGTTTGGTTTTATTCCTTATTGTATGACTACTTGTCCTTGAACATTAACTCCCTTTTTAAGAGCTCACATTTGGCGACTAGGATTTTTAATTAGACTTTTTTTAGTCGTTGAAATACCTTTGTGACATTTACAATATGTTCTTGCAGTGATTTTGAATACACGATTACGTCGTCCACGTAGAAGAGACGTATCTCTCCTTGGAGTTCTTTTAATATGTTGTCCATCATGCTTTGGAACGTAGACGAAGCTTTCTAAGTCCAAGTGGCATTCTAACATATTCATAGTGTCCAATCTTTACATTAAATGCTGTTTTGTAATGTCTTCTTCAGCCATCTCAATTTGGTGAAATCCGCTCGCTAAGTCGGTAAAATACTAACATCTAACCAATTTGTCAAGAATATCGCTAATATGAAGAATCTTATCGGTCTTCTATTGTTTTCTCGTTGACCTTTCTATAATCCACCGCTATCCTTCACTTTATTTTACCAAACGAATCTGGTTTTTTTGGCACTATCCATATGAGTGACGACCATGGTGACTTGTTTGGTCTAATGTTGCCTTGATCTACAATTAAAGATATTTGTTTCTTTACTTCTTCTTTGTACACATATAAGTACCGGCATGATTTCTTATATACTGGCTCTTTATCTTTGGTGGTTTTGATAGGGTGTTTAACTTCGTTGGTAAAGCTTAAAGGAGCTTTTGGTTGGTAAAATATAGCAGAGCATTTTCGGTACAAGCAGTGAACTTATTTCTCTTCTTCTTGGTTAAGATGTTTCGTTTTAGTCAAGTCCTCGATGTCGTCACTGTATTCTGGTCCGGAGGTTATTTCCATGGAATATATATGGAAATCTTTAATGTATATTTCATCATTATCACATAGCGCTACAACCCTGGGTGGGTCTTGGCTGACTGTACAATTTTTTTTCTATTTGTTCGGTCTTCCATCAACCTAGGGTCAAATGTAATGTTCATTTTCTGGAGATCTGCTTGGATGTTATCTCTCCATCACATTCTGGGACGTCCGAGTGGTCTTTTGCCTGTGAAAATCTTCTCCGATACCAGATTTACAAGTCTCTCCTTATGCAGTCTGTGCACGTGGCCTGCCCATCTTAGTAGCAGTGATTTAACTTCTTGGACAATATCGGTGTCATTGTAGAGTGCTTTTAATTCGATATTGGTTCTGATCTTATACTGGTTTGTGGTGATGTCATGGTAAGGTCCGAAAATTTTTCGTATTTTTCGTTCAAAGCGTTTGAGCTTTTCTTCGTTTGCTTTGGTCATGGTCCACGTTTCGTATTCGTATGTTATTACAGGTATGACGATGGATATATAGATTTTGATCTTTGAACTTCTTGTAAGATTTTTTGATTTTATGAGCTTATCCAGTGCAAATAGACAGCAGTTTGCAGATTGGATTCTGTCTTATATTTCTTTAGTAACATCGTTGTCAGCTGTGATTACGGCCCCCAGATACTTCAAACGTTGTACTCTTTCGAAATTGAAGGTGTTGACCGTCACATTTTGTCCTATTCTGTCTCTACGTGTCGTTCTATTTATACACATATATTTCGTCTTCTCTTCATTAATCTTCAGCTCTACTTCACTTGTTGCTCCTTCCACCTTGTTGAAGATGTCTTTCGTGGATAGGATGGAGTCTCCAACGGGATCTATGTCATCTGCATATGCGAGTAATAGCTTGGGACCTTGAACCGATAGCAATTCTGTTTTTATTTCGGCCGACCTCATAGCTTTCTCTAATACAAGATTAAAAAGTAGTGGAGATAACGCTTTACCCTGTTTGAGTCCACTGTTGATTTCAAAGCTGCCAGACAGTTTATTATTTACACGTACTTTAGATATTTCACCCTCCATACAGACTTTGGTCATCCGAATGAGTTTCTTTGGTATTGAGAACTCCGCCACCTCATTCCATACTTGGCTTCTTTCTTTGCTATCATATGCCTGTCGAAAGTCTATGAAAAGATTTTGTATAGGTCTATGATACTCCCATCCCTTTTCTAGAAGTTGTCTCAGCGTGAATAGTCGATCTATTGTTGATCTGTTTGCCCTAAAAGCTGTAGTACCTGTTTTATATGCCGTGTTAAGGAGTGAAATTCCTCTATAATTCGCGCATTATGTTTTGTCCCCTTTTTTTGGATGGGCACTATTATGTTTTCCTTTCATCATGCTGGTATCCTTTCTTCTAACCATATGTGCGTTATTAGCTGGTAGATTTGGCAACGTAGTGCGTCTTCCCCATATTTCAGAAGTTCTGCTGGTATCTCGTCCGTACCCGGCGGTCTGTGATTTTTCAGCTTATTTAATGCCTTTTATGATTTTTATGATTTTTAGGGGTGTAAATTCTCTGACGACTGGACTAGTCTGCGAATATATGAAATAGTTTTAAATATAATAACCATATCAAATTTTTAGGAAAGTTTTTTGATAAAAAACTATCTTGGAAAACGCACATTATGCGTATTAAGATATATTGCCAAAGTAGCCTTAATTTAATGCGAACTTTGTGTAACGACAATTAGGGATCAGATTTTAAAAGTCCTATTCACATTTATAAAACTTATACATACTTGATTATGGATCAATTGTTTACTCTTTTTCAAAGAAAACAGTACTTTCTCAACTATACAAAAAACAGAATTAGGGATAGCTAACAATAATAATAATAATAATATGTAATAATAAATGAAAATGGACTACCTAAGTCTGACGCCACAATGAGCGAGGCTTAGCAGACCTTTCCAAACAAATCTCTTTTACGTGTATTTCAAGAAGTTAAAAATGTTTATTTTTTTAATATTTTAAAGAATAAACAAGGAATTTTGGATATAAAAATTTATTCTGTGCGATTGGTTTTATTTGTTGTTCGTGAATTTATGAGGTAAGAATATTAAGGTATTAAGATATTTACTGTCAAAGTTCATATTTTAAGGTTATATTATCTTTGATTAAAACTTTATTTTTTTCCTTATTTCAAGGTATTTTGTTGTTGTTTTTATTGAAGTTATTTTAATGTAAATCAATAAATAATTGAATTTATGTATGAAGTTGAAAAATATATAAATTATTGTTTTATTCTTTGTAGGTGTCAGTGATTTTATCCTGTAAAAGACTAAAGATATTCGTTTTCTTCTAGTTTAACCTTTTAAACGCCAACGTTCCCATTTTGGGAACACAGTAAAAAATAAGTTGGATTCAGAAAATATTGAAATATTTTCAAATATTGTAACAAATATGCTTTCTGTATGTCCCATTCTTACTTTCTGTTAGCTGAAATGTTTTTTTTACTTACGGGATTCATCTAGAAACCGCGCAAAATGACGTCCAAATTCATATCACTTGCTTTTTTGTGCTAAAGTTGTTACTGGGAGTCGATATGTACCAAACTGTGATTTATTTTTGAATAGAAATACAGTAAATGAATTATATAAAGGAAATATTTACAAAAAACACATTTACGTAACTTATTTCTAAAGATATCACGTTCAGCATTCATTGTTCCCAAAATGGGAACGTTGGCAACAGCGAAACACTGTTATTCAAGGTTCCCTAGAGAATGACCGCGCGTAATTGTAACGGCTTGGATTAGTCGTCACGACGTTACGACGAAGAAAACACGTGGTGTTTATAATAATTTTGAGTTTTAGTTTTATTTCAGTGAAAAAATGGATATATCTTTGGATCCAAAAAGTTTTTATGGGTAAGTTGGTGGCAACAAAAAAAAGCATAATACTTAGATATATTTTTATACACTTAGATCATCTATACGAAGGCATAGATTTCTAATACATGCACTCGACGATGTGGAAGCTTCAACGTCCGCAGAACCAGTGGATATTGTTATTCTTCCACCTGATTCAGCTGATCAAGGTACTGAAAGCGACGAGGATACTATTGACGATCAGGTGTTAGATATTCCTGATATACCAGACGAAGTACCCGGTGAAGTAGAAATTCACGCTTATGAATCTTCCGACGAAGATAAGGAAGAAAATGTATCGGTTCAACGTAAATGGAAAAAGAGTGAGAAGGTTGGAATTCAAGCTCAAGCTTCCACACCACCAAGAGTAGGCGATGAACACTTGGGCAAATCTGAGTTCGAAATTTTTTCATTATTTTTTACATCTGAAATAGTTCAATTTATTCGTAATAATACCGAACTCTACGCTCATAGAGATAAAAATATTCACAACTTTACTGTTTCTGAGGAAGAACTTCGTCAGTTTTTGGGGTTACTTTTGATAAGCGGATATCACCATGTTCCTTCTGAGGATGATTACTGGTCTACTGCAGATGACATGCAGGCTCCAATTTTTTCGAAAATAATGAGTCGGCAAAGGTTCCGACTTATAAAACGTTATCTTCATATTTGTGATAATGCCAACCTTCCAGTTGGTAATAAAGTTGCAAAAGTTGCAGAATTATATGATATGCTGAAACAAAACTTCAAAAAATTTGGAGTTTTCCATGAAAATCTCAGCATAGATGAATCGATGATTCCGTATCATGGGCATCACTCGGCTAAGATGTTCATAAAAAATAAACCAATACGATTCGGTTTCAAAATATGGATGTTATGCGGACAAGATGGATTCCCCTATAATTTAGAGATATACTGCGGTAAAACAATAGATAGAAAGATGCCTTTAGGTTCCCACGTTGTAAATAAAATGTTAGAAGTAATTGAGAACCCCAACAACCATAATGTATTTTTTGACAATTTCTTCACCAGTTATTCACTATTGTCAAGCTTGTGTGATAGAGGTATTCGGGCATGTGGAACTGTGCGTGAGAACAGAATAAATAAATGTCCATTGGTATCATCAAAAACAATAAAGAAGCAAGATCGGGGAACATTTGATTACAAATCCGATGGTACAGTTATTTGCGCCAAGTGGAATGACAACGCTGCAGTTACAATAGCAAGCAATCATTTCTCCATCAGTCCGCTCCAAAATGCGACAAGAAGAGTAAAATCTGAAAATAGAAAAGAAGTTCCACAACCAAATTTGATCAAGAAGTACAATTTTGGAATGGGTGGTGTCGACCTTTGCGATAGAATGTGTGCTAGTTATCGTCCAAGATTAAGATCAAAAAAATGGTGGTGGAATTTATTTTCTCACTCCTTAAATTTAGCGGTGGTAGCAGCATTCCGTTTCTACCAACACGTAAGTCCTGAAAGTACTATAACTCATTTGGATTTTCGAAGAAATGTTGCTATGGCGCTAATCAAAGTTGGAGCAAGCTCAAGAAAAAGAAAAGGTGGTCCAACTTGTCCAGTTCTTAGAGATATACGATTTGATGGAATAAATCATATTTCTAAAAGTACATCACAAGGTAGATGTACTGTATGCCAAAGAAACACACGCTTAGAGTGTACTAAATGTGAAAAGCGTCTACATAAAAATTTTTGTTTTGATAAATATCACTCACCTTGCTAACATATTATTTGTAACATTAGATTTATAGTTTTATTTTAAATTTTGTTAGTTTTGTTATAATATATGGAATAAAATATGTTTTTACTGCAATGATATTACTTTGTTATATGTTGTGACTTATAGATGCCAACGTTCCCATTTTGGGAACATGGTTTTTTTCTCAAAAACAGCATTTTATTTTTTTTTTCACAAAACAAAATTATAAAAGATATCCCAATAACATCTTTTTTATGGATAGTTGAAATTTGTTTACAGTTTTTAATGATTCGGCGTTTAAAGGGTTAAGTATTGAACAAGGACTTTTAGTTGTAATATAACATTGTGTGGAAACCTTTCTATCAAATTGCCACAGTAAATGCACACAAAAATGCACAAGTCTGGATCATCTGGACGATGAATGTCACTCAGAAAATGTTTGCATATACTGTAAAAAACAATGAATACACTTCAATCTCACGAAAATGCCCTGTCTTCACAAAACAAAAACAAATAAAAGAGATTATGGCCTAGGAAAATATTTCCTTTAAAGAAGCTGAAAATAAGTATATAAATCCTTCTTATGCAAAAATTATTACGAATAACAAGTTCTCAATATTAATTAATATTCATAACTTTCCACCATCACCTGATGTCAAGTAAAAATCCTCTCAACCTTTTTCAGCAGTCTTAAGGAAACCTTTTATCAAAACAATTATACCTACTTCAAAAAAAAACGAAAACCTTCCCCTCTATCCCCCACTACAGAAACTTCACTAATAAAAAAACTTCTCAATTAACATTAAATGCTAATACTGTTCTTCCTAATCCTTATAGAGACGAATATATGAACTATAATAAAAAGTCCGTACTTATACTATCTACATTCGTTAAACAACTTTATATAAACAACGATATAAGAGAATAATATGTTTGATTCCGATAATCCCACTGATGGAATGGACTTTAATATTAGCGGGTCTGAATCCGAATATTATTAACCTTCCCGATTCCTAACCACAAAATTACAAAAGAAAAACTATGTATTTTGCAATGGAACACTAGATCATTAAAAACAATAAAGCAAGTTTAATTATTTTGTTCAGAGTACACAAATTGACATTATTGTTTTATTAGAATTATGGCTTAATTCCGACGAAAACTTTTGTTTGAGAGGTTTCAATTTAGTTAAAAAATGTAGACTTGATGGTTATGGCGGGGTAGGCATTTTTATAGCTGAAGGGTTAGTGTTTAAAGAGGTTAATACTATTCAATCGTCAAACAAAGAGTTAGAAGTTTGCGCAATTACTTTATCTGCTATAAACTTGTCAATAGTATCTATTTACCGACCACCCGACGTGATTGTCAAATTTACCGATTGGATATAATTATTTCAGCAGTTCAAGGCCCATACTCTTTTTTGCGGAGACTTTAACGTGCACCATGATAGTTGGGGACCTATAATCGACATCAAAAATTTAAACAAGATATATTTTAATTTAATTTAAAAACACACAAAAAGGTAATCTCAGAACGCTTACGATGTTAAAATAACTGATTGTTTAAATGATAAACCAAAATCAATAAACAACACATTAAATTTTAAAATACATTTTACATGTAGTGACTTAGTGGGTCTGACATCAGAAAAAATTTTAGCAGACGCAATAGATCATCTATAAAAAGATCCTTTAAAGATTTAGACCTTGTTATAACAAATGATGGTACTCCCACTAGAATTAATTGTAGTGGAAATCATTCAGCGGTGAACATAACATTAACTTCCCATTTTTTAGTTGATACATTAACTTGGACCGTCTTAGATGATACAATGGGATCCGACCACTACCCAATAGCTATCGACATTCAAACTAATCCTTCATCTTTTTTAAAAAAATCACTTTACTAAATGGAATGACATATTCGCGGACTGGGAATTATTTCGAATACTCTTGGAAAAAGATGTTACTGAGTTACTTACTGAAAATAATATGAATAATGTAGCAACTTTTTTTGAGATGATTTCCACTGCAGCGAATCTGTCTATGCCTGTTAAAAACTCTTTTACTCCCATTTCTCCTAGACCAGTTTGGTGGGATCAGAAATGTAGCAATATGGTAGAAAAACGTAAAACGGCCTTAAAAAATTATAGAATTCAGTCCAATCATAATAATTATTTAGTATATCAAAATGTAGCTGCCCAAACTACACGTTTATTTAAAAACAAACAACTTTGCAGCTGGATTAACTTTCTAAATAAGCTTAACAAAAATACACCACTGACCGAAATTTGGAAGTTCGTTAAAGCTGTAAATAACAAAATTTTTATTTGTCCCAAAAAACCCCTTTCAAAAAATTAATAGATCAAATTCTAAACAAAACAGGTCCTCCTTCTGCTTTTAATTTCGAAGTAAAACCATTTAACAAATTTCTATTTAATCACTAAGATGAATTGTCTTCTTCTTTCACAGTGAACGAACTGGATTTAGCGATTAAAAATAGTCGGAACACTGCTCCCGGGTTAGATGGCTTTACCTATAAAATGATTTATAACTTACCATATTCTGCTAAACTTTTTCTTTTGCAGTTATTTACTGACTGGTGGAGGAAACAAAAATATTCCGACTGCATTAAAAATATTATAATTTGCCTTAAAGTTAAACCATATAAAGATCCAGAAATTCCATCTTCATACCGTCCAATCTCGTTAATATCATGTGTCACCAAAACATTCGAGAGATTAATTAAGTTTAGATTAGAACATTTTGTTGAATATAGATCCCTATTACCAAGCATTCAATATGGTTTTCGTAGAGGACAAGGAACAATCGATGCTGTGAGTCATTTAGTTTCAGAAATACAAATAAGTTTTTCCAGAAACGTATATACATTATGTTTACTTATTAATCTATCAGGGGCCTATGATGTAGTGGATCTAAATATTTTAGCAAAAAAAATGGAAACAATTGGAATTGATAAAACTGTATGTGCCAATATCGTAAGTCCCTTTCATAATAGAAAAATATTTATTTTACTGATGATTTGTGTTTTTACTTCAGCCATGGTTCATATGAGAAATGTTTATATGACTTGAGAGAATGTATTCATTTACTAATAGAGTGGTTTAGGCACATGGGTTTTAGTGTTTTTCGGGATAAGACAATCTTGGTATGTTTTACTCGTCACCGAGTTAAAACTGCTAGAGCTGCTTGTCTAGATGGGTTCACGATTCTATACGTCGACGAATATAAGTACGTAGGTATAGTATTAAATAAAAAATTGCTTTGGACTAACCACATAAAATATATTAAAAAAAGATGCGAAAAAGCCATAAATCTGCTAAAAGTAGTTTCCAAGAAAAAATGGGGAGCTGATGTTACTGTATCGTATACATTCTACAAGGCATATATTCGTTCCATATTGGACTATGGCTATACATTATATGGGGCAACATCTAAAATGAATCTAATAACTATCGATCGTATACAATACAAAGCTTTAAAAATGTGTATGGGTCTAATGATGTCATCACCTAACCAAGCATTCCTTGCAGAAATACAAGAACCTCCGTTAAATATTGTAATGTAAACATAGCAAGGAAGTAAAGAAGGAAAAATTAAGAGGTAATTAGCTTAGTAAAGAGTAATAATTATTTAAGTAATTATTATATATTCCAAATTAATAAAGAATAAATTCGACACAGTTTAACGTATACATTTCAAATTAAAAACAAAACAATTGACCCAGTTTAACACAAGCCTGAATGTTTAAAAAATTACGACACTTAGACCTTGTTGGAAATTAATACAAGGTACAAATTGTTAAACAAGTGATAAGAATTGAGCTGACTAAGAAGTTTTACATAGCGTGATCCAGTTTAACACTTGGAATAGATGGCATAATCAGCGAAAACGTAGAAACAAATCTCCACTTCGGACGTGACAAAAAGAATCTAAGGTACGAGTTGGCAATAGATAAAAAACGGAACGAAGCGGGGGCCAGGGTCCAGTAAGAGCGCGGCGCCCGAGAGTGGCCCCACGCGAGGGGCGGACTAGTGGGAAGTTGGCACTATAGAGCGCTCCACGCAAGAAGTGCGGAGGTCGGACGATACGCAGCCAGTGAGCGCGCTATTTAACTCAACGGGATAGTGTGACGTATAAGTGCCGGCAACTGGAGATTCGAAAGTTCGCGATCTCGAATCCCTGTAGGACTGGAGGCGTATTCATTAGCTAGAGCCTAAATACGCTAAGGTAACTAAGATCTATATACTAACCCAAGGTATATCTAACGATACGGAATTGTCCGACCTTTAATTCCTTGCTTTGTCTCTTCTTGTCTCCCTTCGCGCTTGATCGAAATATTATTGGTCATAACTGATATTTTATAGTGTACAGTCTGTTTAATACATTGTAAACTCGAAATTTGTTTTTGTTATTCCTGGCCGTTACAGGTAGAGACAAGAAGAGATACACATTTCCGCTTATGCAGTGCTCCGGCTTCTAACGTAAGCCCATAGCCTCTCACTCTTTGCAGGACCTGAGACCGAGAAGTCCTTAATCCCTTCCTTCCAAAAATCTCCCTACCCTCTGGTAAATCCGCGAGGGCGGAACCAGTCAGTCCAGACTAGTGGAACCAGTAAGCCTTGTCCCGCTCGCAGGGATAAGTATCCCCTAAGAATTGTAGATGCAATGATAAGGATATTGAGACAGACGTCTTCCTCAATGGTGACAGCCTTTAATAGAGTGGTGACAATTTATTAGAGGGGTTTATTGGATTTATATTTACAGCATCAATCCTAAATTATTACAGCTAGCCACCCTAAATTATTACAATGGTAACAGCGGTCCCGGTTTGGGGAAATTAATTCGGAAAATAGGGATGATTAAGTCACTTCTACAGTTGTTTATTTTTTTTTTTTTTGGTAAACTTTTGGTAAAGTTTTTTTATATTTATAAGAATTTCTTCCATCGTTGAAATCTTGCTTCGCCAGTGGCATTCCAAATTTTTTTTTCTAGTATAGAAACAGTACAGTATCCAGCAAATATTATCCAGCAGGACTTCTTTTCTGAAAATTTTTTTTTCACCATTGACGTTTTGCGTCCAGAGACATATAGACCCTCGATCAACTTTGAAAAATTTTAGGGTATAAGCAAAGAAATCAGTTTGTAAAATTTCCGTCAGGTCCCTCAAGTACTAAATAATTTTTCGTGCTGTAGCACAAAACTTGTTTTAGCGAAATTTTTTTTTTATCGCGAGATAATACCTTCATAACAATCCCGTCCGAAAATCAAAAATTCCAAGAGGCCATAAAAGGTAGGTGAATCGCTTTATAATCAATTAAAGGGAGGACAACTGAAATATTTTTGCTTGAAAAATAAATACTAACCATTATTTTAACAGTTGATTTTACTTGAGATAACAATTCTAATTTATTTTATTTAACAACAAATTATATTCTCTATATATTTATTTTTTTTTAATTCTTAAATTTATCATATCATACTCGATATTAAGATTCAGAAGTTTGCATATCCAAGGAGAAATCCGACGGACTCTGAAAGTTTTTATGGTGGACAATAGATTGATATTATATAAATATGAATTAACCATATTGATTATTGATTTGTAATAGTGGACGGTATCATTCCAGAAATTTTAGTAACTTTTAGTTGTCTATTATAGATGAGATTTTTTGTGAGATTCGCTGATACTCTAGCGAAAGAGAGGAGTAGAATTTGTTGTCGTCTTAGATAAAGTAGAAGTTCGAAACATTCTTCGTGTATTCTATATTTATTGGACGTAGTAGTGATTACTTGAAGATTTGTAGAGATTTCTACAATAGTAAATTTTGGACGGATAACAGCTCGGTATATTTTTAATAGTGTTTCCTCCTCGACTCCCCAACTATAACGAGCCAGTGATTCAAGGATTTTTATTTTTGAGGGCAGCTGACCTGAGGTTCTCGAATATGTGGTCTCCAGGAATGTTTTATCGAAAAATAATGCAGAGAAGCTTTCTTTGATCTACTACTTGGAGAAAATTTCTATTCAGAGAGATGGTTAGAGATTGCGTGTTTTGTCTTCTGGTAAAATGAATAACTTTGGACTTCGATAGGGAGAAGTTAAGGCCGGATTGACTGACCCAGTTGTTTATCTTATTTACCGTTTTCTGTAGTAAAGTGTTTGTGGAGGATATGACATTTCCATGACAGACTAATATTATGTCGTCAGCATATATTCCATATTGTACAGGATCATTTATGAAGGAACTTAAATCGTTATACTAAGGAAAAATAGTATGCTGCTTAGAGCAGACCTTTTTTGATTCTATGGTGTGAGAATGTTTGACGTCGTATAATTTGACTTAGTGTTTAGTATCAGAGAAATCGGTATAGAGTCAAAAGCTATTTCAATATCAAGGGAGATTGCAATTATTTCATCTTGTTGAATAGTGTATGCATAATTGGGGATCGAAGAAGTAGAAGATTGTCCATGGTGCATCGATTTGGGCTAAAGCTGGATTAAAATGGGTCGAGAACATTATTTTGTTCAGTGTGCCAAAGTGATCTTTTACTAATTATTTTTCTAGAAGTTCGCATGATGTACAGGTGAGAGAGATTGTCCTGTATGAGTTTAACGTGTTTGGAAATTGATCGTCCTTTTTGATAGGAATCGTTAAGGATTGTCTCTATAGTGATGAGATGAGAATTGTTGGGAAAACCAAATGTTGTTAAACAGTTGGAGTCTTTTTTTCGTATGTATTTTGGTGAAGAATTTTAAAAAAGATAGAGGAAATAGTAGGATAATAGACGATTAGGAGACGGAAGGCGTCGGAGAACGCTGTGAACCGATAGTAGTAATCGAGGAAATATTAGCATTACAGGAGATAAACCGATAGTAATAATCGAGGAAATAGTAGCATTACAGGAGATAAACCGATAGTAGTAATCGAGGAAATAGTAGCATTACAGGAGGTAAACCGATAGTAGTAATCGTGGAAATAGTAGCATTACAGGAGATAAACCGATAGTAGTAATTGAGGAAATAGTAGCATTACAGGAGATAAACCGATAGTAGTAATCGAGGAAATAGTAGCATTACAGGAGATAAACCGATAGTAGTAATCGAGGAAATAGTAGCATTACAGGAGATAAACCGATAGTAGTAATCGAGGAAATAGTAGCAATACAGGAGATAAATCGAATGATGATACAAGGAAAAAAAATGTAGAAACAAAAAATTATGGAAATATAAGTGAATATGAAAGACACGATACGAGGATATATCGTAATAGATGTTATAGAAACAGAGGAGATTTGCAATCACAACGAAGAAGAAGAATAATAAATGGACACAGGTGAGATGCCACAGAAATAGAGGCACAGCGAGAGGATATTTCGCACCGCATGCGAATACGAATACAGTGCCAGAAGTAAATTGTTTCTACAGCAATGTAGGCAAACTGCATATGGTTCGACCTTAATGTTGAAACCTACGTCGAGCAGAAGACTGCTAAGAGGATAAGCTAGGGTGATACTTGAATACCAACCCGCTGAGAGTCCTGCGGCTCCAGCACGACACTGCAGTAACTACAGACTGGATCAAAAATTGCGAAACGAATTGGGAATTAGGATTTTTTTTTCAATTAAGTAAATAGGAAAATTATTGAAAAAGAAGTTTGTCACAATGAAGGACGATTCCCTATGAGTATTGTATTTATATGCAAGAGAAGAAAAGATGTTGAGTAAATTAAGTACGCACAAAGGCGAAAAATGATGAAGAGATTATTGGGAAAAGTATATGTCAATATTATTACATATTTGACAAAATTAACTTCGAGATTGAACTGAAAAAAATAGAAGAAACAGTTACGATAATATAGAAACAAAAAGTTGCGAAGGAATCACAGAAGGATCAATAGATAAACCGATTCAGGGTATGTTATCTATAGGAATCATAAATGTAAATAATCCAGAAACATAATTAGAAGTTTTATTCCGAAGATACAAAACCAGGAAAAAATTTTATATATGTTATATTTGAAAAAAAAAGGCCATCGAAAAAAACGCAAAATATGCAGCTGTTTTATTTGTAAAAGACGAGAAACCAAAGAAACAAAAAACCATAACTAGAATATTTTATTACGATAGCAAACAGAGTATTCGTTATAAAAACATTACATAACGAAATTAGGTTAATAGTATGATATTTGATACAGTTGGAATGTGCGAGTAAGCAAGTCCATAAACTTGAAATGTGTACAATTAACTGACCAGGTTAAATGTTTTATTATTACAATCCGTATATTTAAAATATTATTTACGATGCAAGAAGAACTAACGAGTATGGAATTTTTTTTTGACAGAGAAGAAAAATCGATGAACAGAAATATGTTTATGTTTCTACAATAAGAACTCTTTGGACATAAGTTTTCGAATTAGTATCTTACACCTCAGAATGCAAGAAAAAGCAATTTTGCGAAAATAGCAGCACCACGTAACAGATTATCTAGGAAAAAAAGTAAAGTTTAATGGACTAATTAATGTCAAGAAGCATTTAATAATGGAAATATCTAATAAGCGCCGTTAGGGAATTCTCCAATTTATCGAAGAAAAAACAAATTTATTTTAAGGATTTATGCTTCAGAGTTCAGGAATAGCATTAGGAGACTTGTTGAGATTTTGGCTCACAAATGCGAGTACAGGCGATTATTAAGAAAAGG
This sequence comes from Diabrotica undecimpunctata, assembly GCF_040954645.1. Lineage (NCBI taxonomy): Eukaryota > Metazoa > Arthropoda > Insecta > Coleoptera > Chrysomelidae > Diabrotica > Diabrotica undecimpunctata. Next base: position 78,980,697 of record NC_092805.1, read on the forward strand.
ATAATATTGAAAAATGAGAATAAGAAGAGATGAAAAATAAGAATCAGCCAATTCTTAATGAAATACAAAAAGATTAAAAGAATCATAATTATTTTAAAAAAAGGTACAAAAATTTGTATCGTACAAGATAAACAGGTCAAGAAGAGTTATAATTAACGACTTCCACATGTTACAGGAAGGATATGGAAGAATAAATAGAATATATAGTACAGAAATATAAGCACTCAATCATAGACCAGGAACCATACCCAACAAACCGCCGAGAAGAAGAAAATGAAGACAGGGAGACGTCAGCCAACCAAATAGATCAGAACGGATAAGGAATAGATTACGCAGCAAGCCCGAAAGAAAATGTTGCTGCATATTCCATAAAACGAAAAAGAAAGGATGGAACTCATACAACAGAATAAGAAATAATAATGGGAAAACAATAATAACACAGAATGATGACAACGAAGAAATGTTTTTCGACGCAGAAGACCAATAATGAAAATATCAATCAACGACAAGAAAGGTTAAAAGCTTGGTATTACAAGAGACGGCCGCTCGAATAATGCTAAAATTTTAACAAGAAATTTAATATAGTAAGGAATCCGATAGAGAAGAATATCATTACCAGGTATAAGTCAAAAATGTACATTACAACAGTAATAAACTAACATAATGTGCTCAGCTGATTATCTCGTTCGTCTGTTGTGTTCTTATTATAAATGAATTTTATGTGTATGTATGTATGTATGTGTATATCTATGTGTATATATAAGAATCATACTTGCCTTGTTGGAACGTATTAATGTTCCGATGTGCATTCGATAATGTTTGCAAATACCCCACATCATCTCCTGGCATATTATTTAGTGTCTCTAAACCTTGTTCACCCCCGTAAGAAATTATTGTGCCTGTGACACGATCCTCTACCGACATACCACATTAGCACGGAAAATGTTACCTCCCATAATCCGAAAATATGGAAAACAAATAACTATAGAAAGGGTAGGTTTTGCAATCCAGTATAAATGTAACGACGGATTAGAATATGGTCGTCACCCTTCCTAACAGAAGCACACATGTTAATAGGTAAAAAAACTCGCCATTAACAACAAGGGACGAAAGACCAAACACAGGTAATATACTCATTCACAGTTAAAAATAAATAGAGGGAATGAAAATAATTTCTTTGAAAATATAAATAGGGCAGGCTCGAAAATTAAACAAAAAAAAGTTAAAAACTAACACGGAAAAACAAATCACTAAATAGAAATACAAGATTATTATTTTATCATAAAAATAAGCAAGAAATGAGGAAAAGAATAAGTATATTAATCAAGGTTAATAAGGATCTAAGCCTCTGCTAATTAGTAAAGAATAGGAGACTGGATTAGTACGGTTCTATACGCTATCCATTACTGCTATGTCGGAAACTAGTTGACAGACTTGGATTCCTATCAACGTAGAAAACAATAATAAAAAAAAAATTTTAAAGGTCAAGTTAGAAATCGTCCACAATTAAAATGTAGTATAGTGAAAATGTAATTCAATACCAAGAATTCATAGTATAGGTCAGTATGCAGTTTTTTCAACAAAGATTTGCCGCTCAGCAAAATGTAATTAATTAGCCTTGAAACATAAACACGATAAGCATTTGAAAAATACGAATTACGAGGCATTTTGTTTTAATAAAGAAATAAAGTTAAACTCTATCTCGGAATTATTATAATTTTTAGGAAAGAGTTAAGGAATAATCTTGAATTTTAAGAATTACATTTGAAAATAGGATACTTGATATAGCTTTCTGATAAAAGCAGAATTCAGTACACATATGATACTGTAAACAATAAGTGATGACAAGTTGAAAATTAAAAATATAAGGCTTAAATTTACAGGGTGTATATATAACATAAATATCATATAGTATATTGTAATCGTTAAAAATGCAAAGTCCCAATTATCAATATAACCTTTAATAACTATTTAAATATCAATTTATTTTATTAGTTTATGGTCATAAGGCATACTAATATGCTATACAATGTAGGTTAGTTTATAAGTCAGAATTATGTAAAGCTATCGCTACAATTGTCTGCAATAAGCAGCTATGCATGTATTTATAGGTTAAGGTGCGTTGGACTTACGCGTAGAAAGTACTAATGCTAACTAAAGTTTGCTAACGGGAGTGCAACTACTCGGACAGTAATAACAGTGCGATTTGTTACAAAAACCGAAAAGAAAACCACAGATACCGTTCAAAACCGATTACATTATTAACTACCTTATTCCTGGAAGCAGCAACCACAACCAGACAGAAGAAATCCACCTACGAGAGGGAGTAACATGTCCATTCATCAATGGCTATTGCTTAGACTCTACAATAGGCGAAATAACCTAGAAACAATACAAAGACAACAGTTGTGAAAGTCAATTGTCACAACTTTATAAAGGGCACGGTGAAAAGATCACTAATGAACAATCCCTAGAAGAGCTGGTAACAGTAGAACAAGATAAAAACATATTTGCTCTAACGATACACAAAAGGGCTATAATATGTAACACAGAGGTATGGCAAACTGAACACCCCCGAATCCTAATAAATTTCCTCGTAAACAACAAAATAAATCCTAGTATGCCACTCCTTCCCCAAAACGTAGACCTAATGACCTACATAAATAGCAAATTCTTTTACATCGAACAAGCCTACCAAAGAGAAATAGAGAATCTATACTTAGACACAGTACTGCGTCGATGTCAAACAAAGAGAGAAATTTTAAAAAACAGATTACTAATGGCCTCATCCCTACCTAACGATGTCAGTCAACTCATGCAGAACATGCCAGGGTACACTGGAAGAGTACTAGGAGAAGTACTTTACATAATGCAATGCACACCGAAACCAGTGGCCATACGAAGAACAAACAAATGTTTCCATGAACTACCGATCTCACTACTAAACCAGTCAAAATTTATGTCACCAGTAACAAGAATAATCCACGAGTACGCCGAAGAAATAGATTTCAACCATGTAACACCTCCGATGTACTACGTAGAAGGACAATGGATCAGCTTGACACCAGACCCAACCAAGGCAGTCAGTTCAACAGAAATCACAGTAGAAGCAGAATCATTAATATACATGGTACCACTACAACCATTAGCAGCTGGCGGAATATACACACAACAAGAAATACAAGACGCACAAAGGATAGTCACGTTCGGATCAGAAAGAAAAGCAGTAGAGAACATAATCACCAGAAGAACAGCAGGCCTAGAGACAATAAATCAAGGGTATACATTAACCAAAATATTTGACAAAAATGAACTAAAGGAGATCGCTCACTCCACCCTCAATAGAATATGGGGATGGTTATCCACATTAGGAAATATCACCAGTAGCCTAATTGGCGTATATTTAATATATAGAACAATTATATATGCTTGTGAAATAATACTGAATGGGTTAAGAATATACCAAACAATAGGATGCAGCTACATAATCATAGCAGGGTTATGGACAAACCTCACCAACTGGGTAATACACCGACATCAAAAAATCAAAGAACGAAGAACAAAATATAAAGCTGAATACAAGCAATGAGCAACCTGAATCAGAAGATGAACATTGGACAAAGAGATGCAGCAAACACATACCAGATACCAATTTATCTGAAGTATAACGCGGCAAAGTAAAGCAGTACCAATCAGAAACTACCAACCAGCGAGAGCACCCCAATGGAGATAGACAGCACTAACAAGATAGTTAACGCGGTACGTGAAAATTGGCAAACGGACATTAAAAGCCAAGACGACGCAAGTGAAGTGCGAAAATCCCCACAGGGATACGTCGATAGTGAACGATCATAAGCAAAACCGCGATTGCCGAGAAACGCGAATTACATTCGGATAGAACAATTTTAGAATTTTAGAATTTTAGAATAAATGACACAATGTAGTCACAAAACACTGTAATAAGTCAAGAATGTTTTCACTTGAAAATTTCAATAAGAATTTAATACAAAAGTAACTCAACTTGTCATACACATAGGTACAATACGGGGGCAGCACGATACATTCACTGACCACCGCACAATATTCTATAAGAAACAATATAATATAACATAATAATTGGGACTTAATATAAAAGAGTACAGTAGGATATAAGTAATGTAAGATGTAAGTAGAATAATTATTATGGGTTGGAAAAGGAAAAAGCCTCTCAGGCCATTTCTTTTTTTTGCAAAGGGAGTAATGTAATGTAAACATAGCAAGGAAGTAAAAAAGGAAAAATTAAGAGGTAATTAGCCTAGTAAAGAGTAATAATTATTTAAGTAATTATTATATATTCCAAATTAATAAAGAATAAATTCGACACAGTTTAACGTATACATTTCAAATTAAAAACAAAACAAGTAACCCAGTTTAACACAGGCCTGAATGTTTAAAAAATTACGACACTTAGACCTTGTTGGAAATTAATACAAGGTACGAATTGTTAAACAAGTGATAAGAATTGAGCTGACTAAGAAGTTTTACATAGCGTGATCCAGTTTAACGTGATCCAGTTTAATAGATAAAAAACGGAACGAAGCGGGGGCCAGGGTCCAGTAAGAGCGCGGCGCCCGAGAGTGGCCCACGCGAGGGGCGGACTAGTGGGAAGTTGGCACTCTAGAGCGCTCCAAGCAAGAAGTGCGGAGATCGGACGATACGCAGCCAGTGAGCGCGCTATTTAACTCGACGGGATAGTGTGACGTATAAGTGCCGGCAACTGGAGATTTGAAAGTTCGCGATCTCGAATCCCTGTAGGACTGGGGGCGTATTCATTAGCTAGAGCCTAAATACGCTAAGGTAACTAAGATCTATATACTAACCCAAGGTATATCTAATGATACGGAATTGTCCGACCTTTAATTCCTTGCTTTGTCTCTTCTCGTCTCCCTTCGCGCCTGATCGAAATATTATTGGTCATAACTGATATTTTGTAGTGTACAGTCTGTTTAATACATTGTAAACTCTAAATTTGTTTTTGTTATTCCTGGCCGTTACAGGTAGAGACTAGAAGAGATACACATTTCCACTTATGCAGTGCTCCAGCTTCTAACGTAAGCCCATAGCCTCTCACTCTTTGCAGGACCTGAGACCGAGAAGTCCTTAATCCCTTCCTTCCAAAAATCTCCCTACCCTCTTGTAAATCCGCGAGGGCGGAACCAGTCAGTCCAGACTAGTGGAACCAGTAAGCCTTGTCCCGCTCGCAGGGATAAGTATTCCCTAAGAATTGTAGATGCATTGATAAGGATATTGAGACAGACGTCTTCTACAATGGTGACAGCCTTTAATAGAGTGGTGACAATTTATTAGAGGGGTTTATTGGATTTATATTTACAGCATCAATCCTAAATTATTACAGCTAGCCACCCTAAATTATTATAATATACGTAGACAGTATTTACCTGAAAAACAAATAATTAATTTCATTTAATACGAATATGATCCAGAAAATAGGTTTTATTAATCCTTGTAACCTTACAACTCCTTATTGGAGAATAAAAAACTCCCCTCCCTTGTCAGATGGCTTTATTAATACCAATCAATATGACATTTGTATATTCAATAGTACCAAATATCCAATATATGAATATAGTTATCAAAGTATCATATTTCGGTTAACCATTATATACCCTGAATATACTGAAAACGCTAATTTAAATAACCTAATTTAAATAAATAAATCAACCACATTAAATGCTTTTGGAAAAAATGTTACTAAAATATTTACAGATGGGTCGAAATGGGAAAATGGAACAGGTGCAGCATTTTTTGTTTCAGACATAAACCATGTCGAAAAATTTAGACTAGCAGATACAGTCTATTTACAGTGCTGAGTCTATTGCGATAAAAGAAACCTACTATGGTGCAAACTAAATCCAGTTCAAACGGTTTCTATTATGTCAGATTTAAAGTCCGTTCTGCAAGCAATTGAAGGATCTGCAATAGATATTGTGGTAGATGAAATGGTAGATTGTGAAGCAATAGAAGCTTGTAAATCAGATAAATTTGTAGAAATTTTTTCTTATACCGACTTAACAACTAACCTAAAAAAAGCTATTAAAGTCAGATGGTCAGAATCTTACAATAATTTTAGCAAGACATCGAAAAATCTTTATTTCCGGCTTTACCCACAGCTTCCAAATAGAATACCGGATATAACTTTTGATTATATAAAAAGATATACTTTAACAGTAACACGTTTAAAATTGAATCATGGCAGTTGTAAGCCGCCCTACATAAATTAGGGATACTAAACTCCCCGTTATGTGACGGTGCATGTTCATAGGTGATAATAATTACATATTTCTGGAGTGTAAAAAAAATGATACGGCTATCTCTAGACTATATAATTCTCTAATAAAATACAACATTCCTCTCCCTCTCAACTTTGGTTCCCTGTTATCAAACCATAATAAACGCGTTTTAGATGCAATAATAAATTACGTTAAAGAAGCTAAAATCGAGATTTAACCTTATTGGCACCTAATATGGACCTATATGTGTATAAATAAAAATGAATCATGTAGCTAATAGACTATGTCTAATGCCATCCCTTTCCTCTACATACACACAACCACTTTTACCCCATGAGATTTATCCCCTTATGTCTCTCTAAAATTTTAGAAGGAAATACTAAAAACTTAGTGCATTGTTTTTTGTTCACTCTAATTTTTCCAGCTTCGACCAAAGCACATAAATATTTTATTAATTAGATGGATGTAATAATAAAATAACAGTCCTTATTCACCTCTTAAACTACAGTCCTTATTAACTGCAAAACGAATATCTTTAGTCTTTTTATGGGATAAAATTACTGGCACCTAAAAAAAAAATAAAACATTAATTATTTAAATATTTTTCAACTTCGTAAATAAATTCAATGATTTGTTGATAAATTTTGAAATAACCTCATAAAAACAACAACAAAATACCTTGAAATAAAGAAAAAATAATTAAAGTTTTAATCAAACATGATATAACCTTAAAATATGAACTTTGACAGTAAATATCTTTGATAAAAGAAAAAATACTTCGATATTCTTACCTTACAAATTCACGAACAACAAATAAAACCAATCGCACAAAATGAATGTTCAGAACCAAAAGTCGTTATTTATTCTTGGAAATATTTAAAAAATCAACATTTCCAATTTCTTATGGGAGAAATACACGTAAAACAGATTTGTTTGAAAAAGTTTTTAAAACCCCAGACATTGTGACATCAAGGCTTACGTAGTCCATAATTCAAGTAGTCGTAGAGATATGACAGCAAAAAACTTTTAATAAGGAAAAAAGAAATATATAAAAGAAAAAAACCGATTTTATATTACATTAGTTTGCATTATACTCTTGCTAATATTCCATTCCTATTATAAAATTTCTACCCTGAGAGAAATCTTATAACCTGGCAACTACGCGCTAAGTATCCATCAATATTTAACTTGAATCATAATAAAACTAAACAATCTGTGAGATACCAACGAATTTATTTTCGTTGGAGATACTTAATCAAAGTTCTATTTGTAAATTAGGTCATTACATTATTTCTAATAGTTTATATTTAGATCACCATACAATTGGTCGGTGCATACATTACAGTGTCATCCAGAGAAAGAAATAATTTTCACACAAATAGCCACTAATGTATTCTTTGTGCGTGTTGTCACCAATTTTATTCTTTGTTTTCTATGACGGAATTATAACGTCTGCTAATTTATCCAATTCGCAAGTTGGAAAATTAATTGCTGTTGCAACGGTATGTATATATTAGACTATATTAAGCAATAAATATAATGATCGTGTTAATTGGAGTAAGTAACGTGCTTGTTAACAAAATGTAAGGAGAGAGAGAGTTCATGTTGTTATTTTAGAATTCAGAGTACTAATAGACTTCTTTAACATACTTTATTTAAACACCAATATTATTGTGTGCAACCATTCAATAACTAATGTTGTTAAACTGCTAACTCTAATTCTCTATGCAAATAAATCTCACGGAACTGCCGTAACACTGGTTCCTCCTTTATAGATATTCGCTATATATGATCATAAGTGACTCGACAATCCATTGTGGATCTTGGCCTGCTTACAAAGAAGTCGCCACTCATGTCCATTCCTGGCAACTTCTCTCCATCTTTTGACCCTTAAAATCTGTAGGTCTTCTTCCACATCTTCATTTCTGGTTTTGAAAATGTTAATCTCTTCGTGTATTCGTGATCTAACATCCTAGCAATATATCCAGTCCGTCTAAGTCTTTACCGAATTTCACAATATCTGGATCGGTGTATAATTGATATAGTTGAAAGTTTTATCTTCGACGCCATTTTACGGATTATTTTAAAACACTGCACCATGTCTCTCATACTTATGTCTACTATAAGTATATCGTCAGCGCATGCGAGAATTTGCGTCGATATATTGAAAATAGTTTCATTAATTCTAATATTTAATTGTCTGATTGCCTTATTGCCTTTTCCAAGGCAATATTAAAGAGGAGATACGCCAGCGCTATTATTTTCATGTAGTTTTTTGGGCACTCATCGTACTCTCGGTCTAGTGCTTCATAGAACATATCTTTTTCATCATCGTCTTTTTCTTCCGCTGGAGCATGGATGCTAATAATGCTAATATTAGCGAACTTCCTTTTAAGTCTTATTCGACATAGCCTATAATCCATAGCTTTGAAATCGATTACAGTAGTACAGCAAGTTTGACCTTGCTGCTTACAATTAATTCGGTACCAAATTCGTGTTGGGTAGGATATCCCTTGTAGTAAATATTGCAGTTTTTTTTCAGGATTCCTAAGCTAATCCACCTCATTTCCTGCAAAGCAATGATATCTGCTTTGGCCTTATTCATCTCTTGTATGAGCAGAGCCGTGGCTCTATAAGCTCTGGCTGATAAAGGCTTCGTACGTCCCACGTGTAAATTTTTAAATCATTATCCCTATTTCGTTGGCGAGTTCGTCGTAAGTTAGACAGTCCGGTACCTTTCTTTGTAGCTCTCATAACAAAAGGTTCTTACAGGGTTGGGGAGTTAACCCAAGCGCCAAACCCCTTTTCGGAGGGCTATTTCAGCCGCTCCCGTCAGCTCCCGACCCAACTCTCCACCCGGGTTGGATACCGGATCTCCAGTAGGGTTGCTCGGTTTACAGGGGACACCAGTATAACTTAACAGTAAACATTAAAACTAAACGAAAAAAAAACAAAAAAAAACATAAGAAAAACTGTCTACAGTCACGTATGTTATCCGACCTGCACATTGGACGTGTTAATACCGTGTAAAAGAACACTAACTTATACACACGTACTAGAAATTCGACATGACTTAGTAATGCTTTTGGCAAGTATATAAAAAGTCTGTGTTGCCTGTCCATCTCATTTAAGGATTATTGAATGTACTTTTAAAGAGCAACAACATAAATACCGATATCTTTTTAGGTCTTTAGACATGGAGAAAGGGCACCTGTAATTTCGTTTCCACACGATAAATACTATGATCCATCATACTGGCCGATGGGTATGGGTCAACTAACGCAGGTATTAAACTTGTATTAACTATTTTTTTTTAATCGATTATGTTTTAATATTTGGTTTCATTAATTGGTAATTGGTTTGGAGTATATTATTATAGCGATAATATTTTGAACATAGCACGTAACTCATCTTGTCTTAGATTATATATTATTTATTGTAGATACTTTAACGATTGGTTTTACAACGTATGTTTACCCTATAGTTAAAAAAAATCAATTCTTCTTCTTAGAGTGCCATATCCCTACGGAACGTCGGCGACTACCATGCTTATAATATTTTTATATTGATCTCGGTCTTGCGCTACGTGTAGCAATTGGTCCGCTGTCAAACCTGTCCACTGCCGCAAATTCCTCAACCAAGAGAGTTTCTTCTTTTAAAAAAAAATCAATGGCTACCCTAAAATACTCCTCATGCAACATAAAATCAACAATTGGTGTGTTAAATACTGTAAAAAGTTTTTAATCTAACTTTAAATATATATCTAAAAATCGGTTTAAAAACTCTAAATTATTTCATTTAAAATCCGTAAACTAATTTTCCAAACCAAATTCTGAATTTCGCTTTAATCTGTGCCTTCTAAGAATTGCAAAGCAAAACAGACGTTGATAAAGATGTAATTAGAGACATGGGGAATCTAAAAATTGCATTCCACAACATATCTCCTCAATTAAGCAAAATTTTTAGCAAATTGGTTTCTAGTACTCGTACAGAGTATATCGGAATAAAAAGAAAAAGACAGTTAAGGTTTGATTTCACGTACAGGGCGCCTGCGCATCCGCTTATACGTATTTCGGCCTAATAGGCCTCATCAGACCGGCTTTCGTAGTCGCTCTGAACGTGAAAATAAATCTTTTCTGTCTTAGGAAGCACCTCTAACATGGCTTCGTATAGACGCAAATAGCGACATCTGATAATAAAATCCGTAAACTAATTTTCAAAACCAAATTCAGAATTTCGCTTTAATCTGTGCCTTCTAAGAATTGTAAGGCAAAACAGACGTTGATTAAGATGTTATTAGAGACATGGGGAATCTAAAAATTGCAATCCACAACATATCTCCTCAACTAAGCAAAATTCTTAGCGAATTGATTTCTAGTACTCGTACAGAGTATATCGGAATAAAAAGAAAAAGACAGTTAAGACACCTAAGACAGAAAAGATTTATTTTCACGTTCAGGAGCGACTGCGAAAGCCGTTCTGATGAGGCCTATTAGGCCGAAATACGTATACGCGGATGCGCAGGCGCCCTGTACGTGAAATCAGGTCTTAACTGTCTTTTACTTTTTTATTCTGATATACTCTGTACGAGTACTAGAAACCAATTCGCTAAGAATTTTGCTTAGTTGAGGAGATATGGTGTGGAATGCAATTTTTAGATTTCCCATGTCTCTAATTACATCTTTATCAACGTCTGTTTTGCCTTGCAATTTTTAGAAAGCACAGATTAAAGCGAAATTCTGAATTTGGTTTCGAAAATTAGTTTACGGATTTTATTATCAGATGTCGCTATTTGCATTTATACGAAGCCATGTTAGAGTTGCTTCCTAAGACAGAAAAGATTTATTTTCACGTTCAGAGCGACTGCGAAGGCCGTTCTGATGAGACCTATTAGGCCGAAATACGTATAAGCGGATGTGGTGGCGCCCTCTACGTGAAATCAAATCTTAACTGTCGTTTGCTTTTTATTTCATTTACTGTAAAGGACAGCAAAAAATAAAAATAAATTGTTTTCGTTCATAGTCATCAAAGTAGATGGAACCTTTATACGTTTACCACTTAAGTGGGAAACAGTGCAAATGTAGAGACTGATAAATCATTTTAAGTGTTTGAATTTGAAGTAAACAACTTAGTTTACTTAGAATCATATATCATAATCATGTTATTTGATACATATCTGTAAAATATATTTATAGATGATAGAAATGTAAAAAAATGGCAATTTTCAACTTCGAAGATGACATAGCCCTAAGTAGTATAAAAATAAACAATTTATGTTTATTTTTAAAATATGCTAAAAATACTTTGGTAACCATAGATATATTGAAAGTTTTACAAAAAAATTTTTAACAAATATCAATCAAAAAGAGTGAAGAACTTTATATAACAATGTAAAGTAAGTAAACCACACTTTTCAGAAGCGTTGTAAAAGTTCAAGACAATATTGACACTACGCTGATGATAGTCATAATTATGTGCGAAAGCCATATTTAATAAAAATGTGAAGAACATTATCTTTAATCTAAACGGTGCTTGAAAATTTACTTCATTTTGTTTTTTAGCAAGGTATTAAAAAACTTTACAACCTCGGTCGATCTTTTCGACAACGTTACCAGAATTTTCTTAGTGACATCTATTCTCCGAATGAAATATATGTGTATTCGTCACAAGTTGATCGTTGCCTTATGTCAGCTGCAGCAAGTCTGGCAGGTCTTTATCCACCAAAAGACTTTCAGTTGTGGAGTGAACACATTCTTTGGCAACCCATCCCTATTCATACAACTAATATAAAAGACGATCATATCATTACTGAAAAAAGATACTGCAGGTAAGTAGACATAAAAGTTTATATATATTGTGATGATGTATTGTTTGTGAATGATGTTAATGAGCAATGAGTGTTTTTTAATAATAATATATATATATATATATATATATATATATATATATATATATATATATATATATATTTATATATAAGTAGACATAAAAGTTTATATATATTGTGATGATGTATTGTTTGTGAATGATGTTAATGAGCAATGAGTGTTTTTTAATAATATATATATATATATATATATATATATATATATATATATATATATATATATATATATACATAAATATATATATACATATATATATATATATATATATATATATATATATATATATATATATATAGGGTTTTTATCGCGGTTCTCAAAGAATTAGTTTGTAAGCACTTTTTGAAATTATCTTTATTATATCTAATATGAAACACACATATATATTTAACATAGCCAATGTAAATTTAAAATAAACTATCTTTAAATTGAAATTGCTATGACACTAACTAAATTATATTAACAAAATTTTGTACCTTTCTGTCACTGAATGCCTAAATGAACTGTTCTCCACTATATAGATTTTAATCACCACTCAATGTCTTCGTTCTCAGCCTCGGTTATCCTTGTTTTTGTGAAATTCCTTTTTCCAATTATCAGCTTCCACCAATTTAAAATATTTTTATTCTTAATAGCATTTATATTTATTCTTTTTAATATACCAATATCCAATCACCACATATATTATATAATTTTAATTTTCAATTAATAGTTTCTTCCATTATCCAATCACCATTTATACATAACATAATTTTAAATCTTCAATAATATTCTTCTAATATACTTTCCAATACTATAAAATTTTAATACTAAATCACTGATTATTGCATACTTTATACTTTCTTCCTAATCACTAACTGTAACTAACTGTGTCTGTCTTCTTAATAACTAATTGTCTAACTGATTACTAACTGACTGACCGACCCGCTGACTGAACTCTCTGAACAACTGACTTCACTAACTGTAACTAACTGTGTCTGTCTTCTTAATTACTAATTGTCTGACTGCTTACTGACTGACTGACTGGCCCCGACTCCTCCTTCTTGAATCCAAATTACCGAGTATTTATATCTTTTCATTGTTCCATAATCATCTGGCAAGAAATCATATTCGAATTGTTCTATTTAGTAAATATCTGAGTCTTCTCGAATACTCTATTTCGCAAACAGGGTTAACTTGAACGTGTTCTAGAGAATTCTTTACTTTTCTATTAAGAATTTTATTGACATTTAGGCTTTTCAGATCAGAATATAAACTTATATGTAAATAAAACAACCTAAATTAATAAACTACACTACCTCAAATCCGTAACTATATGTAAACTAAACATTTTAAATTAACAAATAACCCCACTTTTACATTCGCAACTATTTTTATCTGTCACTTATTCAGAGTAGGTATACTTGGTTGCCTATGTACATGGCTCACTTAAATATATTTACAATATTATAATTATTAAAAAAAACTTTTTACACTTACTATATGCTAATTTATTAAGAATGCACTCATATAAATATATTCTATAGTATATAACTTATTAAAATAACAAAATACTTTTTATATCTAATATTATCTAGTATATAACATAAATTATTTTTTTAAACACTATTTTTCTTTCTTCTATAATTAATATCATTTCAATACTCCAAAATTAATTTTAAAAGAAATAATTCACTTATTATTTTTTAAATATTAATTTTCTTATCCACATACCTTATAGTGGAGTTCCTGGAGCATTCAAAAGAGTAAAACCTCGGATTAGAGTTACAGTGAACGAATTAATATAATCGATGTGGGATATTGTTTGTAAAACTATAAATTGCAATGTTTACCCAAAATTTTTTTGTGCACTCTATTTTTTTTTATTGTTAAAACAAATTATTATAAAAAATTAATGTTTGTTCATATATTTTCACTTTAAACATTTTTGTTTATTTATGTGTTAAATCTTACCTGAGTAGACATATAGGAATATTTTTCAAAGATACCTGTGTATAAAAATAGCAGTAGGGATGTCGAACAGATAGAAAAACGTGGAGGGGAGAGCAAAGCGACAGCTGCTATGTACAATGGAATGTCTCAGCTAGTTTAGTTGCAAGTAACACGTGTTCTGTGAATATTGTGCTTTTATAACAGTAAAAATTTAGTTTTTTAGTGGAAAATTCTTGTATATTTTTGTACTGGAAGGTGTATTGAAGACGACGTTTTTATATTGAACTATTACAAATTATTTCGTATTTCTTAATTTGGTAAGTGATTAGATTGATAACTACAGTTCATTATTGAATTAATTAAATAATAAATAAATCGAAAATTAAAGATCAGTTTCAATAAAAAAAGAAATATATGATAATAATGAATCAAATGCAATTAATTAGATATTAATTTTTTTTTTTTAGATTTCGAACAATGGATAAACCAACGGCTAGCAGCATGGCTGATGAAAATAGCTGCATAATATGTATACACCTGGGTTCATCTTCCAAAACATATTCAAATTTAGGTGAAATTATAAAAATTGGTAGAGGAGTAACCTCTTTAAAAGCTGCTTCAACCGAACGGCAAGATTGATTGTTACCTCACCTACAAACTGAATTTGTTTATGCTCATTCAAATTGTCGACAAAAATATATTAATAAAAAGTATATTGGAGTGTCTAAAAATAAGGCCCGTGAAAATCTCTCATTAACGCCTCCGAAAAAAAAACTTCGAAGTAGCATGAATTTCAATAACTTCAATTGGAAAAAAACTGTTTTATTTGCGGACAAGAAGCTGATAAAACAAAAGAAGCAAAATTAAATAAATCTCGGCGTAGGCAGATTTCATACATCAACACTCCAACTTTAAATGAATCCTTCACGAATTTTATAGCCGTCCAGAAAACTGATTATTATCGAGATATCCATAAAAGGATTTCTTTTATAACCGACTTACAGACACTTGCAGCAAAATATCATTCGGATTGTTATAATTTGCTGAAAAATTCAATTCACCTCTAATGTTGAAAAGAAAATTAATTCAAAAATTTCGATGGTAGATGCAGCAATGGAGCAAATATACAAGTACATAGAAGAGAATGATGATATATTATCATTTCAACTAAATTTGGGTCCAATACCATTATATGCTTTAAAAAAATTAACCATGATGTATTAACAGAAAATTGGTACAATCAAAAATATAAGAGTAAAGAAGAAGAAGAAGAATTTCATATTCTGAAAGCGGCGATCGAAATTATTCGGAGGGATATAAGAGCCCAAGTATACGATAATGTAAATTATACGCCAAGTGACAAAATGTAAATCGATAGCTCATGCAATTATATCAGCTGTACGACCAAGATCTTTTTTATCGCCACTTCATATTACTTTGGCTGTGATGTTTCATATGAAATTTGGCTCTATATAAATATATATATAAATAAATATATGTCATTCTTTAGGCTTCTGTGCTTCGTACAAAGAGGCTACATTATACGAAGCATCAGCAACTTTTACAGCTCCACCAGAAATAAAACCTGGCACTTTCGTTCAATTTGTGCATGATAATGCTGATTTCAATATCAACACTATTGCTGGTAAGGGAACGTTCCATTATATGGGAAGCATTGAAATAGTTACTCCAAGAGATGGTATAAAACCTCGATGGCCTATCAAGCGTCTGAAGACACTACCACCAGAATCTGAATTTATCAAACACGGAAATATCCCTCTGCAAATATATCCAGCTTCTACAGGTTTAGGATTTTCAAAGATAGTAGTTAAGTTACCTGAAATTAAACCGGATATCAAGAAATTTACTACAAATGGGCAATTAAATATTTTGTGGACGTATTTGAAGTTTAAAAATAATAACAAATTTCTCGGATGGAATGGATTTATGAATTTATTAACTAATGCACGTGATTTTGATGTGTCATCGATAATTTTTTTGCCTTTTATTAATGCAGCTCCAAGCGATTAACACAATTTACACAACTATGAAAAGTTCCGTAGAAAATGCTAAAAAATTGAATATGAGAACATGCATTTTAACATTCGATCAACCTCTATACATGAAAGCACGGGATATTGCTTCTGCTGTGCATTTTTCTGATGAAGTATTAGTTGTTGTGAGGCTAGGCTCTTTTCATGCTCTTATGTCTTACATGGGATCTATTGGTTATATTGTGGCTGGAAGTGGGATAAAAAAAGCTCTTTCTACCATATATGCTGAAAATACAATTGATCACATAGTATCTAGACATGCGTATGCTAGAGCTGTACGTGCTCATACTTTCTTACAGCAAGCGTTATCACAATTAATTTTTAAAAATCTTATGGAACACAATACAGGTTTTGCAAATGTACTGAATGATGAAGATAACTCTATGATTTTTGAAATGTTCAACTACACCGAAATAACTGAAAACCACGGATTTCAAACGCTTACTAAAATTTTTGAAAATAAGCTACTTGAGCTTGAAAATAAGAATAAAACTTCAAAACTATGGATTACTTATTTTCGAATGGCTACAATATTGAAGGACTTCATTGCTACGGACCGTATGGGAGATTGGAATTTACATTTGTATAGTATTGAGCTAATGATTCCATTATTCCATGCATCAGGGCATTTTCCCTATGCGAAGGCTTCACAAATTTGTCTACAAGATATGAAAGAATTACAGCATAAAATGGACCTGACGGAGTTTCAAAAATTTTCGGCAGAATATTTCACATCTAGGCGTTCGGATAATTATTTTTCTGGCATTGCAAGTGATCAGACTATTGAGCAAACTTTAATGAAAGGGATGGGTGTCGAAGGAGGTCCTTTTAAACGTGGTGCCACTGAAAGTGTTGTGTATAAATGGATCAGAGGAGTTATTTACAGTAAAGATATTATTGAAGCTATAGAAAAATTTTGTGACATGTCTTTCAGAATTTCACTTTTTTAAATGTACACAATAGAGTACGTTTCATTTATAATTAAACTATAAACTGGCCGAGAAATTCCATTGTACATAGCAGCTGTCGCTCCGCTCTCCCCTCCAGGTTTTCCTACCTGTTCGAGATCCCTACTGCTATTTTTATACAGGTATCTTTGAAAATTTTTCCTATATATCTACTCAGGTAAGATTTAACATATAAATAAAAAAAATACTGTTTAAAGTGAAAATATAATGTCAAACATTAATTTTTTATAATAAATTGTTTAAACAATTAAAAAATAGAGTGCACAAAAATTTTTTGGGTAAACATTGCAATTTATAGTTTTAAAAACAATATCCCGAAAACTTGATAATTAAAAGTTCTCCTATTAATTTTTAATAATTGTGTGTATATTAAACAGTATTTAATAGTTATATTACAATTAATTAGTATTCAAGATTCCCATTGATGTAGCCAACGAGTAAACATTACCTTGTGATGTGATAATTCGAATTATTTTGTGTGTTATGGAAAAAGCAATTATTATTGGACTATAATATTATTATATTCAACTGAAGTAAAACTGCAGATACAGGCAACTGTTATATTCCTATTATTTTATCCACAGTGTCCTAATAGGACGACTGTTGCAATACTAAAAATTAAGTGAAGTGTTTTTGGTATCCAGGAACACTCACAAAAATGAACTCAAATCAAAACCTCACAACTCCACAAGTCCTCCCCACAAAATCATATGTCGCTGCTACTTTATCCAAACCTCCACCTCCTACTTTCCCACGTAAGGAGCAAGCCATTTTAATGCACGCTATTCCAAATACTGTTTTATTTGACTATGTTAAAGCTATAGGGGACATTGTTATCCCAAAAAACATTACCTTTGCATCACGTATTCCAAATAACCGCATCTGTATTTATCTTTCCTCGCCTACAGTTGTCGATAACCTTCTAAAAACACATCAAAATATCTCTATCAACTCTACAGTAGTTCCCATCAGAAGACTTATCACCCCAGCTAAACGCCTTCTTATATCTAACGTATCTCCTTCAATTCCACATTCCATAATTGAGAAAGCCCTTAAAGATATTGGATTACAGCTGGTCTCTCCTGTATCATTTGTGAAATGTGGTGCACTCGGAGAAGGTTATGCACACATAATGAGCTTCCGAAGAGTAACGTATATTATCCCCGATAAAGAGAACTTTTCAATAGATAGAAACTTCGTTATTACATACGAAAACACACCTTATAGAATATTTATTTCTACGGATAAATTGCATTGTTTTTTATGTAAAGAGGTCGGACATACCGCTGACTCATGTACCAATAATCCAACTACTTTTTCTCAAACTGAACTACCCCATCTAGAGCCCTCTACATCTGAAATTACTGATATAATTTCTGACGTAAACACTCCTGTTCAATCAGACCTAACTACTTTAAATTGCACAGAAACCCACACTGAAATAGATACTGAAACTATACACCCATCAATTCCACCCACACAAGGACAAAAAAGAGCTATATCAACAGACAGCAATTCTGATATTCCTTCTCTATTATCTTCAGCAAGTACACCCGAACCAGCGTCTAACCAAATGCTTCCTCCGTTATCCACAAACACAAACACTATCTCCAAACCTCACAAGAAAAAAGCAAAAACTACAAAATCAGAGGAACATAATCTAACAGCTAGTTCACTACAATCCGTAGCGGCCATTTATAAAAATAATCCATCTGGTTTAACTTTGACCGAGACTCAGTTTATTGCTTTCCTAGAAAATACACATGGTAATCCTAGTCCACTTAATGAAGCTTTTGTTTTTACGTCAAATATTGAAGGACTTTTACAAGACATAACAGTTCTCCATTCAGAAACTAAGGAAAGATCCCTTAAAAATCGACTTACGAGACTTCAAAAGAAAATCAAAAGACAGCTAAACTCAGATGACTCTGATAATATCAGCGTCTCATCTGAACTCCTAACCGATGATGAAACCAAAATCCTTATCTCCCAACAGCCAGAACAACCATCTCAGTTGCCCCTTACCCCTTCAACTCAAGATTCACCTTCAATTTAATCCAATGGAACTGCGATGGGTTCTTTCCCCGTATTGAAAGAATCCAACAACTAGTGACAGAAAAACAACCCGATATCATATGTCTACAAGAAACGAACTCAAAAATATCTAAGCTTCCCACACTAAAAAAGTTCGAAGGATATCATTATATCAGAACTAATTGTGACAGAGCCAGTGGTGGGACATCTATTTTTATTTCAAGTGAAATATATTCATCCCATCTTCTCATCACCACCGAACTCGAGGCTATCGCCGTAACTACTTGGTGTCCTAATAAACTTACGATATGCAGTGTTTACATTCCTCCTAACTACCCCCTTAAAGAAATTGAAATTCTAAATCTTATATATCAGCTCCCCGTTCCATATATTCTAGTAGGTGACTTCAATGCTCATAACTTTATGTGGGGGTCAAACCATACTAATGGCAAAGGTAAAACTATAGAAAACGTTATCAATTGCACAGGCTCCTGTCTACTAAATACAGGCTCTAATACGCATCTGAACTTTTCCTCTGGCACATTTTCGGCGATAGATCTTAGTTTTAGCGACCCAAAAACATATACTTCACTAACTTGGAAAACTTCCGATGATCTATATGACAGCAACCACTTTCCAATATTTGTATCATCTGATATCTCCAACCATGAACAAACTATAACCAGAAACTTCTGGCGGCTAAAAAATGCCGACTGGATAGACTATACTTCACAAACAGATAACACCTTACCTTCTCTATCCCTATCCGACAATATTAACAATAATCTATTATTAATCACAGATTCCATACTTAAAGCTGCAAATTTGCACATAGGCAAAAATAGTATTTCCCATAAAAGAAAGGCAGTACCTTGGTGGAATACATCTTGCCAAACTGCAACAGAACAACAAAAATTAGCTCTTAAAAATTACCGTAAAAACAAAAATCTGGAGAATCTTATTGAACTAAAGAAAACTAGAGCCAAAGCCCGATTTATTATAAAACAAAGTAAAAAATCATCTTGGAGAGAATATGTATCCTCTATTAATTCAAACACCAATCCGGCGGACCTCTGGAAAAAGATTAGGCAAATCCAAGGAAACAACACCAACCTCAAAATCTCTAGTATTGCTGTAAATAACACTACAATCACTGACAATCAAGAAATCGGTGAAACCCTAGCAACGCACTTCGACACTAAATTCAAAAGTAAAATAGATGCCTCCTTACGAAAACCATTACCTAACGCCCCACCCTGTTCCTCACCCGAAACAATAATGGACATCACACATCTTAATTCTCCCTTTCTTTTTGAAGAACTAGTATCAGTTATTCAAACTTGTAAAAACAATGCCGCTGGTCCTGACGACATTCCTTACATATTAATCAAAAAGCTCTCAAACTGTAGCCTACTCAAAATACTTGAGATGTATAATTTAATCTGGTCATCTAACCAATTTCCCAATCAATGGCAAACCTCTATCGTAATACCTATTAAAAAGCCTAACCTAGAACGTTCCTTGGCCAACTCTTATAGACCTATATCACTAACTTGTACGATGTGCAAAATATTCGAAAAAATGATTAATAAAAGACTCCTATGGTTCATTGAAAAACATAAGATATTTGCTAGTGAACAGTCAGGATTTCGTCAGAACCGTTCAACCCAAGACAACCTTGTAATCCTCCAAACTCATATATCAGAGGCCTTAAACAAAAGACAAGAAGTCGTAGCTGCCATATTTGATATTGAAGGTGCTTTTGACACTATAAGTAGGCAATATATATTAAACAAACTTATCCTTCTTAATATTAATGGTAATATATTTAACTTCATACGAAATTTTCTATCTTCTAGATCGTTCAGAGTCTCTGTCAACGGTATTTTATCTTCTACTTATACTTAAACTGATGGCGTACCTCAGGGATCGGTACTAAGTCCTACACTTTTTAATCTAGCAATAAGTGATTTATGCTCTCACCTCATTTCCCCTATTAAACATATCATGTATGCTGATGACCTAGTAATTTACTGTCATGGACAAAACTCTTCTACCACCTCGAAGCTTATTCAAACTGCTGTTGACACACTTTTAAAAAAAACTAGTGACATGGGGTTATCTTTATCCAATGTAAAATCTAAAATTATAAACTTTAGTAGACGTCCCCCTTCTCCATCTCCACTTATTTTGATCAACAATGTCCCTCTTCCTGTTGTTAAACAATGCAAAATTCTCGGATTAACGTTTGACTCACGACTAACTTGGAAGCAACATATATTTGCAATAAAAAGAGAAACGAGCATAAGACTAAACATAATAAAAACTCTATCACATCATTATTGGGGATCTGACGAAAACTCACTTCTTAAAATATACAGATCACTAATACGCTCCAAGCTAGATTATGGTTGTCACATATATATATCCGCCTCCAAAACATATATTAACCTTCTAAACTCAATTCACAACACAGCCCTTCGTCTTTGTATTGGCGCTTTTCGATCTAGTCCTGTAGATAATCTTTATTGCGAAGCTAACGAACCTCCTCTTTGTATAAGACGAAAACAACTGCTACTCTCTTATGCAGCATCGGTATCAGCTAACCCCTCTAATCCAGTGCATCCCTTATTTGTAATGTCCACGTATAATTTACACAATACCAATTTCTTACCACCAATAAAACCTATTCCACTAATTTTAGCACAGACACTTAATGATATCTCTCTTACACATACCCTTCCTCTTTATCTCCCTCCATCTCCTCCTTGGATCATGTCCACGCCCAAATTTAACACCTCGCTCACCAACTTCGATAAAAATAAACATCCGAAAGAGATCATTATAAATGCATTTAAAAACATTATAGATACAAATAAATACGACCTAATATTATACACGGATGCCTCAAAAAATGACACAGGAGTAGGCTGCTCTGTTACAACCTCTCATTCACTAATTAAGTCATCACTTATACCAGCCATCAGCAGCGTTCATACTGGCGAATTATTTAGTATATTGCAAGCTTTTAACCATATATCTCCACCTAATAAGCAGGTTGCCATATGCACAGATTCTTTAGCATCAATCTATTCTATCAAAAATATATTTACTGATCATCCAATCGTCCAAAAGATCCTAGACTCTTACCAAATTATCTTGTCCCAAAACATAACAGTTACCATAATCTGGCTGCCATCACATATTGGTATAGAAGGCAATGAAACTGCAGATCACTATGCTAAACTTGCTACAGCATCACCTGAAATCACCGATAAAATTCAAATTTGTAAGGACCTAAAATCATATATTAAAAGAAGAACCAGACTCCTTTGGCAGCAGCATTGGAACTCTAACCGTTCGATCTTGCACGAAATACAACCGTCAATAACCAGTCAGCCTACATTTGACTATTCAGCCCTCTCAAGACGAGATCTCATTGTGATAAGACGACTTCGGATAGGACATTCAAAACTCACACACGGCTACCTAATGTCCTCTAGCATCCGTCCCTCCTGTCAAATCTGCCAATCATATTTGACAATCAAACATATTCTTACTGAATGCCATCAACATTTGGCCAGAAGATTACAATACAAACTCAAAAGTGAAGTACGAGATGTCCTAAACAACCCTGACCAAATAAAAGCTGTGCTACAATTCCTTAGAGATGAACACTTATATCAAAAAATATAATTAGATTTTAATTTAGACATTGTATAACATATTATTATTATTCCGTATTATTGTAACATATTCTTAATGTAACACTTAATGTTTGTGTAATGAAAATTCATGTTATAGTACCTGTGTAAGTGGCCATAGTAGCCGAGCACGTTAAAGTTGAAATAAAAAAAAAAAAAAAAAAAAAAAAACAATATCCCACATCGATCATATTAATTCATTCACTGTAACTCGAATCCGAGGTGAAAACTCCCATTCGCTACACTATTAGTAAATATAATAAATTTAATAATTCAATTTTTTTTTAAATTGTTCTATTAAATACATTCCTATTCCCTGTCTATGTCAAACTGTCATGTCAAATAGAGCAATGGAAGCTATATCAGAGAATAAAAATATAACCTAATGATCTATATTGTGTTATGTTTATTTATAGACAAAAACTAGGTAAATATTTCCGTTCAAAAGGCTTTCATCCATATGAATTGGTAAGTTTTATACTTACCATATTATTTTTAGAAAGATATTTATAGAATCAATTTAGTATCTAACCCCAAATTATGATTTTTAGGCCACAAACAATTTCCATATGGATAAAATCAACAAATATGATCTCAAATTGATTCACAACAATGAAATCTACCATCAACATGAAATGGATCTATCAGTGAGCTGTTAGTGTTGTTATTATTAGTGTTAAAAGTATAAGAAACATTATTCTTTCTAAGTGAATGAATTAACACTTTGTCTCCTTTTTGAAATGTGATTGGTTTTTTATTTTTCGATTTTGTCTTCTGATATATTTTTCAGCTTTCCTTTTAATTCGGTTATTCACTTTCTGCATTACTTGTTCTAACATATCCTGATTATATTCACTAATCCATTTTCTGTTTCTTATATGGACAAACATGAAATATTCTGGTATTATACTTCCTCTGTATTTAAATTATGTGTATTATTTAAAAAATATTCTACTTGTGGTATATGTTGCTGCCATGTTTCATTAATTTATATTTAAATGGGAATAAGCCACAATTAAAGGTTAAAATACGTTTATTAACGTTTCCATTTCCACTTCGGAAATCGTTCTCAAAATACAAACATTAGTTTGTCATTTCAGAAAGTTTACTGAACAAAATTTTGATTGTTAGAATTGTCAGATTGTATCTGACCACTTGGATCTGATGTCCTATGTCTTTCCCTACTATGACTTCTACTCACATTTTCTTGCCTTGTACTATTTCGTTCCCTGTCTTCGCAGCTTCTATTCCTTCGTACACAATTTACCTGTCTGTTGTAATTAGGTCGTTCTGCATTTCTTCTATTGTTAAAATCTTGTCTATTATTATTAGTATTGTTATTAAAATGTTGTCTATTATAACTAGTATTGTTATTAAAATTCTGTCTATTTTGATTATTGTTATTATTATTAAAATTTTGTAAATTATCACCATATCTATTATTATTATATGATTGTCTGTATTGTTGATAATTATTCTTATTATATTGAAAGTTATTATTGTTTTTTCTGTTGTTGTTATTATTACTTGTCATATTACTTCTTTGTATTCTTTGAATAAAATTAATAAAACTGTCTATTGTTTGAATATTTTGTACAGTTACTGTTTGCACAACATCAGCATCAAAATGTTTAGATACATTTAAGACTGTTTCATCCTCTCTAAGTGGTGGTTCCAAATATTTTGCAACCGTTATCAGTGTCAATGCATAATCTACCATATTTGATCTTAAATTATGATTATACTTTCCAAAATATAGAATTTCTCTAAATTTGGCTTGCTCTAATTCACCCCAATAATAATTTAAAAATTTATTTTCAAATGTTTGAAAATTATCTAAATCATTTTCAATACTAGCAAACCAAGTTGCTGCATTGTTATTTAATGTCAGTCTAATATAATCTTTAATATCATTAATATTATTCACTAATCTTAATTTATATTTTAAACTATTTATGTATAATCTAGGATGCAAATTTTTTATATTACCAGAGAATTTAATCCCAGTCTCATTTGATAAATTTAAATAAGGTCTCCCTATGTCTCTCATTTGTGAAATATCATCTATTCTCTGTTCCACATTTCTTATTTGATTATTATTTATTTGAATATTTTGTTGCATATCTTCTAATTTTTCTTCTGTCTTTCTCCTGTCTTCGTTAATTTTTACTTCTAAGTTACATTTTTGCAACTCTATTTTCTGTTCTATATCTATCTTATTATCTTGAATAATCCTCTTTACCTGTCCTCTCATTTTCTATCCTTTTCTTGTAGTCATTCCGTATATTTTTTATTTCATTTGCTACTTTTTTCTCTGCAGCTTCAAGTTTTTTTTCCATTTGTTTTTTTATTTGTTTTACAATTTTATTATTATTATCTTCTATTTTCATTTCTAATTTTCTATAATTCTCTTTCAATTTTTTCATGTCTTCTTTGATTTCTTTTGAATTCTCTTCCATTTTTTTTGTATTCTCTTTCATTGTCTTGTTCATCTGCATCATTAATGGCATCAAAGCTGCCATATTGATATTTTCCTCTCTTTCTGGATTCATTTCTGCAGTATCTTGTGGAGCTTGAACTAAAATCTCCTCTTGTACAGGTTGTGTTTCTACTTCAACATCTTCTTCGTTCTTTTTGCTTCTTGTACCTTTCTTTCCTTGAGACATTTTGTGAATTTACTTGTTCAAATATAATTAAAAATAAAATCTATAATTTTTTCTTTCTAATGAAAATTAATTTAATTATATGAGAGCACTTATCTTCCCAAACTAATTCTTTTAAATAGAGAGCGCCCCACGTTGGGCGCCAAAATTGTGATGATGTATTGTTTATGAATGATGTTAATGAGCAATGAGTGTTTTTTAATAATATATAAATATATAGGGTTTTTATCGCGGTTCTCAAAGAATTAGTTTGTGAACACTTTTTGAAATTATCTTTATTATATCTAATATGAAACACACATATATATTTAACATAGCCAATGTAAATTTAAAATAAACTATCTTTAAATTGAAATTGTTATGACACTAACTAAATTATATTAACAAAATTTTGTACCTTTCTGTCACTGAATGCCTAAATGAACTGTTCTCCACTATATAGATTTTAATCACCACTCAATGTCTTCGTTCTCAGCCTCGGTTATCCTTGTTTTTGTGAAATTCATTTTTCCAATTATTATCAGCTTCCACCAATTTAAAATATTTTTCTTCTTAATAGCATTTATATTTATTCTTCTTTTTAATATACCAATGTCCAATCACCAAATATATTATATAATTTTAATTTTCAATTAATAGTTTCTTTCATTATCCAATCACCATTTATACATAACATAATTTTTAATCTTCAATAATATTCTTCTAATATACTTTCCAATACTATCAAATTTTAATACTAAATCACTGATTATTGCATACTTTATACTCTCTTCCTAATCACTAACTGTAACTAACTGTGTCTGTCTTCTTAATA
Source organism: Diabrotica undecimpunctata (assembly GCF_040954645.1). Taxonomy (NCBI): domain Eukaryota; kingdom Metazoa; phylum Arthropoda; class Insecta; order Coleoptera; family Chrysomelidae; genus Diabrotica; species Diabrotica undecimpunctata. Next base: position 79,007,041 of record NC_092805.1, read on the forward strand.
ACTAATTGTCTGACTGCTTACTGACTGACTGACCCGCTGACTAAACTCTCTGAACAACTGACTTCACTAACTGTAACTAACTGTGTCTGTCTTCTTAATAACTAATTGTCTGACTGCTTACTGACTGACTGACTGGCCCCGACTCCTCCCTCTTGAATCCAAATCACCGAGTATTTATATCTTTTCATTGTTCCAGAATCATCTGGCAAGAAATCATATTCGAATTGTTCTATTTAGTAAATATCTGAGTCTTCTCGAATACTCTATTTCGCAAACAGAGTTAACTTGAACGTGTTCTAGAGAATTCTTTATTTTTCTATCGAGAATTTTATTGACATTTAGGCTTTTCAGATCACAATATAAACTTATATGTAAATAAAACAACTTAAATTAATAAACTACACTACCTTAAATCCGTAACTATATGTAAACTAAACATTTTAAATTAACAAATAACCCCACTTTTACATTCGCAACTATTTTTATCTGTCACTTATTCAAAGTAGGTATACTTGGTTGCCTATGCACATGGCTCACTTAAATATATTTACAATATTATAATTATTAAAAAAAAACTTTTTACACTTATTATATGCTAATTTATTAAGAATGCAGTCATATAAATATATTCTATAGTATATAACTTATTAAAATAACCAAATACTTTTTATATCTAATATTATCTAGTATATAACTTATAGTACCTCGGCCACGTGATGCGGAACGAAGAAAAATATCGAATTCTTCAACTTGTTATGCAGGGTAAAGTATTTGGCAGAAGGGAACCGGGACGCCGTCGTATCTCGTGGTTGAAAAATCTCCGACAATGGTTTGGGATGACCTCAGCGGAGCTGTTTCGGAGAGCAGTCAACAAAACCATGATAGCCTTGATGATCGCCAACATCCGGACCGGATAAGGCACTGAAGAAGAAGATATAACTTATAAATTATTTTTTTAAACACTATTTTTCTTTCTCTTATAATTAATATTATTTCAAAATATATATATATATATATATATATATATATATATATATATATATAATCTTCTTCTTCTTCAGTCTTAAGTAATCCATCTTTGGTCATAGGTCTCCCCCACCACCACCAGTGTTTTCTATTTTGCGGCACTTGCTTCCAGTTGTGTTCTCCGATCTTCTTTATATCATCAGCCCATCTCATTTGTGGTCTTCCTCTGCTTCTCGTTCCTAACCATGGTCTCCATTGTTGTATTTCGTGGCTTTATTTTTCATCCTTCAGTCGGGCATTGTATCCTGGCAGGTAGGCTTAATTTGACAGCATGTTCTTCTGCGTCTTTTACTTTGGTTTTGCTTCTAATCCATTTGTTGGTTTTTTTGTCTATAAATCAAGCATTGATCTTTGCATCGCTCTTTGTGTCTACTATTTTATCCATATTAGAGTTGGTAAGTGTCGACGTCTGTGAACCATACGTGAGTATAGGGAGGATACACTGATCGTAAGTTCTGATTTTCAAATATTGTTCTATTTTAGTGCTTTTTAAAATTCAACTCAAATTTCCAAATTCTGCCCACGCTAACCTTTTCTTCTGGAAATTTCGGCAGTTTGATTTTCTTTGTTAACTTTCATTATCTGACCCATATAGATGTATTCGCTTACTGTTTCTAAATTTATGTCGTTTAACGTTATTTCTCTAATGTTTGGTGTATTAGTCAATATTTTTGTTTTTTCCAAGTTCATCTTAAGACCTACTTTTTTCGAAGCTTGAAATAGTTGCTTTATCATGGTTTGTAGTTATTCGAAACTTGTAGTGAATATTACAATGTCATCAGCGTATCTCAAATGACTCCCAGTTTACTTCCATTAAAATGTATTCCTTTATCTGCCCAGTTAATGTCTTTGAACACGTCTTCCAGTCCATGTGTGATTAGCTTTGGTAAAATAACATCTCCCTGTCGAAATCCTCTGTTGATTGGTATAGCTTTGGTTTTCGCAAGAGTATATCCTGCAGTTGTTCATAGCTCTCTCTAATGTCCAAAGCTCTATGGAGTCGAATGACTTCACTTCACTAAGTAGTGAAGTGACTAGTGAGTGTCTGGGGGCTCGGGAGACTAAGACCTCGGAAGCCCTGAAGAAGACATCAGAGAGGATGTCGAAAGCTCGGCCCAATGGATATCGACGCGGTTCAACCCGGAAGACTGGTGATTTTAATATTAATTTTTATAATAGTATTAGTCTCAGCTCTAGGTTTAATATATTTTAATATATATATATATATATATATATATATATATATATATATATATATATATATATATATATATATATATATATCTATATATATATATATATATATATCTATATATATATATATATATATATATATATATATATATATATATATATTGTGACGATTAGGGTTTATAGAAAATAATTTATAAGTTATATACTACATAATATTAGATATTTGGTTGTTTTAAATAAGTTATATACTAGAGAATTTAATAAAAATTATTTATGTGAGGGTATTTTTAATAAATTAGCATATAATAATTGTAAAAAGTTGTATTTTAGTAATTTTAATGTTGTAAATAGATTTAAGTGAGCCATGTGCTTAGGCAACCAACTATACAGTGGATTGACAGATAGAAATTAATCATAATACGAATATAAGTGGGGTTATAATAATAATGTTGGTTTGAGGGTTTAATTTATATATATTTGATGATTTAAATGTTTATTCTGATCTGAAAAGCCTAAATGTCAACAAAATTATCAATGGAACATAAACGAATTCTCCAGAGTGCAGAGTGTGACTATTGTTTACAGTCGAACATTCTGGAATAATGATTATGTCGGTGGATGGAACAGATATTTTTTCGAGAACATCGATATCGAAGAAATAGAACAAATTGGAACATGGTTTCTTACCAGATGGTTCTGGAATATCCACAAGGATATAAATACCCGTGATTTGGATTCAAGATGGCAGTTTTTGGAAGTTTTTAGTCAGAAGTCAAGCAGTTTATTATGAAAGTTAGTACCTAGACACATTTAGTTAGTGAATAGTGAAGTAAATTGTTCAGAATTTTCAAGAAGTCAGTCAGAAAAGTTTAGTAAGAAATATGAAAGTTAGTTGGAGACAGTGAATCAGGTACAAATAGTCAAATTGTTTAATATAGTGATTTAAATGAAGATTAAAAATTATGCATATAATTTAATGCACATTTATAATTATACACAAATAATTATTGAAGATTAAAAAAAGTATATTGGAAGAAATTAAATTATATTATGGTTGGAGATTAGTATAAATCAACTTATAATAATTGGATATTGGTATATTGAAAAGAAGAATAAATATAAATGGTGTTTGCTGGTGGTGTATAAATGCTGGTGAAGAAAACTATATCTTAAATTGGTAAAAGCTGATAATTGGAAAAAGTAATTTCACAAAAACAAGGATAACCGAAGTACGAAGACATTCAGTGGTGATTAGAATCTATATAGTGGAAAACAGTTCATTTAGGCATTCAGTGAAAGAAAGGTACAAAATTTTGTTAATATAATTTAGTTAATGTCATAACAATTTCAATTTTGAAGATAGTTTGTTTAAATTTTACATTGTCTATAGAATTTAATTAGTTTTATAAGAGTATCAATTTAAAGATAGTTTATTTTAAATTTACATTGGCTAGGTTAGATATATATATGTGTTCCATAATAGTTATAATAAAGATAATTTAAAAAAGTACTTACAAACTAATTCTTTGAGAACCGCGATAAAAACCCTATATTATTAAAAATACTCATTGCTCATCATTCAAACAAAAAATACATCATAACAATATATATATATATATATATATATATATATATATATATATATATATATATATATATATATATATATATACAGTAGACTCCCTCTATAACGAGAACTAAAATGACAGACTAATTACCTCGTTATAAGCTTAAATTCTTAAACTGCATCAACCACTTAAGGGCGGCATGGTCGGTTCGGATTAAAAACTTCCTTCCATAGAGGTATTGATAGAAGTGCTCTACTGATTTCACTACTGCCAGAAGTTCTCTTCTCGTGACGCAATAATTCCGCTCAGGTTTTGAAAGAACTTTACTAAAATATCCGAGGACTCGTTCCTGTCCTCCTTGAATCTGAGACAGCACTCCTCCAATTCCCACATTACTTGCATCCGTATCTAAGATGAACTCTCCTTCTGGCAGTGGATACCCCAAAATTGGTGCTGTTATTAAATGCTTTTTCAACGTTTCAAAGGCATTTTGGCAGTCTATATCCCAGCGGTATTCTCTTGCTTCCTCTGTAAGTTGCGTTAATGGCTTAGCGATATCCGCAAACTTCTTAATAAACCTCCGGTAGTAAGTACATAGTCCAAGAAAACTTCTCACTTGATGTTTGTCAGTTGGTTTTGGCCATTCCTTAATGGAATCGATTTTTCCCTTATCCACGGCCACTCCTTCTTTACTGACTATATGACCCAGATAATTGACTTTACCTTGAAATAGCTGGCACTTCTTGGGGTTTAGCATCAATTGGGCAGCTTTAAGTCGATTAAAAACGTTTTCTAAATTCCTCAAATGATCTTCGAATGTCTCCCCCAAGACGATTATGTCATCTAAATAAACCAGGCATGTTTTCCAAGATAACCCTCTCAACACATTTTCCATAAGCCTCTCAAATGTCGCAGGAGCATTACAAAGTCCAAATGGCATAACGTTGAATTGCCACAATCCAGATCCTGTGGTGAAGGCTGTCTTTTCTTAATCGACTGGGTCCATCTCTACCTGCCAGTATCCAGACTTCAAATCTAAAGTAGAAAACAATTTACTTCCAGCCAATGTGTCCAATGTGGCATCGATCCGAGGCAGAGGATAACTATCTTTCTTGGTAACGTTGTTCAGCAAACGGTAATCCACACAGAACCTCGTCGTTCCGTCTTTCTTCTTAACCAGGACCACCGGAGAGACCCATGGACTCGTAGAAGGTTCTATCACCCCGTCTTTCTTCATTTCCTGAACAATCGTTTCAGCTTCCTCTCTCTTCGCCTGTGGTAATCGTCGAGCTGTTTGACGAATTGGCTTAGCATTACCAGTATCAATTTTATGCTTAACAACGGTAGTTCTTCCCGTCTTTCCTCCTTTCGGTACGAAAATATCACGATACTGCCGAAGAAATTCCCTTAATTTCCTTTTCTCCATCTGATTTAGAGACTGTCCTGCAACTGCAACCATTTGGTCGAATTTGTCGTTGGAATTATCAGATGTTGTCGCCTGACGGATTATGGATGTCACAGGTACACAAGTTCCTACTTTTGTCTCTTTCTTTATGGTCACTGGGTAGTCGTTGACATTGATAAGCCTCACAGGAATTTCCTTAGCCAAAGTCACCAATTCCTTTCCAATTATGATTCCACGGCCAACCTCATCGTCGTGGTTCCAAGGCTCCATCATAACAGGTCTCCCTTCGTTCACAATTCCCTGTAGCCGCGCTACTATGATCGTTTCGCTTCTCGCAGACACGACTGTATCTTCTTTAATGGCTGCTTGCACAGTGTTGTCATTATGTGGATGGAGAAATACTTCCTCGTTGCCAACTTTGATTACCTTATTCTTAAAATCCAATTGGAATCCATGCATATTCATTACGTCCATTCCTAATATAACATTCTCTTCGATGTCAGCAACTATAACAGTATGGACAAACTTTTCTGCTCCAATTCCCAATTGTACCTGGATTTCTCCATGAATGTTGGCATTTTCACCTGTAGCGGTTCGAAGTCGCAACCTCGTTGGTAACAGTTTCTTTCGGCTGTTTATAACTGTCGGGCGTATAATGGTTCTGGTCGCTCCGGTATCCACCAACAACGTATGTCTTTTACCATTTATTTCTCCATCTACATATACACTATCTTCACGACATTTCAAAGAAGCTATTAGTATGAGAGGGTCTTTGGAAAAGTTCTGGGTCGAAGCTGCCCCCCTAAGGCTGACCCGTTCTAGTTTTCCTGATGGTGAGTTTCTTGATTTGCGTCGTACCTAGGGTGTTTACAGGAGCTTCGTACGTGTCCTATTTCGCCACAATTCCAGCATCTGATGGTCTTCGTTTTCTTGTATGTCATGCTTTTCATCATATTAACGAGCTGGTCAAGTTTATCTTCATCTCCTTCCTCTTTTACAGTCCTAACTTTACTGTACCCGCCAGAGGCCTGCGTAGCTGACTCGTATTCGAGGGCGGCGGATAAGACATCAACCAGCGTCTTGTGACGAGATAATCGTAGCGTTCTCTGCATTTCATGATCACGAAGACCATCAATAAACGTTTGAACGGCCAATTTTTCCATCATGTCTTCGGGAGCTGTTGGATAAGCATATCGTACTAATCTGGCAGTATCTACCTCATATTCTTGAAGAGCCTCATCTTTCTTCTGTCTACGATTTTTAAGCTGCGACTGATATACATGCTCCAAATGTTCGTGGCCATATCGCATATTTAACCTCTTCTTCAGTTGTTCGAAATCATCGGTCTCCTCTACGGCTATGGTCTGAAGCACATCTAAGGCATCTCCTCGAAGAGCGATAGTCAGGTTTAACGCCTTTTCTTTTTCAGACCATCCATTTGCTCTTGCGGCTGATTCGAACTGTTTCATGTAGTTGTTCCATGATGATTTTCCGTCGAAAGTTGGGACTTTAACATGAATAGAACCTCCACTTCCTTCAAATTTCGGCCATGTCTCCAACTTACATTTCGTCTCGTCTTCTTTTATCTATACTGTAATCGGATTCTTACGTCTCTCTGCTGTCCCTGTTTCCTCCATCTTCCTTTCCATCTCTTTCCATATCTTTTCTTCGAAGGCCAACATATCGGCAGCAACTTGGTTTTTTAACGAAGACACTCTATCGTCAAGAGCAGATATCTCTGAAGTGACTTTAGATATGTTAGCAGAAACTTTGCTTTCCAGAGAAGAAATCTCGTTAGAAACTTTGCTTTCTAAAGAAGCGATGTCGCCGGAAACTTTGGCTACATCAGAAGACACTTTCGAAATATCGTCAGAAACTTTGTTCTCTAATGATGCGATATCACCGGAAACTTTGGCTACATCACCAGAAACTTTCGAAATCGACGAGAGGACAGCATCATGCTTGTCTTCAAATATATAAGTTTCCGGATCCAAACCTTCTTCTTTTAAAGCGTTCTTTAGTCGTTGGACTAAATCAGCCTTTTTCCCGGTAGAAGCTAATTCCCTATCTTCAAGATGCCTTCTTAAATCCGTAACTGTGAGCTCATAAATCGTCGTCATTTTCACAATTTATTTTATATTCACTTGTATTATTATTATAAGTCTAATTTATGTTCGATCTCACTTCTTACACCACTGTGATGATTTTATTTCAATGTCTATTTAATTTATAATGTCTTGTTCTTATCTTAATTCATTACTGTGATGATTTTATTTCAATGTCTATTTAATTTATAATGTCTTGTTCTTATCTTAATTCATTAAAAAGCACAATAACTGATATTTATTTATTTATCACTAAACATACATAATTTATTAAAAAGCGAACGTAACATTTAAATTCGCGAGCGCGTCTTGAGAATTAACTGTTTTCTATTCTCCAAAAAGTCCTGTTATATATTCACTACTGTTAGACTGGAAACGTCTACGGCCTGCTAGACAGAGCGGCGAATTGTTCTCAGAACCGGTATGGTTAAATCAGCTTGTCTCCAGAAGGTTCGAATTGTTGTTTTTATTACAAAGGGGGACCCATCGTGTGTCAGGTAGGCATTACCTAAAAAATACGTGAATGAATGAAAATATTAGTAATAAATATATTTACGGTTTTGGGTCAGGATTTATCGTAACAATATATATATATATATATATATATATATATATATATATATATATATATATATATATATATATATATATATATATATATATATATTGTGACAATTAGGGTTTATAGAAAATAATTTATAAGTTATATACTACATAATATTAGATATTTGGTTGTCTTAAATAAGTTATATACTAGAGAATTTAATAAAAATATATTTATGTGAGGGCATTTTTAATAAATTAGCATATAATAAGTGTAAAAAGTTGTATTTTAATGTTGTAAATAGATTTAAGTGAGCCATGTGACTAGGCAACCAACTATACATACTCCAAGTGTCATATTAAGAATTTTTACGAATATAAGTGGGGTTTTAATAATATATTGTTTGAATTGTGTATTTTATTAAATTAGAGTGTTAGTTACTAATTTCAATGTTTATTCTGATCTGAAAAGCCTAAATGTCAACAGAATTATCAATGGAACATTAACGAATTCTCCAGAGTGCAGAGTGTGACCATTGTTTACGGTCGCACATTCTGGAATAATGATTATGTCGGTGGATAGAACAGATATTTTTTTCCAGAACATCGATATCGAAGAAATAGAACAAATTGGAACATGATCTCTTACCAGATGGTTCTGGAATATCCAAAAGGATATAAATACCCGTGATTTGGATTCAAGATGGAAGTTTTTAGTCAGAAGTCAGGCCAGTTTATTATGAAAGTTAGTTGGAGATACCTAGTCCAATTGTTTAATATAGTGAGTTAAATGAAGATTAAAAATTATGCATATATTTAATGCACATTTATAATTATACACAAATAATTATTGAAGATTATAAAAGTATATTAGAAGAATATTGGATGGACATTGGAAGGAATTAAAATTATATTATGATTGGAGATTAGTATAAATCAACTTATAATAATTGGATATTGGTATATTGAAAAGAAGAATAAATATAAATGGTGTTTGCTGGTGGTGTATAAATGCTGGTGAAGAAAACTATATCTTAAATTGGTAGAAGCTGATAATTGGAAAAAGTAATTTCACAAAAACAAGGATAACCGAAGTACGAAGACATTCAGTGGTGATTAGAATCTATATAGTGGAAAACAGTTCATTTAGGCATTCAGTGAAAGAAAGGTACAAAATTTTGTTAATATAATTTAGTTAATGTCATAACAATTTCAATTTTGAAGATAGTTTGTTTAAATTTTACATTGTCTATAGAATTTAATTAGTTTTATAAGAGTATCAATTTAAAGATAGTTTATTTTAAATTTACATTGGCTAGGTTAGATATATATATATGTGTTCCATAATAGTTATAATAAAGATAATTTAAAAAAGTACTTACAAACTAATTCTTTGAGAACCGCGATAAAAACCCTATATTATTAAAAATACTCATTGCTCATCATTCAAACAAAAAACACATCATAACAAATTGGCACCCAACGCGGTGGCTCTCTATTTAAAAGAATTAGTTTGGAAAGATAAGTGCTCTCATATAATTAAATTAATTTTCATTAGAAAGAAAAAATTATAGATTTTATTTTAATTATATTTGAAGAAGTAAAGTCTCAAAATGTCTCAAGGAAAGAAAGGTACAAGAAACAAAAAGAATGAAGAAGATGTGGAAGTAGAAACACAACCTATACAAGAGGAGAGTTTAGTTCAAGTTCCACAAGATACTGCAGAAATGAATCCAGAAAGAGAGGAAAATGTCAATATGGCAGCTTTGATGTCATTAATGATGCAGATGAACAAGACAATGGAAGAGAATACGAAAAAAATGGAAGAGAATTCAAAAGAAGTCAAAGAGGACATAAAAAAAATGGAACAGAAATTGGAAGAGAATTATAGAAAATTAGAAAAGAAAATAGAAGATAATAATAATAAAATTGTAAAGCAAATAGAAAAACAAATGGATAAAAAACTTCAAACTGCAGAGAAAAAAGTAGCAAATGAAATAAAAAGTATACGGAATGACTACAAGAAAAGGATAGATAATGAGAGGACAGAAGTAAAGAGGATTATTCAAGATAATAAGATAGATATAGAACAGAAAATAGAGTTACAGAAATGTAACTTAGAAGTAAAAATTAACGAAGACAGGAGAAACACAGAAGAAAAATTAGATGATATACAACAAAATATCCAAATAAATAATCATCAAATAAGAAATGTGGAACAGAGAATAGATGATATTTCACAAATGAGAGACATAGGGAGACCTTACTTAAATTTAACAAATGAGACTGGGATTAAATTCTCTGGTAATATTAAAAATTTGCATCCTAGAGTATACATAAATAGTTTAAAACATAAATTAAGATTTGTGAATAATATTAATGATATTAAAGATTATATTAGAATGACATTAAATGACAATGCAGCAACTTGGTTTGCTAGTATTGAAAATGATTTAGATAACTTTCAAACATTTGAAAATAAATTTTTAAATTATTATTGGGGTGAATTAGAGCAAGCAAAGTTTAGAGAAATTCTATATTTTGGAAAGTATAATCAAAATTTAAAATCAAATATGGTAGATTATGCATTGAAATTGATAACAGTTGCAAAATATTTAGAACCACGACTTAGAGAGGATGAAACAGTCTTAAATGTATCTAGACATTTTGATGCTGATGTTGTGCAAACCGTAACTGTACAAAATATTCAAACAATAGATAGTTTTATTAATTTTATTCAAAGAATACAAAGAGGCAATATGACAAGTAATAATAACAACAGAAAAAACAATAATAACTTTCAATATAATAAAAATGATAATCAACAATATAGACAATCATATAACAATAATTATAGATATGGTAATAATTTACAAAATTTTAATAATAATAACAGTAATCATAATAGACAAAATTTTAATAATAATACTAATTATAATAGACAACATTTTAATAACAGTACTAATAATAATAGACAAGATTTTAACAATAGAAGAAATACAGAGCGACCTAACTATAACAGACAGGTAAATTGTGTTCGAAGGAATAGAAGCTGCGAAGACAGGGAACGAAATAGTACAAGGCAAGAAAATGTGAGTAGAAGTCATAGTAGGGAAAGACATAGGACATCAGATCCAAGTGGTCAGATACAATCTGACAATTCTAATAATCAAAATTTTGTGCAGTAAACTTTCTGAATTACAAGTTAGGCCATTGCTATTATGAAAAACCTTCTGAATTTATTTCTCTAGATGAAGATAAAATTATTGAATCTATTAATTTAATTTATATAAATGCTTTGGCCAAAAATAAAATGATTAAAATTATGATAGATACTGGTTCAGAAAGTACTTTAGTCTCGGAGAATTTTATTTTTAATACATTAAAATTATCAGATATAAAAAAGATTCCAAAAATTAAAATTGTTGGTGCAAATAATAAGAAGTTGGGTGAAATTGATAAACTAGCCAATTTTAAAATTAATATTCTTAATAAAGAAATTAATATGCAAGGATTTATTGTCAAGGATTTATGTGTTGATATATTAATGGGAAATGATGAATTGGAAAAGAAGAAAGTAAAGATAGATTTTGAAGAAAAAATGGTAACTTTGGAAGGGCAAATAATCAAATTTATGCAGAAAGATGAGGTGGAAGAAGGAATAAGAGTTGATAGGATATTATTAAAAGAAAATAATGATGTTTATGAAGAAGAAATGTATCTTGATGATAGGGAAATGTCCCAAAAGAATGTAAAGAATAATTATTGTAGTGAATATTTAAGGAATGGAAATTTTAAGCAGATGGATGCCTACGAGGCGGAGTGCGTAAAATTGGAAGCAAGGAATAATGAGTACACATTGAAGAATAATGTGATTTGTAAAGAAGAAGATATGATGAAAGTTTTAAATTGCCCTGAAGAATATAAATCAATGGTCATTTCCATATTGCAGCAACACAAGGGACTTGTCAATAAAGAAAATAGATTTGCACAAAATTATATCCACAGTATAAAAGTTAAAGAAGAAAAAGACTTTAAAACAAAATCATACCCAATACCATATAAATACAGAGAAGAAGTAAACAAAACAATTAATAATATGTTAGAAGATGGGATCATTGAGAAGGCAGACACACGTTTTATTAACCCCATAGTAGTAGTACGAAAAAGATCAGGTGAAATCAGGTTATGTTTGGATGCAAGGAATATTAACAAGATTACTGAAAAGCAATTTGAAGCACCATTGAGTATAGATGGAATATTAGGAAGAATTACAGGAATGTCATTTTTCACTAAAATCGATTTACAGCATAGTTTCTGGTTAATACCTCTAGAAAGAAAAAGTAGACAGTATACAGGATTTCAGATAGATGGAGTAGTATATCAATTCAAAGTAGTACCATTTGGTCTTCAATCATCTTGCAGTGCTCTATGTAGATGTCTTCATGATATTTTGGATCAATATGAACATTTTGTAATTCACTACATTGATGATATATTAATTTTTTCTAAAACGGCTGAAGATCATGAGAAACACCTAAAAACTATAATAAATAGATTAGATAAAGTTGGACTAAAAATAAATCAAGAAAAATGTACATTTTTTCAAAAAGAAGTCATATATCTAGGTTATAAACTTAACACTAAGGGAATCGAAATGGATCCAGAACGGACACAAGTCATTCAGGAATATAAAACACCACACAATTTAAGAACTTTAAGAGGATTCATTGGAATAATTAATTATTATAAAAGGATGATACCAGATCTAAGTATAAAAGAAATTCCATTACTTGAACTACTGAGAAAAGGTGTAAAATGGAGATGGGATCAGAGAAGAGAACTAGCATTCCAAGAGATTAAAAACATTTTTCTGTCAAATTTGAAAATATACTATCCTGACTACACACAGCCATTCATATTAAGAACAGATACATCAATAGAGAGATTATCAGGGGTATTATTACAAATACATGATGGGGTCGAATACCCAATACAATTCATTTCAAGAATTACAAAGCCACATGAAAAGGGTTACTCAGTTTCAGAATTAGAACTAGCAAGTATAATACACTGTGTCACAAAATTAAGATTTTATTTGTTGGGTAATGAATTTACTATAGAAACAGATCACCAAGCTTTAACGTCTATATTAAATAACAAATATGGAAACAGTAGAATACATCGGTGGAGTCTAATACTTAGTGAATACTGCTTTGAAATCAAATACATTTCTGGAAAATCCAATATAGTGGCAGATGCTTTATCAAGGTTAGAAAATACACCACAAAACGGGCAGCGAACAATAAAAATTGGATTAAATCAATTAGTAGAAAGTACTGGATTATATTCTAAAGAAGAAATTATAAGAGATCAGATCAATTTGAGTGAAAATCAAAAAGTCCTTAGGAAAGATGGGGTATATTATAAAATAATAAATGGCATAGAAGTATATGTAATAACTAGAACTTTAGCAAAGAAAATATTGAAAAATTTACATAACAATTATATGCATATTGGTTCAAGAAAGCTATGGATGCTATTTAGGGACAATTATTTTGCAAAGAATGACATAAGTATAGCAAAAGAAATTACTACCCAATGCCCAATATGTCAACTAAAAAAAGAAAAGAATTTCAAAAACCAGAACACATATAAATCTAATGTTGTATATGAAAAACTAAATACAGTTTCCATGGATTTTATTTCAAATTTAGTTCTCATTCCAACAGGAAAAAAGCATATACTAGTGATAGTTGATTTATATACAAAATTTATTAAACTATATCCCTGCTCTAGAACAAATGTTAAAACATTAAAATTATATATTAATCAATTTTTCGAAGAAATAGGACCATTTAGAAATTGCATAATAGATAATGCTACATATTTTAACAACCAAAAATTTCGGACATTTTGTGAGAAAAAGGGAATCAACATTCATTTTACAAGTATCAGACATCCTCAGGCAAATCCTGCAGAAAGATATATTAAAGAAGTTATAAAATATTTAAGGATACTGTGCCAAAGTCAACACGAAACTTGGCAGCAACATATACCACAAGTAGAGTATTTTTTAAATAATACACATAATTTGAATACAGAGGAAGTACCAGAATATTTAATGTTTGGCCACATAGGAAACAGAAAGTGGATTAGTGAATATAATCAGGATATGTTAGAACAAGTAATGCAGAAAGTGAATAACCGAATTAGGAGGAAAGCTGAAAAATATATCAGAAGACAAAATCGAAATATAAAAAAACCAATCACATTTCAAAAAGGAGACCTAGTGTTAATTCGTTCACTTAGAAAAAGTAATGCTAAAGAAAACCGTTGTAAGAAATTACAACCAATGTTTGAAGGTCCATATACAATTGAAAATCAGAATAGACTAAATAGTTATGTGTTAATAGATGCAGAGAACAGACTAAGAGGCATATTTCATATCAACGACATTTTTCAATATCATGAAGAGATTGAATAATGATTTCTATACCTTTAACACAAATATAATAACACTAATAACTTACTGATATATCCATTTTATTCAATAGACTTGATTTGTTAAATGGTAGATGGTAGATTTCATTATTTTGAATCAATTTGACATCATACTTGTTGAATTTTGTATATATGGAAATTAATTTGTACCCTAAAAATCATAATTTGGGATTAGACACAAAATTGATACTATAATTGCTATAAAAATGTCTTTCTAATATAATAAAGTGGAAAAACTTACCAATTTATATTGATGAAAGTTATTTTGAATGGAAATAATTCCTAGATTTTGTCTATAAATAAACAGAACACAATATAGATTATATTTTTAATTAAGGTTATATTTTATTCTCTGGTATAATATCCATTGCTCCATTTGACATGACAGTTTGACCATAGAATAGCCGAACTGTGCTCCGTTGTTCTCTGTTTTGACATAGACAGCGAACAGGGATGTATTTAACACATTTTAAATAATAAAAAAAAAAAAAAAAATTTGATTTATTAAATTTAATAAGGTATGAGAAAATTAATATTTAAAAAAATAATAAGTAAATTATTCATTTTAAATATTATTTTTGGGGTATTGTGACAATTAGGGTTTATAGAAAATAATTTATAAGTTATATACTACATAATATTAGATATTTGGTTGTTTTAAATAAGTTATATACTAGAGAATTTAATAAAAATATATTTATGTGAGGGCATTTTTAATAAATTAGCATATAATAAGTGTAAAAAGTTGTATTTTAATGTTGTAAATAGATTTAAGTGAGCCATGTGACTAGGCAACCAACTATACATACTCCAAGTGTCATATTAAGAATTTTTACGAATATAAGTGGGGTTATAATAATATATTGTTTGAATTGTGTATTTTATTAAATTAGAGTGTTAGTTACTAATTTCAATGTTTATTCTGATCTGAAAAGCCTAAATGTCAACAGAATTATCAATGGAACATTAACGAATTCTCCAGAGTGCAGAGTGTGACCATTGTTTACGGTCGCACATTCTGGAATAATGATTATGTCGGTGGATAGAACAGATATTTTTTTCCAGAACATCGATATCGAAGAAATAGAACAAATTGGAACATGATCTCTTACCAGATGGTTCTGGAATATCCAAAAGGATATAAATACCCGTGATTTGGATTCAAGATGGAAGTTTTTAGTCAGAAGTCAGGCCAGTTTATTATGAAAGTTAGTTGGAGATACCTAGTCCAATTGTTTAATATAGTGAGTTAAATGAAGATTAAAAATTATGCATATATTTAATGCACATTTATAATTATACACAAATAATTATTGAAGATTATAAAAGTATATTAGAAGAATATTGGATGGACATTGGAAGGAATTAAAATTATATTATGATTGGAGATTAGTATAAATCAACTTATATTAATTGGATATTGGTATATTGAAAAGAAGAATAAATATAAATGGTGTTTGCTGGTGGTGTATAAATGCTGGTGAAGAAAACTATATCTTAAATTGGTAAAAGCTGATAATTGGAAAAAGTAATTTCACAAAAACAAGGATAACCGAAGTGCGAAGACATTCAGTGGTGATTAGAATCTATATAGTGGAAAACAGTTCATTTAGGCATTCAGTGAAAGAAAGGTACAAAATTTTGTTAATATAATTTAGTTAATGTCATAACAATTTCAATTTTGAAGATAGTTTGTTTAAATTTTACATTGTCTATAGAATTTAATTAGTTTTATAAGAGTATCAATTTAAAGATAGTTTATTTTAAATTTACATTGGCTAGGTTAGATATATATATGTGTTCCATAATAGTTATAATAAAGATAATTTAAAAAAGTACTTACAAACTAATTCTTTGAGAACCGCGATAAAAACCCTATATTATTAAAAATACTCATTGCTCATCATTCAAACAAAAAATACATCATAACAATATATATATATATATATATATATACAGTAGACTCCCTCTATAACGAGAACTAAAATGACAGACTAATTACCTCGTTATAAGCCGATCTCGTTATATCAGACAATCATAATACTGTGCATACATATGAATCTGTAGTTTTCTAAACCATTAACTTCCTATAGTGAAGCCATTCGGAGCAATATAAGATGCTAATAAATATTGTTTGAATGGCGTTTTTGAAAAAAAGTTATTTACTTTTATTGTCAATGAAATATATTAAAACATAAAAGAGTTGTTTACTTTTATTATCAATGATATACGTTAGAACAAAAAAGCTGTACTTAAATTTTTTTCCAACTAAATAATGTATAAATCGTATTTTCAAGGATAACATAAACTATTGCTTCTGCAATTTTAAGAACTCTGTTATTTTTAACTGCTTTAAATGGTCTAGTATCATTCTATCATATATTTTCTAAAGATGTGAAACAGTTGTATTTATTCATTGTAAAGAAGTTTATTGCGGGCTGCAGTTAAGTTTATTGAGGGGCTGTTTGAAAAGGTATTTATTTATAGCCACGACCCGACTAAAAACGTAAAAAACACTTACCAAAAAACACGTTTTTGGATCTTATTTATAATATATCTTTCGTTATAACCAAATTTGCTTCGCTACAGACGGTTATAGTTCAATAGAAATTTCACGGGACATCTAATGTATCTCGTTATAAGCGAAACCTCGTAATAACCGTGTTCGTTATAGAGGGAGTATACTGTATATATATATATATATATATATATATATATATATATATATATATATATCTATTGTTATGATGTTTTGTTTGTTTGAATGATGAGCAATGAGTATTTTTTAATAATATAGGGTTTTTATCGCGGTTCTCAAAGAATTAGTTTGTAAGTACTTTTTTAAATTATCTTTATTATATCTATTATGAAATACACATATATATCTAACCTAGCCAATGTAAATTTAAAATAAACTATCTTTAAATTGAAATTCTTATGAAACTAATTAAATTCTATAGACAATGTAAAATTTAAACAAACTATCTTCAAAATTGAAATTGTTATGACACTAACTAAATTATATTAACAAAATTTTGTACCTTTCTTTCACTGAATGCCTAAATGAACTGTTTTCCACTATATAGATTCTAATCACCACTGAATGTCTTCGTACTTCGGTTATCCTTGTTTTTGTGAAATTACTTTTTCCAATTATCAGCTTCTACCAATTTAAGATATATTTTTCTTCACCAGCATTTATAAACCACCAAGCAAACCAGCAAACAGCATTTATATTTATTCTTCTTTTCAATATACCAATATCCAATTATTATAAGTTGATTTATACTAATCTCCAATCATAATATAATTTTAATTCCTTCCAATATCCATCCAATATTCTTCTAATATACTTTTATAATCTTCAATAATTATTTGTGTATAATTATAAATGTGCATTAAAATATATGCATAATTTTTAATCTTCATTTAACTCACTATATTAAACAATTGGACTATTTGTAACTGATTGACTGACTCCAACTAACTTTCATATTTCTTACTAAACTTTCTGACTGCTTGACTTAAACTTTCTGACTGCTTGACTTAAACTTTCTGACTGACTGACTTAAACTTTCTGACTCCTTTGAATCCAAATCACCGGGTATTTATATCTTTTTGGATGTTCCAGAACCATCTGGTAAGGAATCATGTTCCATTTGTTCTATTAAATACATGTCTGAATTTTCTGGAACAAACCATTTCGCAAACAAAGCCATCTCCGGTGATCTAGAGAATTCCTTACTTATCTATCGAGAATTTTGTTGGCATTTAGGCTTTTCAGATCAGAGTATACATTTAAATCAGTAACTTATATAAATTAAACATTTTAATTTAATAAATTACACATTTTAAACAACATATTATCATTATAACCCCGCTTTATATTCGTAATTATTCTTAAACGTCACTTCACAGTATGTATATCTGGTTGCCTAGTCACATGGCTCACTTAAATATATCTACAACATCATAATTACTAAAAAAATACTTTTTATATGCTAATTTCTTAAAAATGCCCTCACATAAATATATTTTTATTAAATTCTCTAGTATATAACTTCTTAAAATAACCAAATACTTGTTATATCTAAAATTATCTAGTATATAACTTATAAATTATTTTCTTTAAACACCAATCATATCATATCATATATATATATATATATATATATATATATATATATATATATTGTATATATATATATATATATATATATATATATATATATATATATATATATATATATATATATTGAGATGATTGGTGTTTAAAGAAAATAATTTATAAGTTATATACTAGATAATATTAGATATAACAAGTATTTGGTTATTTTAAGAAGTTATATACTAGAGAATTTAATAAAAATTATTTATGTGAGGGCATTTTTAAGAAATTAGCATATAATAATTGTAAAAAGTTGTATTTTAATAATTATAATATTGTATATATATTTAAGTGAGCCATGTGACTAGGCAACCAACTATACAGTAAGTGACAGATAGAAATTAATAATTAGGAATATAAAGTGGGGTTATATTAATGTTAGTTTAAAATGTTTAATTTATATATAGTTACTGATTTAAGTGTATATTCTGATCTGAAAAGCCTAAATGTCAACAAAATTATCAATAGTTTAGTAAGAAAGTCCATTCAGTTAGTCAATCAGTTATGAGTTACAGTTACTATGATGGCCAGTTTTAGTATGAAAATTAGTTAGAGGCAGTCAATCAGTTACAATTGTTCAATATAGTGAGTTAAATCATGATTAAGAAACAATATAAAGAAAATATTATTGAAGATTAAAAATTATGTTATGTATAAATGATGGTAATGGAAGAAGTATTAATTGAATATTAAAATTAAATAATATTTTGGTGATTGGATATTGATATATTGAAAAGAAGAATAAAAATAAATGCTGTTTGCTGGTTTGCTTGGTGGTTTATAAATGCTGTGAAGAAAAATATCTTAAATTGGTGGAAGCTGATAATTGAAAAAAGTAATTTCACAAAAACAAGGATAACTGAAGCTGAGAAGAAGACATTTGAGTGGTGATTATAATCTATATAGTGGAAAACAGTTTATTTAGGCATTCAGTGACAGAAAGGTACAAAATTTTGTTAATATAATTTAGTTAGTGTCATAACAATTTCAATTTTGAAGATAGTTTGTTTAAATTTTACATTGTCTATAGAATTTAATTAGTTTCATAAGAATTTCAATTTAAAAAAAGTTTATTTTAAATTTACATTGGCTAGGTTAGATATATATGTGTATTTCATAATAGATATAATAAAGGTAATTTAAAATAGTACTTACAAACTAATTCTTTGAGAACCGCGATAAAAACCCTATATTATTAAAAAATACTCATTGCTCATCATTCACAAACAATACATTATAACAATATATATATATATATATATATATATATATATATATATATATATATATATATATATATATATATATATATATATATATATATATACAGTAAAACCTCCGTTAACCGAAATATTTCGGGGGGAGGCCGTTTCGGATAACAAGAGTTTCGGTTAAAAATAAAATTGTTTTTTATAGTATTCTTAGTCAAAGTATTAGTTTTAAAAATTCTATGAGGTGATTTCGTAATGTTTTCTAATAAGTAAATACAGAATAAAGTAATAAAATTAAGGAAAATGAACAAGTTTAACATGCTTTTTTAAAGAAATCTTCTATTTTCTTTTGCGTTTTTGTTTGACAACGATGTTTTGCAGCTATATCTCTTTATCGTTCATTTGCAGAACGTCATGAGTTTGCCTCATTCGATTGTTCGACGAAATGTAAAGCAATCTGAAAAGGACAAAACTTTATGCAAAGACAACAAAAATTAAGAACCTAATCGTGTCCCTAACTAATTAAAGTTCTTACCTCTACGGCATTAAAAATCATTGGAGGCAGCGTGAGTCGGCGGTCTCATGCTACCTGTTGTCTGTTGGGTCGTTATCTTCGTCGTCTGATACGCTCAGGTTGTCTAAATGAAGAAACATATCAATGATGTCCTGGTCGATGAATTCGCTTTCTGAGTCATCGGCTGCTAACCACTCACGTATCTCTTCTTGGTTAATTTCTTCACATCCCGGCAAAATTTTTTATTAAAGTTTTAATTTTTTTTGTCGTTTCTTTACCATTTCCTTCTTCAGGATCATCAATCAAAATCCCATCAAAAAGGTTGTTCCAGCATTTGGGGATTTGATCTTGGCCCACGACTCAGTACACCAATAAACAACATATTTCATTGTTAAAGATTGAGAATCAACACTTTTGGATTCATTTGTCTTCTGTAATAACACATGTCTTAAGAATGTTCCTCTATGATATCTGTTGAATGTCTCTATTACTCCCTGGTCTAACGGCTGAATTAAGCTCGTGACATTCGGTGACAAAAATCTGACCATTTTGTAGATTTTGAGGGTGACTTGACGCATTTTCAACAACCAACAATGCTTTGATGGGAAGGTTTTTTGATTTTGAAAAAGGATTTTATTTTTGGGACGAATTCATGTTCGAACCATTCTGAAAATAAAGTGGTCGACATCCATGAGCTTTTATGGCCTCTATAAAAAGCTGGAAGTGCTTTTTCGGAAATATCTTTTAGAGCTCTTGGTTTTTTGATTTCCCAACACACATAGGCACCCATCGGTGAGTGAAATTAATAGAACTGTTTACGTTTTGCGATAAAAATTTACTTTTTATTGACGAAATTATTGAAACTCAGCCGTTTCGGTTAAACGAGGTTTCGGTTAAAAAGGTTTCGGTTAAGGGAGGTTTTACTGTATATACATATGAACATCATTAAGTTCTGGGGAAGAACCGCGTTGAGCATTTAAAGCTCGACGTTTCGGCACCCATTTTGGAGCCATTTTCAAAATTGATACGGTTCCGTTCGACTTCGGAGTCTCAATCTGCCCACTCTCCAGACTCGTGACGTATCAGTATCGTGTTCTGTATAAATACAAGAACCGTCAAACGGTACTGAGGTCTTAATCTGCCTACTCCTCAGTATCGAGTGACGTAAATTCTAAACGCGGTTATGTCCGAGTACTTAGTGATTTTTATTTATATGACCGCGGAAATCTATCCGAAGATATATATTTATATATATATATATATATATATATATATATATATATATATATATATATATATATATATTTATATATATATATATATATATATATATATATATATATTTATATATATATATATATATATATATATAGATATATATATACATATATATATATATATATATATATATATATATATATATATATATATATATATATATATGTATAGATATATATTGTTATGATGTGTTGTTTGTTTGAATGATGAGCAATGAGTATTTTTAATAATATAGGGTTTTTATCGCGGTTCTCAAAGAATTAGTTTGTAAGTACTTTTTTAAATTATTCTTATTATAACTATTATGAAACACACATATATATATATATATATATATATATATATATATATATATATATATATATCTAACCTAGCCAATGTAAATTTAAAATAAACTATCTTTAAATTGATATTCTTATAAAACTAATTAAATTCTATAGACAATGTAAAATTTAAACAAACTATCTTCAAAATTGAAACTGTTATGACACTAACTAAATTATATTAACAAAATTTTGTACCTTTCTTTCACTGAATGCCTAAATGAACTGTTTTCCACTATATAGATTCTAACCACCACTGAATGTCTTCGTACTTCCGTTATCCTTGTTTTTGTGAAATTACTTTTTCCAATTATCAGCTTCTACCAATTTAAGATATATTTTTCTTCACCAGCATTTATAAACCACCAAGCAATTCAGCAAACAGCATTTATATTTATTCTTCTTTTCAATATACCAATATCCAATTATTATAAGTTGATTTATACTAATCTCCAATCATAATATAATTTTAATTTCTTCCAATATCCAACCAATATTCTTCTAATATACTTTTTTAATCTTCAATAATTATTTGTGTATAATTATAAATGTGCATTAAAAATATATGCATAATTTTTAATCTTCATTTAACTCACTATATTAAACAATTGGACTATTTGTAACTGATTCACTGACTCCAACTAACTTTCATATTTCTTACTAAACTGCCTGACTGACTTACTAAAACTTTTTTGACTGCACTATCTTGAAAATTCTGAACAATTGACTTTACTAACTTAATGAGTCTATCTTCTACTAACTTTCATAATAAACTGGCCATCTTGAATCCAAATCACGGGTATTTATATATTTTCGGATGTTCCAGAACCATCTGGTAAGAAATCATGTCCGATTTAGTTCTATTTCTTCTATATGGATGTTCTCGAAAAAAGTATCTGTTCGATCCACCGACATAATCATTATTCCAGAATGTTCCAACATAAACAAAGGTCAAATTCTGCATTCTGGAGAATTCGTTAATGTCTATTGATAATTTTGTTGACATTTAGGCATTTCAGATCAGAATAAACATTTAAATCATTAAGTATATATATAAATTAAACATTTTAAACTAACATTATTATTATAACCCCACTTTATATTCCCAATTATTTCCTAAAATGTCACTTGGAGAGTATGTATAGTTGGTTGTCTAGTCACATGGCTCACTTAAATATATCTACCACATTATAATTACTAAAATACAACTTTTTACAATTATTATATGCTAATTTCTTAAAAATGCCCTCACATAAATATATTTTTATAAAATTCTCTAGTATATAACTTATTAAAATAACCAAATACTTTTAATATCTAATATTATGTAGTATATAACTTATAAATTATTTTCTATAAACCCCAATCGTATCAATACCCCAAAATAATATTTAAAATAAATAATTTACTTATTATTTTTTTAAATATTAATTTTCTCATACCTTATTAAATTTAATAAATTACTAATTCAATTTTTTTTTTATTTAAAATGTGTTCTATTAAATACATCCCTGTTCGCTGTCTATGTCAAACTGTCATGTCAAATAAAGCAATGGAGGCTATTATATGAGAAAATAAACATAATCATATATTATTGTGTTATTTTTACATATAGACAAAACCTATGAATTATTTCCATTCAACAGGCTTTCATCCATATGAATTGGTAAGTTTTACACTTTATTATATTAGAAAGACATTTATTTATAGAATCAATTTTGTAACTAACCCCAAATTATGATTTTTAGGGTACACAATAATTTCCATATGTATAAGACAATAAATATGATGTCAAATTGATTCACAACAATAAAATCTACCATCTATTTAACAAATCAAGTCTATTGAATAAAATGGATATATCAGTGAATTGTTAGTGTTTTTATATTTGTGTTAAAGGTATAGAAAACATTATTCATTCTCTTCATGATATTGAAAAATGTCGTTGATATGAAACATGCCTCTTAGTCTGTTCTCTGCATCTATTAACACATAACTATTTAGTCCATTCTGATTTTCAATTCTGTATGGACCTTCAAACATTGGTTGTAATTTCTTACAACGGTTTTCTTTAACATTACTTTTTCTAAGTGAACGAATTAACACTAGGTCTCCTTTTTGAAATGTGATTGGTTTTTTTATATTTCGATTTTGTCTTCCGATATATTTTTCAGCTTTCCTCCTAATTCGGTTATTTACTTTCTGCATTACTTGTTCTAACATATCCTGATTATATTCACTAATCCACTTTCTGTTTCCTATATGGCCAAACATTAAATATTCTGGTACTTCCTCTGTATTCAAATTATGTGTATTATTTAAAAAATATTCTACTTGTGGTATATGTTGCTGCCAAGTTTCATGTTGATTTTGGCACAGTATCCTTAAATATTTTATAACTTCTTTAATATATCTTTCTGCAGGATTTGCCTGAGGATGTCTGATACTTGTAAAATGAATGTTGATTCCCTTTTTCTAACAAAATGCCCGAAATTTTTGTTTGTTAAAATATGTAGCATTATCTATTATGCAATTTCTAAATGGTCCTATTTCTTCGAAAAATTGATTAATATATAATTTTAATGTTTTAACATTTGTTCTGGAGCAGGGATATAGTTTAATAAATTTTGTATATAAATCAACTATCACTAGTATATGCTTTTTTCCTGATGGACTGAGAACTAAATTTGAAATAAAATCCATGGAAACTGTATTTAGTTTTTCATATACAACATTAGATTTATATGTGTTCTGGTTTTTGAAATTCTTTTTTTTTGTTTAGTTGAGATATTGGGCATTGGGTAGTAATTTCTTTTGCTATACTTATTTCATTATTTGCAAAATAATTGTCCCTAAATAGCATCCATAGCTTTCTTGAACCAATATGCATATAATTGTTATGTAAATTTTTCAATATTTTCTTTGCTAAAGTTCTAGTTATTACATATACTTCTATGCCATTTATTATTTTATAATAAACTTCATCTTTCTTAAGGACTTTTTGTTTTTCACTCAAATTGATCTGATCTCTTATAATTTCTTCTTTAGAATATAATCCAGTACTTTCTACTAATTGATTTAATCCAATTTTTATTGTTCGCTGCCCTTTTTGTGATGTATTTTCTAACCTTGATAAAGCATCTGCCACTATATTGGATTTTCCAGAAATGTATTTGATTTCAAAGGAGTATTCACTCAATATTAGACTCCACCGATGTATTCTACTGTTTCCATATTTTTTATTTAATATAGATGTTAAAGCTTGGTGATCTGTTTCTATTGTAAATTCATTACCCAACAAATAAAATCTTAATTTTGTGACACAATGTATAATACTTGCTAGTTCTAATTCTGAAACTGAGTAACCCTTTTCATGTGGCTTTGTAATTCTTGAAATGAATTGTATTGGGTATTCGACCCCATCATGTATTTGTAATAATACCCCTGATAATCTCTCTATGGATGCATCTGTTCTTAATATGAATGGCTGTGTGTAGTCAGGATAATATATTTTTAAATTTGACAGAAAAATGTTTTTAATTTCTTGGAATGCTAGTTCTCTTCTCTGATCCCATCTCCATTTTACACCTTTTCTCAGTAGTTCAAGTAATGGAATTTCTTTTATACTTAGATCTGGTATCATCCTTTTATAATAATTAATTATTCCAATAAATCCTCTTAAAGTTCTTAAATTGTGCGGTGTTTTATATTCCTGAATGACTTGTGTCCGTTCTGGATCCATTTCGATTCCCTTAGTGTTAAGTTTATAACCTAGATATATTACTTTTTTTTGAAAAAATGTACATTTTTCTTGATTTATTTTTAGTCCAACTTTGTCTAATCTATTTATTATAATTTTTAGGTGTTTCTCATGATCTTCAGCCGTTTTAGAAAAAATTAAGATATCATCAATGTAGTGAATTACAAAATGTTCATATTGATCCAAAATATCATGAAGACATCTACATAGAACACTGCAAGATGATTGAAGTCCAAATGGTACTACTTTGAATTGATATACTACTCCATCTATCTGAAATCCTGTATACTGTCTACTTTTTCTTTCTAGAGGTATTAACCAAAAGCTATGCTGTAAATCAATTTTAGTGAAAAATGACATTCCTGTAATTCTTCGTAGTATTCCATCTATACTCATTGGTGCTGCAAATTGCTTTTCAGTGATCTTGTTAATATTCCTTGCATCCAAACATAACCTGATTTCACCTGATCTTTTACGTACTACTACTATTGGGTTTATGAAACGTGTATCTGCCTTCTCAATGATTCCATCTTCTAACATATTATTAATCGTTCTGTTTACTTCTTCTCTGTATTTATATGGTATTGGGTATGATTTTGTTTTAAAATCTTTTTCTTCTTTAACTTTTATACTATGGATATAATTTTGTGCAATTCTATTTTCTTTATTGACAAGTCCCTTGTGTTGCTGCAATATGGAAACGACTATTCATTTATATTCTTCAGGGCAATTAACTTTTATCACATCTTCTTCTTTACAAATAAAATTATTCTTCATTATGTACTCATTATTCCTTGCTTCCAATTTTACGCACTCCACCTCGTAGGCATCCATCTGCTTAAAATTTCCATTCCTTAAATATTCACTACAATAATTATTCTTTACATTCTTTTGGGACATTTCCCTATCATCAAAATACATTTCTTCTTCATAAACATCATTATTTTCTTTTAATAATATCCTATCAACTCTTATTCCTTCTTCCACCTCATCTTTGTGCATAAATTTAATTATTTGCCCTTTCAAAGTTACCATTTTTTTTTCAAAATCTATCTTTACTTTCTTCTTTTCCAATTTATCATTTCCCATTAATATATCAACACATAAATTCTTGACAATAAATCCTTGCATATTAATTTCTTTATTAAGAATATTAATTTTAAAATTGGCTAGTTTATTAATTTCACCCAACTTCTTATTATTTGCACCAACAATTTTAATTTTTGGAATCTTTAATATATCTGATAGTTTTAATGTATTAAAAATAAAATTCTCCGAGACTAAAGTACTTTCTGAACCAGTATCTATCATAATTTTAATCATTTTATTGTTGGCCAAAGCATTTATATAAATTAAATTAATAGATTCAATAATTTTATCTTCATCTAGAGAAATAAATTCAGAAGGTTTTTCATAATAGCAATGGCCTAACTTGTAATTCAGAAAGTTTACTGAACAAAATTATTAGAATTGTCAGATTGTATCTGACCACTTGGATCTGATGTCCTATGTCTTTCCCTACTATGACTTCTACTCACATTTTCCTGCCTTGTACTACTTCGTTCCCTGTCTTCGCAGCTTCTATTCCTTCGAACACAATTTACCTGTCTGTTATAGTTAGGTCGCTCTTTATTTCTTCTATTGTTAAAATCTTGTCTATTATTATTAGTACTGTTATTAAAATGTTGTCTATTATAATTAGTATTATTATTAAAATTTTGTCTATTATAACTAGTATTGTTATTAAAGTTCTGTCTATTTTGATTACTGTTATTATTATTAAAATTTTGTAAACTATCACCATACCTAGTATTATTGTTATATGATTGTCTATATTGTTGATTATCATTTTTATTATATTGAAAGTTATTATTGTTTTTTTTGTTGTTATTATTATTACTTGTCATATTACCTCTTTGTATTCTTTGAATAAAATTAATAAAACTCTCTATTGTTTGAATATTTTGTACAGTTACTGTTTGCACAACATCAGCATCAAAATGTCTAGATACATTTAAGACCGTTTCATCCTCTCTAAGCGGTGGTTCTAAATATTTTGCAACTGTTATCAGTTTCAATGCATAATCTACCATATTTGATTTTAAATTTTGATTATACTTTCCAAAATATAGACTTTCTCTAAACTTAGCTTGCTCTAGTTCACCCCAATAATAATTTAAAAATTTATTTTCAAATGTTTGAAAATTATCTAAATCATTTTCAATACTAGCAAACCAAGTTGCTGCATTGTCATTTAATGTCATTCTAATATAATCTTTAATATCATTAATATTATTCACAAATCTTAATTTATGTTTTAAACTATTTATGTATACTCTAGGATGCAAATTTTTTATATTATCAGAGAATTTAATCCCAGTCTCATTTGTTAAATTTAAGTAAGGTCTTCCTATGTCTCTCATTTGTGAAATATCATCTATTCTCTGTTCCACATTTCTTATTTGATTATTATTTATTTGGATATTTTGTTGTATATCGTCTAATTTTTCTTCTGTGTTTCTCCTGTCTTCGTTAATTTTTACTTCTGTTAAATAAGTTACATTTCTGCAACTCTATTTTCTGTTCTATATCTATCTTATTATCTTGAATAATCCTCTTTACTTCTGTCCTCTCATTTTCTATCCTTTTCTTGTAGTCATTCCGTATATTTTTTATTTCATTTGCTACTTTTTTCTCTGCAGCTTCAAGTTTTTTATCCATTTGTTTTTCTATTTGTTTTACAATTTTATTATTATTATCTTCTATTTTTTTTCTAATTTTCTATAATTCTCTTCTAATTTCTGTTCCATTTTTTTCATGTCTTCTTTGACTTCTTCTGAATTCTCTTCCAAATTTTTTATGTCTTCTTTGACTTCTTTTGAATTCTCTTCCAATTTTTTTATGTCTTCTTTGATTTCTTTTGAATTCTCTTTCATTTTTTTGTATTCTCTTCCATTTTTTTTTATTCTCTTTCATTGTCTTG
The DNA here is from genome assembly GCF_040954645.1 of Diabrotica undecimpunctata. Taxonomy (NCBI): domain Eukaryota; kingdom Metazoa; phylum Arthropoda; class Insecta; order Coleoptera; family Chrysomelidae; genus Diabrotica; species Diabrotica undecimpunctata. The sequence continues at coordinate 79,035,623 of NC_092805.1, forward strand.
TTCATCTGCATCATTAATGACATCAAAGCTGCCATATTGACATTTTCCTCTCTTTCTGGATTCATTTCTGCAGTATCTTGTGGAACTTGAACTAAACTCTCCTCTTGTATAGGTTGTGTTTCTACTTCCACATCTTCTTCATTCTTTTTGTTTCTTGTACCTTTCTTTCCTTGAGACATTTTGAGACTTTACTTTTTCAAATATAATTAAAAATAAAATCTATAATTTTTGCTTTCTAATGAAAATTAATTTAATTATGTGAGAGCACTTATCTTCCCAAACTAATTCTTTTAAATAGAGAGCCACCTCGTTGGGTGCCAAATTGTTATGATGTGTTGTTTGTTTGAATGATGAGCAATGAGTATTTTTAATAATATAGGGTTTTTATCGCGGTTCTCAAAGAATTAGTTTGTAAGTACTTTTTTAAATAATCTTTATTATAACTATTATGAAACACACATATATATATCTAACCTAGCCAATGTAAATTTAAAATAAACTATCTTTAAATTGATATTCTTATAAAACTAATTAAATTCTATAGACAATGTAAAATTTAAACAAACTATCTTCAAAATTGAAACTGTTATGACACTAACTAAATTATATTAACAAAATTTTGTACCTTTCTTTCACTGAATGCCTAAATGAACTGTTTTCCACTATATAGATTCTAATCACCACTGAATGTCTTCGTACTTCGGTTATCCTTGTTTTTGTGAAATTACTTTTTCCAATTATCAGCTTCTACCAATTTAAGATATATTTTTCTTCACCAGCATTTATAAACCACCAAGCAAACCAGCAAACAGCATTTATATTTATTCTTCTTTTCAATATACCAATATCCAATTATTATAAGTTGATTTATACTAATCTCCAATCATAATATAATTTTAATTTCTTCCAATATCCAACCAATATTCTTCTAATATACTTTTTTAATCTTCAATAATTATTTGTGTATAATTATAAATGTGCATTAAAAATATATGCATATTTTTTAATCTTCATTTAACTCACTATATTAAACAATTGGACTATTTGTAACTGATTCACTGACTCCAACTAACTTTCATATTTCTTACTAAACTGTTTTGACTGACTTCTTGAAAATTCTGAACAATTGACTTCACTAACTTAATGAGTCTATCTTCTACTAACTTTCATAATAAACTGGCCATCTTGAATCCAAATCACGGGTATTTATATCTTTTCGGATGTTCCAGAACCATCTGGTAATAATTCATGTTCGATTTAGTTCTATTTCTTCTATATGGATGTTCTCGAAAAAAGTATCTGTTCGATCCACCGACATAATCATTATTCCAGAATGTTTCAACATAAACAAAGGTCAAATTCTGTATTCTGGAGAATTCTTTAATGTTCTATTGATAATTTTGTTGACATTTAGGCTTTTCAGATCACAATAAACATTTAAATCATTAAATATATATAAATTAAACATTTTAAACTAACATTATTATTATAACCCCACTTTATATTCCCAATTATTTTTTAAAATGTCACTTGGAGAGTATGTATAGTTGGTTGTCTAGTCACATGGCTCACTTAAATATATCTACCACATTATAATTACTAAAATACAACTTTTTACAATTATTATATGCTAATTTTAGCAATTATTATTTGCTGAAAAATTTTTTTAATTTTGAAAACATTTTTTTTAATATAAGAATAATTGAATTTATAAATATTTATAAATTCAATTATTCTTATATTAAAAATAAATAAAATAAAAAAAATAAAAAAAATGTTTTCAAAATTATAAAAATTTTTCAGAGAAACATTTATTAGATAAAAACATTTTTGTATTAAATATTTTGAAGATGTAAGCAGTGATTTTTACTTACCAAACTAATTTTTATTTGGTAAGTTAACAAAAATTGTTTTTTCTTTTTAGTTCAACCTTGTAAGTATTTTGTCTTTTTTAGCTCTTGATAATAATTGTAAACACAATTGAAAGCTCGAGAATAAAAAAATAGTTAACCAATAGCCCTATTATTGACTCCAACCCATCCAAAACAGTTGCTTACTATTACAGGAAAAATACTTGTATTATTGTAATTGATTAAGTGGTATGCCATATAAACATGTTTTTGTCAGGTTAATTTATAAGCAAAGGTACCTGAATTTGCAATGGGATAACTGCAAACACGAAGAATAAAATATATTTTATTAAGAACTGATTCTGGCTGAGGCTGAGCTTAGAGCTATAGTATTTGTCAACGAGATTCGCATAGCTATGATGATTTACAAATTACGATAAAAGATGGAGTTTGAAAAAGCTGCATTTATTCCTAATAAGCCTAAGTAGAAGCTAAATTTTTTTCATAATTTTATTATTTAAAAGAATAACTGCTATTTTCCTTGTTTGTATTGACCGAGTAATACATAATATCTTAATTTTTTTATTTTTATTGGTGGATAGAATATATTATCGATTAAACAGAATATTGTTTTGTGATTGTTGTTATATTATTTGTTAAAATTTTCTGATTTAATGTGTTACTTTTATTTTTTTAGGAAGTCCAAAATTATTATGGAACGTCTTAAAAATCAAACATATTCTCCGATATTACAAAAATATTCAAACGTGATTGAATATATCTCACTTAAAACAGGATGGAATCCTATATCTCTACCAAATATTAAAACCCTTAATAGTGTCATCAATACCTACAAATCTTACAATAAATCCTTTGTGCCTGAATGGCAGTACACGTTAGAGACGGGCATTTTGGAGTATTTTTCAGGTAATAGTCCATGGGTATGAGCATATTGTTTCTGTCCTAGTTGGGAAATGATAAAGTATATTATTTGTTTGTTTTATTTTCCTTTTTCTTGCACAGAATGTTAACCACATTAGTTTAAAAAAAACATTCATAGTTTAACCGCAAAATCTTAAAACATTGAAATAACCGTTAACGTCTTATCTGTCAGTATAATACTAATACCAACTATCTTAAGATAATTTTAACAAAAAAAATATTTTGCAGTATTTATTGTTTTTAAACAGCAGCTGATATGTAACAAAATGTAAAAAAATGAACTATTTTGCACTACAAAAGAAAACTACTTTTACTATCTTTCATGTACCAAGATAACCATTTCAATCGTCGTTATCAGCCCGAACAATGAATATTAATTTTCGGAGTATTCGTCGAATCTTCTTTAATCAGTAATAATACAATTTATTATACATTGATTCAAAGATCCGTATTGAATTCGTGGATCATTGTACTAAAATAGTTGGCATACATTGAAAAGAGTTTTTCATTGACCAATCATTGGCAAAACTGTATCTTCGTTCCATTATTCGTTTTTTTTTTTAATTTAAAAACATACAAAACTTTCTAATGTTACACCTAAACTTAGACAAATATTCCTTATCGTTCAATTAACTTTCCAGTACACGCGCGGAGTACATACGTAATCCATTAAATTTTATAATATTTCTATTTGGACTATACTGAATATAAAGTTGCCTATCTCCTTATAACCTCAGAGCATAGTATAAGGAACTGTTTTAGTATGCGACTGTCGCTTGATGTGTATAGGTGTAAGAAATAAATTGTGTTCTGTTACCATTGCAATCCACGCATGTACTTGTATTTTGTATTCGGCAGTTAAGGTAAGTTTTCTGCGTAAAAAAGTGTGACAAATATTTATTTTTTATTTTTGTTTTAGTTATCAGCCATGTCCCGAGCAAAAAAAGTAAGATTCGGAGACTCTTATTTTGAAACAATGCTGATGGAATGGAATGATGAAATAGAGAACGAACAGAAGCCGAATTTAATTTGTAGTGACGACGACAGCTGGTCAAATAACTATAATGTTTAGCAATATGTATATGATGATGTTCTAGAATAAGAATGTACCACGTCTAAACAAAAATCGGAACAAGACTGTAATGAAGAGGTTCAAGGGGAAAAATATGAAGAAAAAATAATTTCAATACTATCTTGGCAAAGACAAAAAAAACAAAGTGGAGTAAGATGTGTCCTACGCTTACTTCAAGAACTTGTACAACAAATTTTTTTTTGAAGTTATATAATAATATCGTCAAATAAATTACGCGTTTTACCAACATCTATATTAAGAAGGTAAGAGCAAATTTTCAATGCTACAGAGATGCTAAAATGACCGACGTCGAAGAGATTTGGTGACTTACTGGTATACTCTTTTTAGCAGGTGTTATAAAATCTGAAAGACTAATAAATGTTTTGCAAATGTAGGGGATAATAAGAAAGGTACTGATATTGAAGCTATTTACTTGACAATGTCTCTAAACCTTATCCGATTTCTACTGAGATGTTTGCGGTTTGATGACTTTAATTATAGACAACAAAGGAGAGAGTTGGATAAACTTAAAATTAAAATATATTTGCGTTTGTAGATGGCAAATATGCATATACCCATATTATGGAGATTTACTGTGGACCACAACCAACTGGTCCTTTTGAAACTAATTGGAGTAACACAGAGGTTGTTAAAAGAATGGTTAAACCCATAGAAGGAACAGGCAGAAATGTAACCATGGATAACCTGGTTTACCAGTATACCTTTGGCCATGGACTTGCTTCAAAAGTCCTACCTATTGGTTTACCAGTATACCTATTGTTGGTATAATTCGTAAAAATAAGAGGGAGCCACCACAAGAATTGATAACGTATAAAAACAGAGACATACATTCTTCACTATTCGGATTCCTTAAAGAAAAATATACCTTGGTAACGTACATCTAAAAAAAAATAAGGTCGTATTAGCTGTTTTAAACATGCATCATGATGACAGTATTGATCCTGAAACAAAAAAACAAGAACAAACCCGAAATAATAACTGATTAGAACAAAACAAAATTCGGTGTGGATCTGGTTGACCAGTTGTGTGCACAATATGATGTTTCCCGAAACTGCCCACGTTGGCCACTCACCGTGTTCTTTCATTTATTAAATATGTCAAGAATTAATGCATTTTCCCTGTAAAAGTCTAATAATGTCACTGCATCACTCCCAAGAAGTACTTTTCTTCAGGAAATTTCGTTTGAGTTAATAAAACCACTGATATTAAGGCGACTAGACATCAATCACACATCAACAGAAATAAAAGAAAAAAATAAATTTCTCTTAAAAATAAATAAGGGAACTACTAAAGAAGTTTCGACTCGGTCTTCCGACCTTGGGCGTTGTCATATTAAGTTGTAGACGAGCAAGGAATAAGAGCACAAGAAAATGGTGCAGGGGCTGTGATCAGTGGACTTGCCCAGGACATTTAAAGCAAATATGTGTACATTGTGCTGAGATAAAACAAAAAATGCAGTCTAAATCAGATTAAGATGTTATCGTTAGGATATTATAGAACCTAGTTTGGTTTGTAACGTTTGGATGTAGGTAACTTTGATTTAAAGTATTTGTTTTTTAATTTTCATTGTTTTCTTTAATTTTTTTAATTTAATGTACATTTTACTTATAAAATACAGCCAAGTATAGATTGCAGTGGTATTATTAAAACCTTATTAAAACAATAACACTATTTTCCAATAATATTGCTTCTCCACAGCTCTAGTACGTATGGATTAGTGATGTAATTGAGGGTAAAACAATTAAAATTTACCCAAAACTGTGAGATGTAAACTACTAAAAATTTACCACTATATACGAGACTGACCTAGCGAAAACACATTAGGACCAAAGCTAAGCGAATTATATTGGACAACCGGCAGAAACTCTTGGTGTGTAGAAAACATCTTATTAAAATTTAAAATCTTATTAAAAAACCTTCGAGAAGGAGGGTAGTAGTTGTCATGAAGTCATGTATGGCTCATCTCTTTAAATTTCTATCTTCGGTTATTTTAATTAATTCGTAGATAAATTGCTTGTAGATATCTGTGAGCTGATCAATCCGTCTTTTTGGGTATATTTTGATTTTTTGCCTACTACCCGATATGTTTAAAATATTCTAAGTAGATGCACTTTACTTACTGAGCTTTTCTATTCTTTATGTATCATGTGCTTGTTTGTAGTCTTCAAACCATTTGTGCAATGCCGTTTTGATCTCTTCGTGATATTATAGCTTCTTCTTCTTCTCGTGCCACTCCTAGCGGAGATTGGAAATCATCATGGCCACTGCGACTTTGTTAGCAGCGCGCCTAAAAAGTTCAATCGAACTACACCCGAACCATTCACGTAGATACGTCTCTAATACTACGTCTCACGTAGATAGCTACGTCTCTAATATTACACCAATACCTCATGTTTGTTAGTCATAAAAGTTGTTTTTTTCATCCCCTGTACCGTTCCTTGTAGTAAGATTAGTTTGAGAATTTGGTATTTGCTGGTCCTTTAGTATAGGTTCAAAGAAAGATATTTTTATTTCCTTAACAACGTTGAACGTATCCATTCGCAACCTGTGCTTCTAACTCTTATCCAGGCAACACATTATTTTTACTTACGTAACCGGGCAACTCGGGTCCGTTTATTATTTTTTGATTTTTTATTAAAGTTAAATTTAAACTGTTTAGATTAAACAAGGGGCTACTATAGTATGCGGTCTACCTTAAGGGTGCGATCTACCTGAAGGATTTTCACAAAATAATAAAATGCAAGAAACATTTTGTAGACAAAATATTTATTCACAAGTAATAAACATTTGGAGCCAAATAAACACTTAATTAATAAATGAATAAAATCTACCAAATCTTTACTTTTGTAAATCTACCAGACTATTTTATTTGAAAAGAGGGGTTGATGTTTACGCATGTCCTGGAAAATCATTATGGTGTTGTTGCTTTTCATTATTATGTGAAAACCCTCCTGAGAAAGGAATATGTTAATTAGCAGCTCATGTATAAAGTACTGACATCAATATGAATAACAATCTTCACAAAATGAATAAAGCGCATAAGTTAGAAGAATATTTCCTATTATTTTACTTTTACAAATTAATACTTTGTCATATCAATTTACTATATTTATTAGTTGGGACTAAACCACAAGATTAGCTTATTCCCAGCTAGAATAGCAAATTGATATGACAAATTAAATTATTGTTAAGTATTAGATTAAAAAATAATAATAAAAATAAAAAAGCCATAAATAAGTCATTTATTTTTCTTTATTGCAATACTTATAAAACTTTTTTAGTTAACCAGTGATCATTACAAACATTTCTACTACATATTTCACAAATTTGTTTTTGTTTTCTGTCCTTTTTTGTTGGGCACATGTGACACATTTTTCCTTGGTAAAACTGGATAATTTTCTAATTTTTCCTTTTTATTGTGTGGTTCAACTTCCTGTAAGCATTTTTTAAAACACTATTGTGTTTTCTATTGTAGTACCTTTGATGGTCTTCTCAAATTTTGAGGCAACACTAGTTGTTCTGCTGTCGTTGTAAGAAGCAATCTTTTTTTTTCGATTTTTGTTTTTGTTTTACTTTGGATATAAATTTGTCCAAGTAATAAATAAGGCTACCCTAGCCACCTCTAAAATATTCATAAAAAATGCAAAACGCCAACGGTTAGTTCGTCTTTTGCACGTATATTTATAAATCATTGGGTTTAGCATATCGACACCACATTTTGTACTATTAAAATGGAGTATCATATCTGGTTTTTTGTCAACATCATCTGCACAGTAAGCATTGCGATGCATAGACAGGACTACGACACTTCTTTGTTTTTTCGAAACGTAAGAAACAAGAGATGCTTTTGGAGTGAATCCGAAAATTAAAGAATTCTCTAAAACGATTCCCGGGGAAAAAATATATTATTTTTTTTTTCACTGTGCCCACAAGAGTTAGTGAATTTGCTAGTAATTAATGTGCAAGAGCAAGATCAGTGAAATAGTTATCGCAGGTCACATTTCTCTTGGAATTATAATAAGGCTCAACAAGTTGCTTTACAGCTTGAGGTACAAGACCTTTGGCTACTGTATTTCTGTTTTTTCCTGTATGTGGTATTCCACCTAAAGGGTAATATGATTCCGAGTCACAGGTCCACCATATTTTCATGCCATACTTAGCTGGCTTTGAAGGCATATACTGCTTGAAAAGACACCTACCTCGATACGGAACAAGTTGCTCATCTCATCGTCATGTTTTTGCCTTGTAAATGGTATTTCTGAAAGTTTTGGTTGACTTGGTTCCACACATCAGTAGATAGATAGGGTTCCTTCTGGAGCGGAAGTGACGTCACACGTCGATCGTCAAGCGTACGTATCCTCATGGGTCAAGGCCACGCCCCCCTCGTGACGTAGGAACGTGCCTAGGGTCTCGAGGCCACGCCCCTCGACCAATGGTGACGTAGGAACGTACCTCGTGTCTCTAGACCACGCCCCTCGGCCAATGGTGGTGTAGGAACGTCCCCCCATGTCTTGCTGACCAATGGTGGACGTCCTCGTGACGTCGGAACGTGTCGTCAACCAATGGCAGCATAGCAGCGTCAGTGGTGGGATTAGCAACACCCCCAGCGACCAATGACAGCTCAGAATTTGAATAAACATCATAGAAATGGCGGTATAGCGATAAGGGACCAATGGTGACATAGTAACGCCCTCCTCGTGACGTCGGAACGTGTCGTCGACCAATGACAGCATAGCAGCGTCAGTAGTGGGAATATCAGGCCAATGGTGGCATAGTAACGCCCTCCTCGTGACGTCGGAACGTGTCGTCGACCAATGACAGCATAGCAGCGTCAGTGGTGGGAATAGCAGGCCAATGGTGGCATAGTAACGCCCTCCTCGTGACGTCGGAACGTGTCGTCGACCAATGACAGCATAGCAGCGTCAGTGGTGGGAATAGCAGGCCAATGGTGGCATAGGAACGTCCCCCAATGTCTTGCTGACCAATGGAGGACGTCCTCGTGACGTCGGAACGTGTCGTCAACCAATGACAGCATAGCAGCGTCAGTGGTGGGAATAGCAGGCCAATGGTGGCATAGGAACGTCCCCCAATGTCTTGCTGACCAATGGTGGACGTCCTCGTGACGTCGGAACGTATCGTTGACCAATGGCAGCATAGCAGCGTCAGTGATGGGAATAGCAACACCCCCAGCGACCAATGACAGCTTAGAATTTGAATAAACAACATAGAAATGGCGGTATAGCGATGAGGGACCAATGGTGACATAGTAACACCCTCCTCGTGACGTTAGAACGTTTTCCTCGACCAATGATACCACAGAAACGTGTCCTCGACCAATGGTGGACATCCTCGTGACGTTGGAGGCCAATGGTGTGCATCAACGGCCAATGAGAAAGACGTGCATCGAGTAATGGTGGAGTCGTACCACAATATTAACGAAAAGACGCCCCCAGTCCCCCCCATTCCCCGAAAAGACGCCCCCCCCAATAATAACGAAGCTACACGTCCAACGTAACCAATGAGAACGATGTTCAATCGCTGGTCGGTGACTGCGTTCTATGAATTGACAAAGAGAAGAAGACGAATGACAGAAAAAGAGAGCAATTTTTCCTCGTATTTTTTTGTAATTAAAACCTACAACCATTAGCGTAAAACTTCTAAATTTTTTCAATTTATATTTTACGAGTTACCTCGTATATATTTTATCGATTACCATAATAACAAAAATTCGTTTATTTTTCAATTTATACTTTACATGATCAGTTGAAATCTTTATAAAATAGATCTTGCTACTGAGAATAATGACATCATCGGATACGCCGGCTATTAAAAATGTCTCACGCGATCACGATATATAGCCGGAAACACGTGCACATTCCAATTCCATTATTTAATGTGAGATAAAATATATTCGCATGGAGGCAGGAAGCAGGTGCACAATCCGGTCTAGTTAATAATTAAGCCCGGCATGTGATGCATAAATGAATAGTCTTACGAAATATTGCGCAACATAGTTTTAGCGTGGGAGAGGCAGTTAGATAAAGAGCAGATGCACTACATATCGTCAGTTCAATTCTGATCATCCTTCAGACAAGTTGTGTGTTTTGTGCAGCGTCAGCAATTATACAAAGTACCGTTCGGAGAAGTTCTGTGTTTGTGAAGTGCCGGCAATTATATATACAAAAGTAAGTTTTATAATACTTAACCTTTTTTATATCATTTAGAATTCATCATTATCTTTACTAATTTCCAATTCTTAATAATTTTTCTGATTTAAACATTTTATTCAAATTACTTGGTTATATTCTCCGTTCTAAAAAAAAATGTTTGTAAATAGTGCGGTATTTGTAATTTTTTGTTTCTATGAAAGTTTTGTTAGTTAAAACTATTTCATTGTTAAATTAAAAAATATACATATTATAATAGATAGAATTTTTGTAAAATAATATTGCTAGTCAAAGATATTTCACTGTTAAATTAAGAAACTGCTAGTCAAAGATATGTTACTGTTAAATTAAGAAAATACATATTGTTGCAGATGGACCTAAAAAAGATTAATGCATCCTCTCTGCTTACAGAGAAGAAAATCAAGACAATTAGAAAGCTGAACAGCCTACCCGTAGGAGTACCCCAGAAGATAATTGCGGCAAGAGAAGTCGATACGAAATTTGAGAAATCCATCCTTATTGAATTAGAAAAGGAGGTGACGTTCTTGCCGCAAAGGGTGGTTGAACTCTACAGGCCGCATTTGGAACATTTCAGCGAGGGAAAGTACAGCTTGGTGTTCCGAGGAAACGTTGCCACTGGAAAGGTGCAGCCAGCCGCCTCGTTTGAAATAATAGAAAATTAGAGGATTAAGAAAATATTGGTGAGTTTTTCATTTATTGATTTATTGCTTTTTACTTAATCATGAGTAACATTGGTGATCTTAGTAGTGACATTGTACAACATTTAATTCAAGCGCGTGATGTTTTGTTTCGAAATTATACACCGCGAGAAGCGAATATTTGGTTAAATCACATTAAAAGGCATTTGACTTTGTTTACTAAAGCGATTCGGTGTGGGGACTTGGAATTAGCTAAATTACGGCAACTACAGACAAACGCGGGGCATTTAAAGACAATTAAATCGGAAATTCAAAATTTAGGTCTTCGCGTGGGTGGTGGAATTACTAAACATCGTCGGGTTAAATGGGAAGATGTAAATTCCGCATTCAAGAGTAGAATCAGAACAGGTATAATTATTAATCTAGGACACAAAGATTTAATGCAATTTTTCGGGGATTGTTTTAAGTTATTTAGAATTCGAATTAAAAACATTTTAAAAAAATTAAATATGATAAAATGTAATATGACATTATGTGGAGAATTTATTAGAAAATCAAATCAAGGAGGTGATATTAACCAATTTAAATATTTTAATACCCAAAACGAAGCCATAGACGCAGGAACGGACTTGGTTTTATGGTTTCACACAAACATAGTCGATAAACTAATGTCTAAGCTATCGGAATTTGAAGAAACGGGATCAGGGTGGGCTTTGAAAAAAACAGTTTCTTTAGAAGTCAATATAAATAAATATGAAGTGGGAAATGGAGCTACGTCGTTCATTAGACTACCAGAACAAATCCAAAAGAAGCACGCATGTATTAATATCAAAAACGATGATGAAGCATGCTTTTTTTGGAGCATAGTTTCAGCGAGTTATCCAGCTAAATGCAGTTCAGATCGTACATCTTCATATCCACATTATGCGACTGTCTTAAATATCGATGGGCTAGAGACACCTATGACTATAAAGGGTATTTCAAAATTTGAAAAGTTAAATAATATTTCTGTAAACGTGTACGGGTTAGAAATGAATGTTGCTAAAGAGAGAACATTTTACGTAACAACGCCGGTAAGGCTATGCAAAACCAAATTAACTAAACATGTAAATTTATTGATTGTACAAGATAAATATTTTCCAAAATTGAATGACTACGAAGCACCTATGGCTCACGATGAATCTGTAGAAATTAAGTATCATTATTGCATGATTAAAGATATGTCTCGACTTATGTCCAGGCAGTTAAGTAAGAAACGTAATAAAAAATTTTTATGTGATAGGTGTTTGAATTATTTTAGTAGTTTTGACAGATTAAATGATCATGCAAAATACTGTGAGAAAATTAATGAATGTAAAGTTTCTTTTCCATCATATCAGAATGTTGAATTTAAAAATCATATTTATAAACAAACAACTCCTTTTGTAGTCTATGCCGATTATGAGTCAATGTTGAACAAAGTTAAAAATAGTCCATTAAAATGCAAAACAATTAAGTATCAGCAGCATAAAGCCTTTAGTGCAGGTTATTACGTAAAATGCTCTTACGATGAATCTCTATCGTTTTACCGAAGTTACGCAGGTGAAGATTGCATGGAGTGGTTTGCCAAGGAAATGACGTTGTTGGCGGCATTTGTGCAAGGAAAAATTAAAGATATTGTACCTATGAATGTCACACCCAGTTTTAATGCATCTAATTGTCACATTTGCGAAAAAACGTTTTCAGATAAGGATGTAATTGTTCGTGATAATGACCATTTTACCGGAGATTTTCGAGGATTCGCACACCAAGTGTGTAACTTAAATTTCAAAAAACTTTTCGTTGTCCCAATTTTTTTTCATAATCTTAGCGGTTACGATTCGCATATGATGATTAGAGATCTTGCGAAAAATGGTAGTATCAGCTTACTACCAATAAATAAGGAAAAGTATATTTCATTTACAATATACGATTCTGAGGTCAGTATTAAGTTGAGGTTCGTTGATTCACTGAGATTTTTAAATTCATCATTGGACAAGTTGGCTGCCACATTGCAACCTGAGGATTTAAGATATTTAGCTAGCGAATTTCCAAATACCACTCCCGAACAAATGGAATTATTGAAACGAAAAGGCATATTCCCGTACGAATATATTGAGTCTTTCAATAAATTGAATGAAACGCAACTACCATCAATTGATAAATTTTACAGCTCATTATCGGGTGAACACATCTCCAAAAATATGTATCATCATGCTCAGAATGTTTGGCAGTCATTCGGTATTAAAAATATTTTGGAATATAGTATGTTGTACATGAAAACTGATATTATGTTACTGACTTGCATTTTTGAAAATTTTCGACAAAAATGTCGAAGTACATACAGTCTTGATCCTGCATGGTACTATACCATGCCTGGATTTTCTTTTGATGCAATGCTTAAATATACTGGATGTAAACTTGAACTGCTGAATGATATCGATAAAATCATGTTTATTGAGAAAGCTATCCGAGGTGGTATAAGTTAAGTAAGTAATCGGTATTCTGAGGCAAATAACAAATACATGCATAATTATGATCCATCAAAGCCTAGTAAATATGTGCTATATTTAGATGTCAACAATTTGTATGGTTGGGCAATGTCTCAATTCTTACCATATGGGGGTTTCGAGTGGGTCGATACCAATATTGATGTCTTGTCTATTCCTGACGATGGAGATACAGGATACATATTACAAGTGGATTTGGAATACCCAGAACACTTGCATGACTTACATCGAGATTTACCGTTTTGTTGCGAACATCGTGTGCCACCAAGAAGTAAGCTTCCAAAACTTATGACCACCTTGTACCATAAAAAAGAGTACACTTTGCATTATCGCAATCTAAAACAAGCTCTGAATGCAGGACTCAAACTAACAAAAATCCATAAAGTGTTGAAATTCAAACAGAGCGCTTGGCTTAAGCCATATATCGATCTTAATACAAAATTGCGAACTGCAGCAACTACAGCATTTGAAAAAGACTTGTACAAGTTAGCCAACAACGCCATATTTGGTAAAACGATGGAAAACATTAGGAAACATCGCATTGTAAAACTTGTATCAAAATGGGATGGAAGATATGGAGCGAAAATTTTGATTGCTAGTCCAAGATTTCATAATAGAACTGTGTTTAATGAAAATTTAATGGCAATCGAACTTAACAAAACAGCTCATTTTCAACAAACCATTGTACATCGGCATGTCAATTTTAGATATATCCAAATTGTGTATGTACGATTTTCATTATAACTTTATGCTGCCATATATGGGAGTTGAAAATTATAAGCTAATGTATGGGGACACTGATAGTTTTATCTATAAATTAAAATGTGATGACGTTTACAGAGATGTTATTAAAGCAAATTTATCCAAATTCGATACATCAGACTATTCTGAGAATAATATTTATGGAGTACCTCAAGTCAACAAAAAAGTTCTCGGAATAATGAAAGATGAGGCAAACGGTCGCATTATGACTCATTTTGTCGGACTTAGATCTAAAATGTATTCGTTTAAGATTAGTACGACGGATGAGGATCGAAATGCATTGTGGGATAAATACAAGAATAATATGGATGATGCAAATATTGAAAGACTTGCAAATAATTTAGGCGTCACAAAAAAATCTAAGGGTGTAAAATATTCAACGGTAAAAAATGACATTACTTTCGATGATTATGTTAAGTGTTTAAACGAATTTACAACTAAAAGTGTTTCCCAATCAACGTTTCGTTCCTACGCCCATGATCTTTTTACAATAACACAAGAAAAAATTGCATTAAGTCCGTATGACGATAAACGTTACTTGCAACAAAATTCTCATGACACTTTACCTTGGGGTCATTATGAAACCACAATGATTGAGTAAAAACAAAAATTAATAAATGAAAACATAACCAATTTTTTTATAGCTTTATCAATCTCCACACGAAAATGGACTGGCTATTTGTTAAATGAATATGTAGAATGATAATTGTAATTTAGTGAAAATCAACATTTGTAATTATTATAAGTAGAAAATAAAAACTCTAAAAAATATACATCGTTTTCCTGTAATTTTAAGTCTCAGCTTATCTTTTCCAGCGTTGTGAGACATTCAACGTGAAAATAAAAAAGACATGTTTGCATAAATAGCATTTATTTTGATTATTACATAAAATCATTTACAACTTTAATTTTATAATAATATAAATATTCTCTTAAAGCATTACTTAACAAAGTGTCTGTGGAAATTTCGCAAAACGCAGTTAGAGCTTCAAGTGGTCCATATAAACTGCTTCTGCTGCAAAAGTTTGATTGTATCAAATCGATAACATTTCTATAATAAGCATAAAAGTGTAAATTATCCAATAACGATACACGATGACACACCAGACTGCTGTTTACTTCTAGGATTTGGTTGACATCACTTTCATCTAGATAGTATTCCAGACCATGCTTTTCAATAACAAGGAACTTGGTTGAATCATACACTATTTGTTTAATTTTACAATAGTCTCCACAATGAAACTCGATAGGATTGTAATCATCTTGAGAGGTGCTGTTAAAGAAATCGCAAATCTTCTGCTTAAAAATTCCGATTATATCATCCCACTCGAACGTGTTTAAACTAATTCTTGCATTCTTGTTGTGCTGACACAAAATAATGGCTGATGAGAAATGACGAGCTGGAGAAAGGCCAACTTTGATTATACAGTTGACAAGTGGAAAGGATGCTTCTAGTAAATAATATGGTTCATTTTTGGCTGCTTCTTCGAATTTCGCCAAAACTCTATCTAATTCAGCATCATAATCGATATCATCTGATGGTGAATCAGCAGCTACCACCATATCGTCTGATGAACTATAACCACTATCTTGAGAACTCATATTGATGAACTGGCAGGAACAACTGGGCATGAGCTTGCAGCATTTATGAAATTTATACTTTTTGTCACCCCCCACTCATTTAGTGTATATCTACGCGGTGTATGTAAAAGTAGATCCTAAATGATATCTTTAACGTTAATCCAACTATTATGGCTACTACCGAATCCCAACCATTGAACATACATCTTATTTCCACGTCTGCGCAGTACTTTCTCTACTAAATATATGTCTTTATTTTTTGTTTTCTGTAATTCTTCTTCGTAGAATGCTCCTTTGATAGGCGCTCCAGTCATATCTTCAATCAAGTATGTTGTGGGATTCGTTATTTTAATTTCAGTAATTTTAAACAGTTCTGTTGTCCAATTCGGTTTATATCCCTTATCGAAAATGTGTTTATTTTTACTAATGCGAACCACGTCACCAACTTTCAATTTTCTTGGACCGGCAATTTTCAAGTGAGTATAATATTTTCGTAAAATTTCATTTTCGTTAGATTTATTAACATCAATAGGTCTAAGTCGAATTTTGCTGTGTTTCGTGTTGTTGTACTCTTTTGTAATTTGAGGCAAGATATCAATCCATTTGTAAGTTCCATTAAGACTGAAATACTTGTAAAGTTTTTCCTTCAATGTTCGAATAACTCGTTCACATATGGCTGCTTTTTTAACACTAAAGGTATTATAGTGATTAATACTATGCTTTTTCATGAGATTTTGAAACTTGGAATTGAAAAATTCTGTGCCTTGGTCTGTTTGTAAATTTTTCGGACATCGTCGAGTATGAGCGAGAATATCCGAAAATGTTCGAGTAATTTCCTCACCTGTTTTCGTCTTTAATGGTCGAGTCCACACAAACTTTGAAAAACAATCAATTACAACAAGAATGAGCTTGTAAGATTTATTTTGACTGGCATAAGGCCTCATCTCAGCAAGGTCCATTTGCCACAAATCATCTAATCCTTTAATGATTGTTCGTCGACGAGGATAATTTTTTCGTGCAGGCTTGTGTAGCTCGTTAACTAGTTGTATCTTCTCCTCGGTAAATGCCATGTCTAGCTTCCAACGATTCGATTCTTTGAACTAACGCTAATTCGTTGTTCCGTTAGCTTTATAATGTAAGAGGTAATCTTCCATTGCATTAAGACGCTCATCTAAATCATGTGATTTAAGATCCGCCGTTTTAATCTTTTTTTCTATTTCCAACGTTTTCATCATAATTTGTGCATTTTGGTTGGCGGCATCTGTAATATTCTTCGTCATTTCTTGTTTAAATATATCAAGATCATTTTTAAATTCATGCATTTGTTTTGATAAATCAGATATTTTCGAAGCAGTCATTTTATTCTCATCAGACAACTCGTTAACTTTTTTACTTAAATTAACTTCTATTTTACTAATGGAGTTTGAGATTTTTTGTTCGAGTTGAGTATCTTTTTGAATTCTATTCTTTTTGTATCAAATTAATCTCTTTTCTTAGAAAAGTTTTCGCACGAACAATGCTGTCATCTACATATTTCTTATTGGAAAGATGATTACCTGCTACAGGAGGATCTCGTGTAATGTCTTTATGTACTTCATGTATCTGGTTTTGTAAATCCAAAATGGATTGCTTTAAGCCTTCACGTAGCTTTTTAACAACTTGTTCATTAGAACGGTAATGATGACGACCAAACTTGTCAACACTCATGTTGGAAATGATGTTCCAATAATCCAAACATTAATATATAATATCTGCTTCACGTAATTCGTTGGTAATGGCAACAATTTCGTTATTGTGGGATGTGTTTCCTGCTTCTTGGGAAGCAACCAGCAATTTGAGTCTGTCGCATAGTTCGTTTGGATCATCCCAATATACATATTCAATAGGATTATCGTTGTAGATCAAATGAGAATTATCGACGAGCCCTGACCCTTTGGAGCTAGATGGTGAAGATAACGATGTTCGAGGAGACGTTGTTATCGATGATGAACGAGTCGTTTTTGCTAAACGAACAAGACCTTCGAAAGGTTGTCTCTTTAATGCAGTAGATCGAGTTTTCGGTGGCGATTTCTTTGTTGTTTCATCGGTAGGTTTAAATAGCGGTTTGATAATATGATGATATTTTTTCCCAGTTGCACCTTTAAGACGACCTTTGGAATCCAGATGAACTTCTGTACTATTTAATAAACTTTTATAGTGCTTTAAATCTGTCTCATTATAATCTTCAGGGTTATCATAGAAAATTAGTTGGTATAGACCTGGCGTTCCCGGCACCCATCCTCCTTCCCCACTACCATCACTGATAAATTGTATACTACCTTTGTTTTTGTTAAAGTTTATTCGTCGTTTACCCAACATCCAGCCAATTTCATCATTGTAAATAGGTCCGTAGTTTTTATCAATTTTATTATCTTTCATCCAAAATTCTTTTATACTTATGGCTCATTGGAGGATATTGCTCGATATATTCATCAATAGCCTCTTTCGAAACATTATTAGGATCAAATATGTCATGTTCGTTAACTTGATCGATTGATACTGCATCGGAAAATACATCATCATCTCTGGCTTCTTTTTTTATCTCTTCCTCCGTTTTCACCTCTTCTTTTTTAACGTGTCTAAGCTTGTTATTAATAGCATGATGCAACGTTTTTGACGATTGCGCAATATCTGTTAGAGGTTTAGCTATGGGCTTAAAGAGTTTATTTAGCGACTCATCTTGTTCTGTTTTACCTAACTTTAATGCCAAATACTTTTTGCGAATGACACGAGCTAGTTCGGCAACTTTACGCGTGCGCGCAGCTACCTCTTTGTCTGACATATTGTTATACAATGCGTGTTTTTCGATCATACCTACAGTTTTATAAACTTGTCGAAACCTTTACGATATCGTCCGTTAGAAATATCGAAATCCTTAACAATGACGAATGTACCGTATTTGTCCTTCCAACATTCGGAACAAAATTGTTTAAATTGCTCAAATGTCATATCAGGTGATACGTGGTCATCAAAGACGTGTTTCAAATTGAGCTCATCTTGCTTAAACAATACAATAAGATTCGCATTATCACGTAAAAGTTGTTTGCCTGCTCGACTGTATGATTGACATAGGTATGCACAATCAATGTCTTTATGTCTACCCATACAGTAATATTCACGTATTGTTTGTTGTGGATCCGTTGATACGTCATCAAATATGAATATTGAGTTTGGTTTAGCTTTACTTGGGCTTATAACATCATCATTATCTTTAAATGGAAAATAACCTACTTCTTTCACAGACTCCAACACTTCCTTCAAAAATTGATACTTGGGCTGAAACAACGACATTGAATAAACGTAAACATTTTTGAATTTAGCGCCATTCAGGTCAAAAAGTAATGCCAACATAACATTAGTTTTTCCACATCCGCTTGGACCACATATGATAGCACGAAATGAATGTGGTAGCAATGCACCATGTTTGCTGGTTCTTGTCACGTTGTCGACAAAATCCAAGTTTTCCACTACTAGTGTCTTGTCTTGTTGAATGACCTTCATCTTGTGATTGAGATGTATTTTGTACACATGGTTATATAAAGACATTTTTCAAAAAGCGATTCATTTCAATGTTGATCGTTCAAGGTGAAGGAGTGTTGAATTCTCTGATCAATAGTCTACCGTTTGAATTGCATGCTCCTGGTTACCAATATCTAGGACCTGGAACTAAATTACAGAAACGTCTAGCTCGTGGAGATCCGGGGATAAATCCGTTAGATCGAGCTGCGAGAGATCACGATCTCGCATATTCCCAAAGTAATTCATTGAAAGATCGACATAAAGCAGATTGGGTGTTGGAAAATAAAGCGTGGGAACGAGTTAAAGCAAAAGACGCATCTTTGGGTGAAAAAACCGCTGCCTGGTTAACTACTACAGCAATGAAAGCTAAACGAAAACTGGGTATGGGTATAAAACGTGGTAAAGGTGTTGGTTCATTTAAGCGACATGTGTTACAGCCAATTATCAAAACATTAAAACGTGCTCCTCCGTCACCAAATCTGCGTAAATCCGCTCTACTTGCACTTGCAGCAGCAAGAACAGCCGTTAAGAATGTAGGTGGGAAGAAAAATGTACGTGTTCCAAGAATTATTCCATTTGAACCAAAATCTGGTGGGATTTTACCTTTAATCCCAATCTTTGCAGGCCTATCAGCTCTCGGAAGCCTCGCTGGGGGCACAAGCGCGATAGCGAAAACTGTTATCGATTCAAAGAATGCTCAAAAGAAACTAGAAGAAGATAAACGTCACAACAATGCAATGGAACATCTAGGCAAAGGATTATACCTGCGAAAAAACGCTAAAGGTGGCTTTGGATTATATTTAAAAAAGGCAAAAAACTTCCGCTGAAGCTACCTAATAGGCCTTTAACCAATGTAGATTTAAATAGATTTGTTAAACTACTTAAAATTTCAAATTTCCGCGGCGTGTTCATGCGAGATAATTTACCACGTAGCCCTCGTAAACATGAATGTGCTATTATTAATCTCGACATTTCCACAAACCCCGGTACACATTGGGTAGCTTACAGAGAGATAAACAACGATATAGAGTACTTTGATTCATATGGTTGCTTGAAACCACCGCGAGAACTAGTATCCTACTTGAACGGTGGAAGAATTTTCTACAATAACGATCAATATCAAAGTTATAACCAAATTAACTGTGGACATCTTTGTTTAAAGTTTCTCTACAATGGAACCATCTAACGATATATTGAGAAGTGCCATTTGCATTTTTATGAAAAATATAACGAGCGTTGTTTGGTATGAACTACCTCAAGATATTCGTCGCGCACTAGAAGATTATTTACCCTGCAAGAAAGACTATGATAGACATGAATGGAGTGATGTTTGCGGCATGTCTATGGAAAGTAAATGTGTATTTTGTAAAGTGTCATAATATGAGAAAAATTTGTAACAGTATAAGAATAAATAAAGGAATTTTTAACATATTTTGCTATTTAATTTCATACACCTATTCAAATGTATCAGTCATGTCTCGATTGTTGACCTTGACAAGTACTTCCAACGAGTTTTCGTTTACTCCTCAAGTACCTCTTGTGCTTGACCCTAACCGACAGTATTATGTAGCAGTGTTGGAATTTCATACATTTATTTCGATTCCAAACATCGATGGCGAAAAGTTTTACTACTACGAGAAAAATGATCGAAAAAAGTTGTGTAGCATCGATATTCCGTCTGGATCTTATGAAATTACCGATATCGAAACGTATATTTATAACGCATTAATCGATAAATATAATTCGATTCGAGATAATGAGTTCATCTTAAGACCCAACAATAATACGCTCAAGTGTGAAATCTTTAGTCAAGATCATGCTGTTACTTTCGAGAAAGATGACAGTCTCGGCAAAATATTGGGTTTCTCATCAAACAGAATATTGGTGCCAGGAAAAATGCATTCTTCGGACCAACCTGTAAACACTATAAAAGTATCGAGCCTACTTTTTGAATGCAACATTACCGAAGGAGCCTTTTACGAGGACAGACCTGCGCACACCGTTCTACATTTTCCGATAAGTGTTGATCCTGGTTTCTCTATTGACGAACGTCCTCATAATCCTATATACATACCAGTAAGCAATAGCATACGTGAAATTGCCAACATTACCGTTAGCGTACTCGATCAAGATTTAAGACCAGTCAACTTTAGAGGAGAGAAAAGTACACTTCATTTGGATTTTAAGGAAACGATATAGATGGGTTTAATTATAAAACAAAGCTCTACGCATCAATATCCATTAGTCTCACGCAAATCTTACAAGCGACGTGACGTGTCTGCTGTCAATAAAGCCTTTCTTGTTTCCATTGGATTACAGCTAAAAGATGTCAAAACGTCAATACATTCGACGACAGGTTCAGGAACCTCAACCACCTATTTTAGATCTGTACCAGAAACCTCAGTTCGACGATACTATTAGAAAAGAAGAATTTCGTACATATACACCTTACATTAAGTCATTTAATAATAGCGACGTTGTCGAGTTTATAATCAATCAATCAGATGCATTTTTTGCCATACACGAAACACTTTTGGAAATTAAAGGAAGTATAAAGAAAGTGGGTACTGGAACTGTTTCTCTTGCACCGAATGCTGGAGCCTTCTTGTTTGATACATGTACATACATCCAAAGTTCACACGACATGGAAATAGTTCGAGATCCTGGTGTAGTTAGCACTATTAGCAGTTTGTTGTGTTACACTCCTGACGATTCCAAGTATCTCAGTACTGCAGGATGGAACTATCCCAATAATCCACATTTATCGGGAGACAGCTTTAGTTTACTGATTCCGATAAAACATATTTTCAACATTTTTAACGATTACAATAAATTAACCTATGGTCGTCAAGTGTTTCGATTTGTTCGAGCACGTAATGATAGAGACAGTATTTTAGTGGAAGAACCTAATGCCACAACAACAACAACAACAGTGTCTTTAACTGTTACCAGCATGGAATTGAAGGTCAAACATGTCTTTCCGAATGACGATGTGAAAATTGACCTAATGACTCCGATTAAGAATAATACGCCGATAACCATACCTTTCCGTAAATGGGAACTTAATGAACTACCTTCACTTACGGCTGGATCCCGACGTGAGATATGGAGTGTAAAGACAACTTCAGCTGTTGAACGTCCACGCTATGTCATTGTAGCTTTTCAAACTTCTAAACGAGATGACATTCACGCCAATCCAACGTTATTCGATAACATTAAGGTGTCCAGCGTACGAGTGGTTATTAATGGTGAATATTGGCCTAACGAGAGAATGCAATTGGATTTTGCGAAAAATGATTATGCTATAGCTCACTACAACTATACCCAATTCTTTCCCAGTTATACTCATTCGTCAACAAAACATCCAATCTTGGATTATAATGCTTTTAAAAAATATGCTTTGTTTACTTTCGACTGCTCCAAACAGGATGATACGTCATTTAGATCGGGAACCGTTGATATTAAGTTGGAAATCGAAGCAGATGAAGGTTTTCCTGCAGGCACTCGAGCGTACTGTTTAATTGTCCACGACAGTCTACTCGAATACTTTCCCCTAACTGAAGTTATCAAAAATATCATTTAACTTGACTTATTCAATCATATCCAATTCAGTATACTATCAGCCATCATGAGGATTGCATTAGTTGACATTCAAGGATTCACCGTAGATGGGTGGTTTGTTCCCAAAGAACTCAGCATTGAAATTGGCTTTAAACATTGCCATTATATATTTAAACCTCCACAACCGTTTGCTACATTAAGTAATCAAGATAAGAAGACTGCTGTGTACTTGGAGAAAAACGTGCATGGTCTTCGGTATTCTAATGGAGATGTTAAATATTCAAAAATAAATAAAATACTGGAATCTAAGTTGTTGTATGCAGCTGACTACATCTACGTTCGCGGAGAACAACAAGCAGAATTTTTAAGATACAAATGTTATATGCTTGACGTCTGTCCCATAATTATTGATGTTTGCAAGTTTGATGATTCTCCATACTCCACTGGAGGCTTTGCTCCACATGAATACAACTGCCACGCTACTGGACTATTTTCCTGCTCCTCGATAAATGTGGATCACCTCCGTCAATGGCTGTGTAACAAAATATTACCTATATAAATTGGATTTTTTTTTTTAATAAAAGATTAAAAGTTTTATTTTAGTTTTATTTTAACAGTTTTACATATTTATTTTAATGCAAGATGATTCGCATTTACGATTTACAAGAAATTTTTTAATGATATTAATCGCTATAAAGGCATTTATTACGAATATAATACTAAAGAGTATAATCGATAAACCATATTGATCGATGTCATCATTATTAGTTTTGTACCATTTTGAATCACTTTCGGTGTTATTTGGGGATATTAGCTTGATCTTATAGAATGCTCCTCCTGATTTTGGTATCGCTTTGAAAAATACTGGAAGCTGTCCATAATTCACCACTTCATGATCCATTAGAGTCCAGTTCGGTCGATTACAATCAGTTTTTTCATCATTAAAACATATCGCCTGGTTCTTAACGTTGTTTGGAACGTTTGTATAAAGGACATTGTTAACAATAGCTGTAAGGATGATGAATGAGGTTGTTAGTGGAGGCATCTTGTCGGTTGAATTCTTTTTAACGGGTATTGTGTTGTTTTTGGTAACTTTCTTTCTGACAAATTAAACTCTGCAAATCGTTTTTCAATTGCAGTTCTATCTTCGTACCACTGTATATCGGCTTTTAACTTTTGTATTTTTTCGTACAACTCTTCTAATCTACACCGTATGGAAGTCATCGATGAAATAAATGTCTTTCGCTCCAAAAGCCAATATAAATAATATTCTTAATCACCCCCACTACCCTGGTATAATAAATAGAAATAAATGTTTTAATTCTTTATTCAAAAATACTGCTATTTAATTCACTAATTGTATCTTCCTTATAATAATACAAATATTCCCTTAATGCTAAACTTACAATACTAGTATCACAAGAAGCCTCACAAAATGAATATAAAATGTCTATTGGTTGTAAATCGTTTTTGAATGAAGTAGCAATTTTTAACGCATTACAATAGTAATCTAAAAATCTCAGTCCTTCGAGAAAACGAATGCGTGGTAAAATTAACTTTTCATTTCCTTCAATAAGATTTTTAACATCTTTTTCAAATATCTGCAAAGTAACACCAAGTTTATTAACATTGAGCCATTTAAGTTGATCTGTCGCTTGAGTTTCAATTGCTAACAATTCACAACATTCTGGAGGTTCATCTTCACAATAGCATTGCAGAGGCATCAGGAAAAACTGATTATATTTACGATTAAGTTCATCGATGAATTGGATCCAATCACATATACCGAACGATATCTCATTATTCTCGCTGCTTAATTTAACACCCGGCCCAAATGATCGAGCTGAACTTAATCCAACTAATACTTTTAAATGCTCAAAATTATACAAAGTATTAAGCAGCATCATTTCACTTTTGGCTCTTACTTCCACACTGTTCATGTTGTAATGACCTTAGACCATAAAAACTGATAGACACGCCGTAATGCTATTCTCTCGTCTCGAAGAGTGAAGCCAACATAAAACGATTCACACAGCTGTGGGTGACGTCAGTGTGCGGCAGAAACGGTAGAAATTAGAAGTGTTTATACGCGTTGTAAACTTTTTAAAGTGTTCCAATTTAAAAATTTTCCGATACATTAATATTTTAATTATGGTGGGGTCTTGCAGTGCATTTAATTGTACGCAGCGACAAAAAAAGGGACAGATATATCATTTCATGGGTAAGTAAATTCACAAATTAAACTTGAAAAACATACCAGAAATTTAGCACCTATTATTTTACTTTTTCCTCCCAAATTGTTTAAAATAGATACATATGAGAGAGAGTCTTATATATAATTTTCATTTTATAATTAGATTGAAAACTAAAGGATTCAGTAAATAAATTGTTTTAGATTTCCTAAAGATTCATCATTGCAAAAACAATGGATTATAGCGATGCGCCGTGACAATTTTAAACCAACAAAGAGTTCTAAAATTTGTTCCAAACATTTCACAGCGGATTCGTATATTACTAGCGGTTGGAGTTCAAAAAAACAACTAAAAAAAGATGCTGTACCCAGCATTTTCGATTTTCCAAACCATTTAATTAAGCAAGTTACAACTAGAAAATTTCCAAAAAAAAGAGAAACTGTCTCAGTCAAACCAACAGGATCTAAAAGGGAAAATATAAATGTAACGAGTGAATCTACCACCATAAAGGCTTAAGTAGAAATTTCAGACGAAACTACCTTAGAACCTCCCTTGAAAAAGCGAAGACATTACCTTGGTGACTTTGAACAAGAATCATCTAACAGAGACCAGGGATATAAAGTAGTAGTAAACAAATTAATTCAAAGGAAAAACAAACAAATCAAAATGTTGCAACAACGAAATAGAAGGCTTATTAAAAAAGTAAATACCTTAAAATCTTTATTAGAACATCTTAAAGAAAAACAGATGATCGATGAAGATTCCTCTCTGAAACTTTCGGTAAGGAAAATTATTAATACTTAATTATTAGTGATATATTTAGCTTTGGCATGTATAACAGTGTATTATTTTATATTGTTTGTAGTTAGTCGATCAAGTTTTGATTATTGCTTTTTATTTTATTAGGATACGATGCATGCTTCTGCAAAAACTATCTTTAAGCAGCTACTTAAATCTAAGAGCACTAAAACATATCCACCGGAGTTAAAAAGCTTTGCGCTCACTCTTAATTTCTATTCACCAAAAGCTTACTTGTATGTCAGAAAAACTTTTCCTAACATGTTGCCTCATCCACAAACTCTTCAAAAGTGGTATCAAGTAGTAGCTTGTGAGCCTGGATTTCAAAAAGAAGCAGTGAATGTATTAAAACAAAAAGTAGTTGAACTTAGAAATAAAGAAAAATCATGTATCTGTGCTTTGATGGTCGATGAAATGTCTATACACCAAAAAATAGAATGGGATGGTGAAAAGTTTTTAGGGTAAGTGTAGCTTAATATTTATTAGCAATTATAAAAAGTATCAACATTATATTTTCTATTTAAATAATTGAAAACATTAATTTTAGGTATGTTGATATAGGAAGTAAACCTCAAAGCGACTCTTCCGACATTAAAGCAAAAGAAGCAATTGTATTCTTAATTAATAGTTTAAATGATTCATGGAAGCTGCCGATAGGCTACTTTTTAATCGCTGGGTTATCAGGTGTTCAAAAAAGTAATCTAATAAAAATGTGCTTAAAAATAATGCACGAAGCTGATGTCACAATTACCAGTTTAACGTTTGATGATGTAGCATCAAATATTAGCATGGTTAAACAACTTGGAGTTGATTTATCGATTAATTCCAATAAAGTATATTTTCTACATCCAGCAACAAATCAACCAATATATATAATATTTGACCCTCCACATATATTGAAACTTATTCGCAATACTTTAGGTTATTACAAAATTTTTTTTGACGGGAATAATAAAGCGATTAAATGGGAATATTTGCAAAAATTAGTAGACATTCAAGAAAAGGAAGGCCTTCATCTTGCAACTAGGATAACGCGAAGGCATTTAAATTGGTATAAGGAAAAAATGAAAGTGAAATTAGCTGCCCAAACATTCAGCCAAAAAGTTGCTAAGGCAATACATTATTTGAGAAATAAAAGCTCAAAAGAATTTGTACATAGCGAAGCTACTCAAAATTTTATTGAACATATCAATGATATTTTTGATATTTTAAATAACCGAAATTTATTGGCAAAACACCTAAAATCTAGTTTACAGCAACATAATAAACAAGCGATTTTTCAAAAAACTGAAGAATCTATAAAGTATCTTAGTTCACTTAAGGACTTCAAAAATGGCGAACCCCTATATCTAAGCCAAAGAAAGACGGGTTTTATTGGTATGATCATTAGTTTAAAGTCACTAATGGGAATTTGGAAAAATTACGTAGAGGATATGGATGGAGGTCTGAAGTATCTTTCGGCCTATAAACTTTCTCAAGATCACTTAGAAGTTTTCTTTAGTTCTATTAGGAGTCATGGAGGTTACAACAACAACCCACCGGCAAAACAATTTAAAGCTGCATATAAAAGACTCTTAATGCACACAAGTGTTACAGGATCTACCCAGGCTAATTGTATAGAACAGGCACCTTCCATAATATTAGCAATGAGCACAACAAATACCTACGGTGAAAATGAAAACTGTTGATCATCAACTCATTGACAACTTTATAAGTGATGAAAATAATAGGGAAACAATAACTAGTAACCAGGATCAGGATTACACTGTAAATAATTTAAGTTTTTCAAGAACATTGTCATCTTATGTTTGTGATGTTGTTGACTATATCGCTGGGTTTGTCGTTAAGAAAGTTAAGAAAACATTAGATTGTGACATATGTTTGTGTGCAATTGAATGTGATAATTTACAATCTCCATTCATAAAAGACAAAAATTATAGCATATCAAAAAAATTTTTAATTCAACCTTCTAAAGACGTCATTCATATTTGCAAAATTGCTGAAAGCGAAATTAAATTTATGTACAATTCAAAAAAATTAAACGATTCCAAAATAATGACAAAATTGATCTTAAACGTCATGAGTAACGTGCATGGTTCTGTGTTTAACGCATACAAAGAACATATGTTTGATCATGATTTTGAAACAAACCATTTGTTTAATCTAATAAAGATCATTTGTTTCCATTATTGCAACATTAGATTGTACCACGAGGGTGAAAAACTAAATAATGTAATACGAGTTAGAAGTAAGTTAACAAAAGCTATTTTGTTTTGTGGTCAATAAATTTATAGATTTCCTACATATTTTTTTTACCTAACCTGAAACTTCCACCCAAAAGAAAATTACTCTCCTTTAAATTTATTTTTGAATATCAAACAAGAAGAGATATACCAACGATATATAATAATATAATAATATAATACATTCAAATAAAACATTTATTTTTACAATTTAAGGCAAAAATATTTATTAATTACTTTACTAAATAATTTATCTTTCATATTTTTTACAAAATATTGAAGTTATATTAAAATTAATCTAAAATTGGGTAATTTTACTAGTGCTTTGCTAAGAATCCAAGCGGGCTCTTGCCGCATTGTGACGTCACTTTCGCGGAAGGTGTTTGCTTCATCGGTTCGGTACAAGGCGTGTCTATCAGTTTTTATGGTCTAAGGTAATGACTACGTTTTACGAAATAACGCTGTGAACATGAACACGTTTAATTATATCTTCTTACCTCTCCCACGCTAAAACTATGTTGCGCAATATTTCGTAAGACTATTCATTTATGCATCACATGCCGGGCTTAATTATTAACTAGACCGGATTGTGCACCTGTTTCCTGCCTCCATGCGAATATATTTTATCTCACATTAAATAATGGAATTGGAATGTGCACGTGTTTCCGGCTATATATCGTGATCGCGTGAGACATTTTTAATAGCCGGCGTATCCGATGATGTCATTATTCTCAGTAGCAAGATCTATTTTATAAAGATTTCAACTGATCATGTAAAGTATAAATTGAAAAATAAACGAATTTTTGTTATTATGGTAATCGATAAAATATATACGAGGTAACTCGTAAAATATAAATTGAAAAAATTTAGAAGTTTTACGCTAATGGTTGTAGGTTTTAATTACAAAAAAATACGAGGAAAAATTGCTCTCTTTGTCTGTCATTCGTCTTCTTCTCTTTGTCAATTCATAGAACGCAGTCACCGACCAGCGATTGAACATCGTTCTCATTGGTTACGTTGGACGTGTAGCTTCGTTATTATTGGGGGGGGCGTCTTTTCGGGAGGAATGTGGGGACTGGGGGCGTCTTTTCGGAGAATGGGGGGGACTGGGGGCGTCTTTTCGTTAATATTGTGGTACGACTCCACCATTAGTCGATGCACGTCTTTCTCATTGGCCGTTGATGCACACCATTGGCCTCCAACGTCACGAGGATGTCCACCATTGGTCGAGGACACGTTTCTGTGGCATCATTGGTCGAGGAAAACGTTCTAACGTCACGAGGAGGGTGTTACTATGTCACCATTGGTCCCTCATCGCTATACCGCCATTTCTATGTTGTTTATTCAAATTCTAAGCTGTCATTGGTCGCTGGGGGTGTTGCTATTCCCACCACTGACGCTGCTATGCTGCCATTGGTCAACGACACGTTCCGACGTCACGAGGACGTCCACCATTGGTCAGCAAGACATTGGGGGACGTTCCTATGCCACCATTGGCCTGCTATTCCCACCACTGACGCTGCTATGCTGTCATTGGTTGACGACACGTTCCGACGTCACGAGGACGTCCTCCATTGGTCAGCAAGACATTGGGGGACGTTCCTATGCCACCATTGGCCTGCTATTCCCACCACTGACGCTGCTATGCTGTCATTGGTCGACGACACGTTCCGACGTCACGAGGAGGGCGTTACTATGCCACCATTGGCCTGCTATTCCCACTACTGACGCAGCTATGCTGTCATTGGTCGACGACACGTTCCGATGTCATGAGGAGGGCGTTACTATGCCACCATTGGCCTGATATTCCCACTACTGACGCTGCTATGCTGTCATTGGTCGACGACACGTTCCGACGTCACGAGGAGGGCGTTACTATGTCACCATTGGTCCCTCATCGCTATACCGCCATTTCTATGATGTTTATTCAAATTCTGAGCTGTCATTGGTCGCTGGGGGTGCTGCCATTGGTCGACGACACGTTCCGACGTCACGAAGACGTCCACCATTGGTCAGCAAGACATGGGGGGACGTTCCTACGCCACCATTGACCGAGGGGCGTGGTCTAGAGACACGAGGTACGTTCCTACGTCACCATTGGTCGAGGGGCGTGGCCTCGAGACCCTAGGCACGTTCCTACGTCACGAGGGGGGCGTGGCCTTGACCCATGAGGATACGTACGCTTGACGATCGACGTGTGACGTCACTTCCGCTCCAGAAGGAACCCTATCTATCTACTCACATCGCATATTGCTGCTAATTTGCCATTCCTTCTTCGTTTAGACCTCATATCCTTATCGTCAAATCGATCAAATCTTAGCAAATTTTTGAATCATTTTAACCCCATGGTAGCTTTAAATATAGTAGTACGTAAACCTTACTCCAAAGCATATTTACAATATGGATGTTGGCACTCAAGTACACTGCAGTTAGTAGTAGTCCAATAAAGGCATATAGCTATGTAAACTCGCAGTATTTCTAGTTCTCTATCCACGGGACTTTTTTGGCTTTTTTATTTATATACTTCACTATTTCGTTCACAATTTTTTCGTCCACAAAAACAAAACACGAAGGAATCAACAGGATCATCTACACTTTTATCAGGGGCTAAAATTACTCTATGCATTTTGCCTTTTTATTGTTCTGAAGCTATTTTCTTGTGGCATTTTAAATTAATTACTATTTAACTGGGAATAAGCCACAATTAAAGGTTAAAATACGTTTATTGACGTTTCAATTTCCACTTCGGAAATCGTTCTCAAAATACAAATCAATGTTTGTATTTTGAGAACGATTTCCGAAGTGGAAATTGAAACGTCAATAAACGTATTTTAACCTTTAATTGTGGCTTATTCCCAGTTAAATAGTAATTATTTTGCCTTTTATTATGTCGCGGGATCGCATACGTCCTGTCGGTTATAATTAACTCTTCTAGTTAATGTCATCATTAAATTCAAAAATTACGCTCTCTCAAATCTGGGAACTTGTAGCTACACATTCTTCTTCATTATCACTTAATACTACTTCCTGATCATCCTTTTCACTTGCTTCCGAAAGATGATCTTCAATTACAGAGTTACTTTCCATGCCACCTACTTCAGGGGATTCTTTATCATGGAAATCCCATAAATTATTAGCAATATCTTGCAGTTCTGCAGCTGATAAATTTTCTCGGCAAATTTTATTTGTATTATCTACTTTCACTGTAATTCAATATCATTTTAGGAGCTTAGTTGCCGACACTAACATCGATATTAAACGACTGATAGCAGATGCATTATTTATTTCACAATATGTATAGGTACCTACCTAACAATATTATTGCTTTCCAACAATGATTACTACTTTTTAAAATTTATTTAGAATAGATATAACACCTATTGTAAGCATATCTTTGATAGTCACATCAAAGAGATGTTTACATGGTTTGTTACACGTTTATACTATATTATTGGATTTTCGGAATCATAAAAGTCGTTTAGATATTCTACAAAAACATTACCTGCCTGCTAGATTAACTTCTGTAACAAATATTCACACTTTAAGTATAAATACAAATAGGGTTCGACGGGCCCGTCTTGCCCCTTTACGTGACAAAATTCTTTCGACGCAATAATTTTAACAATAATAATGAATATTTTGAATAGTTCATGACTATGTTGAAGAAAACATACTTCTAAACAAATTCAGTGATGCATAAAATTCAATAAAATTTTTTTTATCAGTTTATGATAAAAGGCTTGGCGTCTCGGGCCCGTTGGACCCACCTTGCCCGGATGAGGGTTAAAATTTTTTCATTCGTAAAATGCGAATTTTTTGTTTTAAAAATGCTATTCTTGTTTTTGTTTTTGTTTTTCACCACAATCCCATTTTTCGTTCACATTTGATATCCAAATATTTAAATCGTAATACTCGCTTATTTCTATCGACTATCAAGATTATTTTGAATATCTGTGATCGACCTGTTGCCATAAATTTAGTTTAAGTAGCATTGATCTTTTGCCCAAAATGTTTATTAGTGGCGTCAATTCTATCTAACATATGCTGCAGATCGTCTAATTTTCGGGCTAGAAGAAATGCTGTACCATCACCATATCGTATAGTTGCTATTTAAATTCCCTTTATTTTAATATCTCTACTTTCTCGTTTGAGAACTATTTAAAAAATATATACTTTAGTATATATTGGTATATATTAAAAAATTTTGGCACTCACAAGAAGGACTATCTTCTGCAGAGCGCATATTGTTTTTCTTTCGGCTATTTATTGATATACCCTTTTTTTATTCTACAAGTGTTCTTTTCATAATACCTTCTTTTAATATTTAATAGTCATGAAAATAGTATACATCCTTGCCTGATATCTTGTTCTGGGTGAAATTCATTTAAAAGGATATCAAGGACTTTTAATGCTTTAGTGGCTTGGTTTTATTGCTCACGTATAACGAAAATGAACTATTGCAGTAAGCCTACTTCTTTTATTATACGTCGTAAGTGATGCCATTAGTTTTTCTCAAATATCTTGTAAATTGTGTCCAGTCATTGGGCGTTTATCTGAAATGCCATATTTTATTGCAAAAAGTAAAGCAATTTTATTCCAGTTTCTTGTTAATTTCGGCATTTCTGCAGTTATCATGTCTAGAATAATTGATCCCTTTTAAGTTTAAACTTTTCGTTCTCTAGTCTTACTTCGCTTTTGATTATTTATAGTTATAGTACATTTAATCCACTAAAGCAAGCGTTGTGCAATAAAGGATTTGAAGGTAAGATCTTTATTAACTAGGGAGTTAGAACATGCCGTGGTTTAGAATTTTTACTTATCCTCTGTAGGGTATATAGGGTATTGCAGATGCTGGTTTACATCTACATTTCTTAATCTACTTTTTTAAATTTATTATCAGGGCTTCCATATGACCTTTAATCATCATTCAATCTTCACTTATCCACTGCTGGACATAGATCTCCCTCATAATTTTCCATCTATTTCGATCTTGTGCCTCTTGCATCCAATTCCTATGACAACGTTTTAGATCGTCAGTCCAACGTGTTGGTGGACGACCTCTACTTCGGTAGGCATCATCTCTTGGTCTACATTCCAGTATCCGCTTTGTCCATCTATTGTCTGTCATTCGAGCCACGTGACCTGCCCAGTTCCATTTTAGTGTTGCTACTCTCTCTACTGCATCAGCCACTCCTATTCTTATGACCTCAATTCTATCCCTGACCTTTAAAACCCAACAATAAAGGTCCTTGTTGTGTATTTTATTTTTCTAAACAGATTTTCGACTGGGTATGTTGATCGCCATTCTGAATTATTTTGCATATATCGTAAATATATTGTTGTTTTTTAGCTCTGTATCTTCATTTGTCGCTTTCTTTGTGCACTCTAGCTCACAAAGATCTTTTCTATTTCTAACGAGTTGGAAGGTTTCCTCTGTTATCCAGTACTTCCACTCAAAAAATTATTTGTCGGTAGCTGATTCATGGGCGTTGTTACACAATATTTAACAGCTCTTCTTATTTCTTGGGGTGTACATGATATATAATTTCCGAGTTTAAAGGTTACTAACTAAAATACCAACCACCAGAGTAGCTACAATTTGATGGATATCAATCACGAAGCCAACCTAGTGTAATTGCTATTAGAATAGCAGATTGTTTAAAATGTACACTTGAAGAATTCAACGATGAAACCGAGAACAAGCTTTATAGAATTAATTGCAGTAAAAGGAAGAGTATAAAAAACAGCTCTCGATCTTAATCAAATAAAACACAATAAAATAAGCAAAAGAATTTGTATATACAAGAGAGTTTGCTTGCTATTTATTATTTTTATTGGGAAAAGCCACAATTTTAGTTTAAAATAAGTTTATTCTGACGTTTCGATTTCCAGTTCCATTTCACTTTCCAATATTTTGTATTATGTTAAAGTAAAATTAATCAAACTTAACTTCCTTCAAAGTAAAAGTATGGCTTATTCCCAATAAAAATAATAAATTTGATTAAAATGCCACAAGGCTATTTTCTTCTTCAGAACAATCTTTCTCAATTTTTGCTATAAGCTCTGTAATTTTGGCCTCGTATACATAGTATTTTGTTTTAAAAAGCGTATGTTTCATTGTGCCAAGTCTACGTTTTTACGTTAAACATTATGTTTATAAGGGATTAAGCTGCAATTAATTGTAATGAAAATTACATTTTTAACCAATGTTTAAAGTTTCAATCGCCATTGCGGAAATTGTTTAAAAAATATATTATGTTAAAAATTGAGCACCAATTTTATAAGCAACAAGTTGTGAGCGGATTATTTTAAAATTGATGGTTTACTTACTTGGCCTCGATTTTGAAGGCAGTATAGCCTGCTGTTAGTTAAAAAAAATCTGAGTGTGATGATAGTACCCTCGGGATGTTAAACTCTGACTGTTTTACTCTATTTTTTGTGTGAGATGTGTTTGTGCAATGTGTGTTTGTGTAGTTGTATATTTGTTATATTATAATGAAAATTATATTTTTAGCTAATGTTTCACGTTTCGATTTTCCACTCCAAGAATCGTGATCAAAAAAAGATTATTTTAAAAAATCCAATATGTTGGTTTAAGAAAGTTATGTTTTTGAAACTTGATGATTGACGTAGTTGGGCAATGCCATGCTGGTCTTTAAAAAAATCAAAGGGTGGTATTTTTACCTATAAAATATCAAATTCTGACTATTTTGTTTTTATTTTCTTTAATATATATTTTTGTAATGTGTGTTTACGTAGATAAATTGTTTGTGTTTTGTATGTTGAATATGAATTGTGCACAATTATTGAAAATGATATATCTCCGACTTACTATTAATACGCTATTGTTAGTATTTCTTGTTGTTGGTTGCTTCTTTTAGTGTTATTAGTCTGCTACATTCCACTAGTGAATTAATTGAAACGTCAATAAACGTATTTTAACCTTTAATCGTGGCTTATTCCCATTTAAATAGTAATTAATTTAAAATGCCACAAGAAAATCAGAACAATATTCCACTAATGAGTTTAAATTTTTCTTTATTAAGTAAAATGAGAGCTGCTTCGTTTATTTTTCTCTTTTTTTTTATGTCTATTTCTTTCATGATTAATAATGTATTTTTTATTGTACTCTATGCTCGTTGTCTTTAAGCATGTTTGAATATCGATTGATCTGTCGAAGTCTCAGTTTTTAATGTATGTTTTATGCTTATATATCCTGTCAGTGGTCTTGCGGATTACCCCATATAGAAATTGTTGTATAAACATGGTATCTTATACATGCAGTTCTTTGATCTTTCTTGTTTGTTGTCGAGTTTGGTTTTGGACAGGAAAGATATCAGTAAATTGGTTGTTTCCAATGTAGTTGTGACGTACTAATTTTTTACCCTTTTTAATGTTTTCGATAAGCCATTTATGTATGGTATTGTTGTCTTATGTGAATTTCTTTCTGTGAGTGTTTTGGGTTGCTTATGGTATTCAAAAAATTTAAGAAAGGAAATAACAAAACATCACAAGCAATACAGACAAACTTAAAAGAAGGAATTTAAAGATGACAACAATACCATATATAAACTACTTATCTAAAAAATTAAAACTGATATGAAATAAGTACAATATCACAAAAACATTTAAAATAACCAATATACTAAGATCTGTTTTATTCAAAAGCAAACCAAAAAACAACAAGCAAGAAAGATCAAAGGACTGCATTTATAAAATAACCTGTGAATGCAAAAATTTCTACGCTAAAGAAGCCGCAACACCACCAAGTACCAGTAAAAATAACCTTAAAATATATCAAAAACACAGAGACAAACCACATATATGCCAACATGCCTGGCACAATGAGCTTAAGCTCTTATCCTGCTTAATGAATAAAGAAAAATGTGTAGCAAACCCATTAGCAGAATGTAGCAGGTTTGACTGCCAATACTAAAAACTGCCAATACTAAAAAACAAGTCAACAACAAGAATATACCGACAATAGCTGAATAATAGAAAATTGAAAAAATATCATTTACGTTATACAGAATACATATATGAAAGTATTAAGATCAATAGCGGGCATATCATTAAGAGACAGACAACCAATGCAAAATTCAAAATATTAACAGGTGGATAAAAACAGGAAAAAAAACTGGAACGAACATGTTAACCGAATGGGACCAGATAGATTAGCGAACATCTGTAAAAACAACAAGCCGTATAGCAGAAGACCCGTTGGAAGGCCGCCAAAAAGGTGGAAAGATAATGTACAGTCAACAAGGACTGAAACAGAATAAAAGAAAGACAAACAAGAGTAATCCTAGTCGCGCGAAGAAGAAGAAGAAGAAGAAGAACATACAATACACAAATATATAACTATATAAATAGGCATTATACAAACGCATAATTCACAAACAAATAATACAAAAAACACACACAGAAAAACAGTTAGAATTTGATATCCCGACGGTACACAGCACTCTTAGATTTTGTTCAGCTAAAAGAAAGTTATTGCCTACAAGATCGAGGCCAACAACTTATTTTGAATATCTGTGATCGACCTGTTGCCATAAATTTAGTTTAAGTAGCATTGATCTTTTGCCCAAAATGTTTATTAGTGGCGTCAATTCTATCTAACATATGCTGCAGATCGTCTAATTTTCGGGCTAGAAGAAATGCTGTACCATCACCATATCGTATAGTTGCTATTTAAATTCCCTTTATTTTAATATCTCTACTTTCTCGTTTGAGAACTATTTAAAAAATATATACTTTAGTATATATTGGTATATATTAAAAAATTTTGGCACTCACAAGAAGGACTATCTTCTGCAGAGCGCATATTGTTTTTCTTTCGGCTATTTATTGATATACCCTTTTTTTATTCTACAAGTGTTCTTTTCATAATACCTTCTTTTAATATTTAATAGTCATGAAAATAGTATACATCCTTGCCTGATATCTTGTTCTGGGTGAAATTCATTTAAAAGGATATCAAGGACTTTTAATGCTTTAGTGGCTTGGTTTTATTGCTCACGTATAACGAAAATGAACTATTGCAGTAAGCCTACTTCTTTTATTATACGTCGTAAGTGATGCCATTAGTTTTTCTCAAATATCTTGTAAATTGTGTCCAGTCATTGGGCGTTTATCTGAAATGCCATATTTTATTGCAAAAAGTAAAGCAATTTTATTCCAGTTTCTTGTTAATTTCGGCATTTCTGCAGTTATCATGTCTAGAATAATTGATCCCTTTTAAGTTTAAACTTTTCGTTCTCTAGTCTTACTTCGCTTTTGATTATTTATAGTTATAGTACATTTAATCCACTAAAGCAAGCGTTGTGCAATAAAGGATTTGAAGGTAAGATCTTTATTAACTAGGGAGTTAGAACATGCCGTGGTTTAGAATTTTTACTTATTTGATATCCCGACGGTACACAGCACTCTTAGATTTTGTTCAGCTAAAAGAAAGTTATTGCCTACAAGATCGAGGCCAACAACTTCTTAGTTATACAATTTTTGCAGAATTTTTAAAATGAACTTTTTTCAAAACGATTTTCGGAATAGAAATTAAAACGTCAAACATTAGTTAAAAATGTAATTTTTATTAAAATCAAGTGTTGCTTGATCCCATGTAAACAATATTTAACGCATTTCTCTTATATTGAATTAGCTAAATAGATAAAATACATTATAAAGCAGATTTCAGTATATAATAGCTTTACAAGTGTCTTGTTTATTATTATATCCTAAAAACTATACTATGTAATATTACATTAATCTACATATTTTTAAGAAATCGTTTATGGGATACAAAGTTCCACTCCAGAGATAGCAAGATTGCGCGTTGGTCCCTTCTTCAATTATATTATTCAAAATTTCGATAGTTTTATAGACTCGCAAGCCCCACAGACACCTAAGTTTCTAGCCATTTCTGCACATGGCACGATGATATCTTCAGTTCTTGGAGCCATGGAAGCAAACAGAAACAAAATAATAAAATTTGGAGACAGCCTACTTTGGGAACTAAGACAAACAAATAATGGAAGTTATTATTTGAATGTTTTATATAAAAATGAAACTGATTTTGTGATTATAAAGTTGCTTAAATGTGAATATGATTGTAATTATAATAAGTTTAAGAAAATAATGTCAAATATTATTGTAAATATTACTCAGTGGGAGTACGAATGTAACAATTGAAATAAATATAATTTGTGTGAAAAATATTCTTTTTTTAGCGTTTTTAATAATTATCAAGACCATTTAAAGATAATTTTTATTAAATTATAAATTCAACAACAAGAAAGCAAAAGTAATTGTAGCAAAACTACAGCAGAACAGAATAAGTATCCATATGAGGAGCTAACGATTATACTTCTTTTAGAAATTCTTGATAACACAGTTTTTATGAACCACTACATTTACATTTTATGTTATATTGTATTCTGTTATGGTTCGATTAAGATAGTTCTTAACGTAGCTACATTAAAAGAGGGAAGAATTCTCAAAACATTAATAAGCACTGAGGTTAATGCAAAAAGAAAAAAATGAAGTCCTTGAACAAAATGAATAGAGTTGGTAAAAGTTGATCTAAACTTGTTGAGATTTTAAAATTGTAAACATCTAGCGCAGGAGAGAAATAATTTACAAAAACTATTAAAGTTTTGGGCTTCTGAGAGTTGTTAAGCTAAACTTTAATCTTGTGTCATAAAAATTATGCCATCACGCATTTCCAAATTAAGTATAGACGTATCCGAGCCCACTAAAATAAAATATTAATAAACTACAACTACAAGAAAAGAAGATGAAAAGATAATGTAAAAATATATTGACAGTTTATTAAAAGAAGAATATATGACAAAAATGAAGATAAACAAAGAGAAACTTGCTCAAACACTATAAAACCATATAAACAGGTTTGATAATACCTCTAAAGACTTATAAACAAACTATTTTCTTGTTGCATTTCTATGTTATGTACTCTAATTAATGGGAATTAACCAAAATTTTGATCGCAAATATGGTATATTTGACGTTTTGATTTGTACTTTTTTTTATGAAAGCCGTTTATTGTGCACAAGTCGTATTGCAACCAATTGGCTTTATATTTTCTATTCACTACCGATACCCATTCCAAGATTCTGAAATCCTGTACAGCTTATACAGGATTAAAGAATGGTTACCAACTATTTTTTAAGTCATTTTGTAATCTCCCAAAAGTGCTTTCGTTTACGTGTGCATGTTATGTGCAAGGAAGTCTGTCTGAACTCTATTTCTGCTTGTTTTCTGCAGTATTTAAGCTCTATTAGCCCATATTCGTCAAATATAAATTTTTCACGTATTTGACCGGTTATGTTTTCCAGTGAGAGTTATATTGCTTTCAGTGACCTAGAACCCATACTAATGTCACACTGATATATGCCACCAGCCTGTAATTCTGTTAGCCTTCTAAGAATATCTTGCCACTTGCCTTTCTGTGCGTATATTAAACCGTTTTAACGTAAAAGCCGTCATGTTTGGTTCTCTTACACACTGCAAGAACAAAAATCTCTGCCTTAAAAGCAGAGGTATATTCTTCTAGTCAAATAGTAGAAAATGTTTACATTTTCACCACTACTTTATATGCCTGCACCTGATACTTCTATAGTCTTGTACCTGTCTGTGTACCAGGTATAACCCTGCAGTGTGAGTTAAGTGTTTCCTCTTTTCCCTTTCCTCTCATTGGCAAATGTCTACATAAAAAAGTATGTTATATTTTGTATAAAGGTTCTTTATATGTGCTAGCTTTGTCATTATATCACTAATACATATGTAATTTTTAGTTTTATCACAATGTTATAAATTTAATACATGTCTGGTTTTAAACTTCACATTTTTCCATGAGTGCGTTTGGCTATTATTGACGTAGTTTCCGCTCTCCTGATTATTGATGAAATATAATGATTCTAAGTAAGCCTCAAGTATAATATTACTTATATTACTTAAGATACTTCACCCACCAGATTTATGTTCTCACTATTTAGGCTTAAAAGACCCTTCTTCTTCTTGTAGTGCCTATCCGTTTCGGATGTTAACGACCATTATGTAAATCTTTAATTTACTGTAGAAGGCCCTAAGCCTCTTTTACTATAGTTAGAGCCTGTTGTATTTTATTTATCACTACACCATTAAATTTTCCGTGTCCAATTAGTAATGGATTAGATAACTGCAGGATATCATTCCCTGATGCTTAATGTATGCTGATAATTAGATCTCAGTAAAAGATATTGAAAGGGTGAACACTCACCCTTTCTCTCACTCACATATCAAAGAGTGAAACAGTGAACACAAGCTCTTAAAAAACCACATATAAAGCTTGATGGGAGAAAAATTTAAATTTAAATTTATTATGGATGTGGTCGATGGACTGACAGGCAGCTGGAAATAAGAACGAGAGGACAACGTTACTTGTACAGAGAAAATGAAATAAATTTGCACTACAGTAGTGCATTGATTAATGATTAGTGCAGTATTATCTGGGGGCTCAGGAGACTGAGATATCGGAAGCTTTGAAGAATACATCAGAGAGGATGTCGAAAGCTCGGAGCTCGGAGCGCGAAGCCTGTTAAGTTTCATATTAATTTTTTAATACAATTAATACAATAATAGAATTTATGCAAAAAAAATTTAGTTAATTTAGTTAAAAAAATTATTTATAAAAAATGGATTTAATCGAAAATATTATTAAAGTGAAAAATAAAAAAACAGTTAAAATAAAATAATGTTACTGTCATTTGTTATGAATAGATAGTGTTTTCTCTTCAGGAACTCATATCAGCCTGTATACGTCTTAACAATGTGATAATTAAATTTTGAACATGAAGTTGGTCCAATTCTTCCAACATTGTCTTAAGCTCCGCACTAAGTTCACGTAAGTTTTTTGGGCGGGGTAGACGAACTTGAATTCGTCTTCTCAGTGTGTTCCATGGACGTTCGATCGAATTGAGATCGGGGCTGAAAGCTGGCCACTTATACGGATAATTCCAATGTCTTCTAAATGTTCATTAACGATTCTACCATGGTGGTGACGCACTTTATTCTTCATAAAACTAAAATTACGTCCTATCAATGGCGAAAAAGGTACCACATTCTAATCTTAAATTATTGTTACATACCCTTCTCCTATTACAGAACCTTTATCAACAATAACTTAGTCAGCACGGGCATCACAACTCATACCAGCCCAATCCATAACTGAGCCTCTCCTATAGGTTATTCTGTCGGCAATATTGCAATGAGTAAATCTTTCTTCTCGTCGTCTCCAGATTCTTTCGGTAGAATTTGGCGTTCTTAATCAAAACTTGGACTCATCTGAGAATGAAACATTACTCCAATCTGCGTAATTTAAATATTCGTATCCCCTTGCAAAAGCAAGTATCGCAGCAAGTATACCGCAAAAGCGATATCCCACGGATCGCGCTGGAGATTAAGCTAGTCTTCTGGATAATAAATTCACTTTATGAAGTTGTAGACAAACTATTCACCAACTTACATTAACATTTCAGCTGTTCAGGCGATTAGCAAGCTCAATTTAAGTTAGAGGTCCATTTCTTTAACACAAAGAGATCAAAAATTAAAATTCACTTTTTAGCATTACCCAGTTATAAAAGTGTTAGAAGGTAAATAACTAATTAGAAGGTAAATCTGACAGGAATGTAGAACGACAATATAAGGTAAGTGT
This sequence comes from Diabrotica undecimpunctata, assembly GCF_040954645.1. NCBI lineage: Eukaryota > Metazoa > Arthropoda > Insecta > Coleoptera > Chrysomelidae > Diabrotica > Diabrotica undecimpunctata. The sequence continues at coordinate 79,077,265 of NC_092805.1, forward strand.
GTATGCCTCTCTTCTTTTTACTATGTATGCATATTGGTTTTTTAGAGGTTTAGCCCATTTTTTTTATCTTCCTTAAGCCGATCGTCTCATAGGTCAAGTGGCGAGTTTGCCTCGCCCTTCAACAAAGGACTAGGTGGTGCCCTTTATTTTTTCCTTTTCATTTAGTACCCAATTCCCTCATTTTCATTGGTACATTTTAATTCGTCCAAATTTTTTAGATATACCCCCTGTCCAAATCTATTGACCCACGTTCCAAAGCTAACTGTTGTGTCCTTCAAAACACATGAGCGTTACTTTGCAAGATGAATTAACTTGCACTGGATTTTCTTTTTCACTTTGCATTCCCCACTTTCCACTCAGACAAGTTACGTTACAATATCAACGACGAAGTGCTAACAAATCTAAAATTATCAAATGGCATAGTTCTAATCGTAGACTGTATTGATAATGCAAAAAATGCTGGCAGTACTACAGGTAGGACAGACCAAGATAAATGTCTCACAAACACAACTGGTTCTGTTGTATAAACTATAAACTTCTTGGTTCTCAGCACAAGTATCGACATTGATAAAATCAAATAGAGTAATCTGTTTCATTTATAATGAAACATGAGAACCCGATTGGGAAATAAGACTGGCATGGGCTGACTTAGATAATCTGTGAGACACGTTGAAATCAGGACTTTCTATACATTTTTTAAGTGGTAGATACTATAGAAGTTTGGAATGAAAATTGGACTCTGGAAGAAAGAAATTTTTTCAGTTAATGACATGCCTGTCATTCCAATCGATTTCAGAAATAACTCTAAATAAAGTACAAATCTCACATGTATTAGTATCATTGACAGAATAATATTGGGTGTTAGCATGCCCAACAATTAAAGATTCCATGGAAAAAATAACTACCTAATGTGGAATTGGGCAGTACAGGTCGCAAGAATGGACTGTAATAGGTAGACTTAAAGATTGATCAAGTGAAAACCCATAGTAAATTCCTTTGGAAATAGTGGACGTCCTCTACCACGTCGGACCGACGATTTTCGGTACATATAACAAACTGGACGTAAATTACACAGGAAATGTATGCACTCAATTGAGGCTTTCGTCCAAGAGTTAAGAAATCTATAAGGTAATTATTGATAATTGAGGAGCCTTAAACTAAGTAGAGACTTAATAATAATACAAAATAAGGATATACCATAAAACATCAGGTATGTTAATACAAAATCACAGTTGTCATCAAAACTAATGATCTGAAGTTTAGATTCAGATAATCACAGTTAAAAGTCGTATAACGATTTAACCAGCCAGCTACTACGATGGGAGTAATGTTAAAGAAGGCAACATGAAGTCACCTCCTTATTTCTTCTTACAATAATGTTTGTTGTAACTGAAAATAAAAATAACAATCTTCAGTAACTGAATCATCTTAAACAAGCAAAAGGTGCTAGAATCTACGGCCCAATCATAAGAAATTAAAGTGTCAATTGTAATGAGCGAAGTATTTTTACGAAATGAGGTGCCCAAACACAGGATATTGTCTGTGTAACCAATAATCTAGTCTTTAGGTGTACATAAGTTTCTAATTTTTAAAAGACATATAAGGAGTCAGATTCATTATGCTCAATATGCTCAATTATTATGCTAAAAATGACACAACCTTAAAAAGAAGGATTATTGGCAGAACGCACTGAAAGAAAAGCATAATTCAAACAGACAACAAATCAGACAAAGCACAATTCATTTATTGTAAAAAAATAAGACAGGTAATTGATTTAATTAGAGATATAGGCAGTGATTTTTAATACAAAATAGTAAAAAATTACTGATAACAACTAAAAAAAAGGTGTATGTGATGTATATGTAGAAGCATTAAAGGTACTTATTTTAAATGAGTTCTTTATGTATTAGTGAAACTATACCAAATAATTGGCTGAAGTTCACATTCACAGCTTTATCAAAAAAAGTAAACGCAAATCAATGCAATGAGCATACATTGATTTGTTAATTAGCGACTTATTAAAAGTGTTTCTAATATTTATTCATGTGCAGATTTATAGCAATTATAAGGGTAAAATAGGAGATGGACTAGATGAAAGACATTATTATACTCGAGTAATTGTACATAACTTGTATTGGAACTAGGTTACTTCCGTTCAAATTGATGGACATTAGAAGACATACTTATCTTAAGTTTAACAAGGTTGTCTATGAATTTTTATACTCTGAACTTTTTTTTTGGTAAAATAAGATTTTACTATACTTTCGTATAGACCATAATTTGATATATTTAAGTTATTAGTTTGATTAAAAAATCAAGTTAATTTAAAAGGAGCAGTACGTATTCAAAAAATTAACCACAATATAAAATATTTTACACTTACAGGTTGACCCTTCATCGGAAAGACTTTGAAGAAGACTGATCTGGATCGAAACGCACCAGCTAGTTAAAATTACAGTAAAGTTATATCCCGAAGTAAACCATACACTTCTGCAGCCTCCAGCATGGTATCATACACGTATTTTTAACGTTTGATGTTCCTTGGATAGTCACTGCAAAATAAACTGACGGAAACAAATATTGAAGACCCATCTACATTACAATAGCCTGTTGCTCTATCAGTTGACGGAAAAAGAGGATCGTCCTACCAAAAAAAGAAAAGTAGTGCTGCGGATAGCGAATTTTTACGTATGATAGAAAAGACTATTTAATCTACTAGTTATCACCCACCACAAACACTCTCTGTGGAATGCAACGATGACAAATTATTCTGCCTATCTTTACATACAGAGCTTCGTAAGGTAACTAAAGAGCAGCGTCTTCAAACTAAAATCAAAATAATTAGGGTGTTCTAAACAGCACAATAGCCTTCATGTCTTATTAAACCATTTTGCAACGTACATAAAGCATTTACAGTTGAATTATTCACACAGCGTACAACTATTTGAATAATGCAAATACCTAAATATTTAGTAGTACGTTTTGGTTTTACTGTAATAAAAATAAAAATTGTCTTACGTCACACTTATGATGAGTTTTTCTTCTGCAGAAACAGTCTGTCTTTTTACATGGGGATAAATCCTCTTTTATAATTTCTAGCAAATCAACGATTTTATGGACGTTCGAAAGCAGTTGAAATCATAGACATGATTTTTTAAATCTGGATATAGAGTCACAAACATACTTTACTTTACTTTACTTAATCAGTAGACCCATTTGTACCTTTCGGTGTTGGGCCGATTATAATACAATTCATTAAATTACAATATTTGACAGTCTTCTGAGGTGTCCTAGTTCTTAACGAACTTTCTCCATTCCTTTCTATTGGATGCCATTTGTGTTGCTTCCTGCCAAGTCTTACCCTTACTGTTCTTCCCTATTGGTTTGGCGTCCCACACTCTTTTTACTTGTCTATTATTATCCGGTTTAGATGTCCGAACCATGCCAATTTTTTCTCCTTGATTGAGTCTAGTATCGGTTTAATTTTGAGTCTTTCTCTAATTTCTTCATTTCTGATTCTATCAGTTCTTTTTACTCCGATCGTTCTTTTGAGGTATTTCATCTCTGCTGCCTGAATTCTGCTATGATGTCTTTTGTTTAATATCCAATTTTTTGCTCCATATGTCACTGTAGGTCTATATATTGTTTTGTATATTGTCATCTTGGTCTTTGTTGATATTTCTTTGTTATTAAGGAATCCCATATTTAGTACTTGGCATAGTTTTCCTGAGTTTTCCATTGTGTTGTTAAGGTCGTCCTCGATGTCTCCTTTGTTGTTGATTACTGCTCCTAAGTATTTGTATGAATTTGTCTGTATTATTTTTTGTTCGTCTATCATTACTTCTATTTTATCTTCCGTTCCTTGTTTCCTTAATATTTTCATTATCTGAGTCTTCTCTTTGTTTACGTTTAAGTTGTATTTGCTTGCTTCTAGGTTCCATTTCTCTAAGTTGTATTTCAGTTTTTTTGCAGTTTACGCAATTAATACTATGTCGTCTGCAAATTTACACATCTCAGCATTTATCATTTGCATTCTGTTCCAACAGATGCAGTATTTCTTGAATATTTTCTTACATTCTTTCACTATGTCACCTATTACATTTATGAATAGCAATGGGCTGAGACTTCCCCCTTGTCTAACTGCTTAAGTTGTTTCAAATGGTTCTGACTGTATATTTAACGTTCTTACTGTATTTGTTGTGTTCATGTATGTATATACTCTTTGTTGCTTCTATTAGTTCTTCACTTACTTGTTTCTTCTTTAGGCTTTCCCATATATCTTTTCTTTTGATTGAGTCGAATGTTTTTTCCATGTCTATAAGGCTCAGATATATTTCTTTATTTTTCTTTAAGGCTTTTTCTATTACTTGTTGCATGGTGAATATATGGTCTTGTGTGTTGTGTCCTTTCCTGAATCCACTTTGTACGTCCTCTAATTTATGTTCTATTTCTTTTCTAATTTTACTTTCTATTATGGTTTCGTATACTTTTGGTGCTACACATAGTAGTGATATGCCTCTATAGTTCTTACAGTCTCTTGTGTTTCCTTTCTTGTATATAGGTATAATTACTGCATTTGTCCATTCTCTGGGTATTACTTTTCTCTTTCATGTTAGGTTATATATGTAAAAAAATTTTTCTTTTGCTTTTACTCCTATATATTTATTCATTTCTAGTGCTACTTCATCGCTTCCTGGTGCTTTTCCAATCTTTATCTTTCTTATTGCTTCTTTCAGTTTTTCTTTTTCTATAGTTTCTGGATTTTCCGTGTTTCTCAGGGACACTCTCTTGTTGTGGCTTTCCTTCTCCATTGTATTCGCTTGATTTCCATTCAGTATCAGCTGGAAATGTTCCCTCTATCTTTCTATTATTGTCTTATCGTCGTTTATTATTGTTCCTTCCTTGTTCATAATTTGTTTCAGTTTCGTTTCTTTGTTGCTTCTTAGGTTTTTCAGTATTCTGTAAAATAATGTTACGTTTTCTGTGCTGTTTTCGTCCATTTTTTTCCCGAATTTTTTCCAACTTTTCTTTTTCTCTTTCTTAACTATCTCTGTAACTTTTGTTCTTTGTCTCTTATAATTTTCATATTTTTGTTGTGTTTTAATCTTGTATGTATTCTTTCCAAAATTTCTTCTTTTCTTTTATTTCTCTTTTCACTTCATCGTTCCACCAATATGTTCGTTTCCCTCTGTTGTTATTTCTTGTAGTTTCACATATTGATTTAGCTCTTTTTATCATCGCATTTTTAAATTTTCCCCATTCTTCTTCTATTGTTACTGTTATTTCATGTTCATTATCCATCTCTTCCTCTAGCCCTTCTGAGCATCTTATTTTCGTTGTTTCTTCCCTTAGTTTATAAATTTTTATTATTTCTTTATGTTTTCTGCTTATGTTCTCATTTCTTTTTATTTCTTTTCTTTTGCTTTTGAATGTGGTTTCTAGTAGATAGTGATCACTATCAATTTCAAAACTCCTTTTTACCCTTACGTCTCTTATCCAGTTCTTCTCTGTTTTTTGCACTATAGTATAGTCTACTTGATTGTTCGTCTCTTCATTTGACTTCTCTTGTGATCTTATGTATCCTTTTATGTTGGAAGTGTGTGTTCATAATCACCAGGTTATTGTCTAGATAGAATTCGAGTAGTAATTTTCCATTTTTGTTTATTTTTTCCTCCCCATAAGAATCGATGACATTGTTCCATTTTTCTGCTTCTTTCCCCACTCTACTGTTCATGTCTCCTGTGATCACAATTTTCTCTGTACAATCATTTATCACTTCTTGTAATTTGTCCCAGAATTCATTCTTTTCGTATTTTGTTGCGTCTTCATCTGGTCCATAGCATATGATTAGGTTTGTATTGGTTTCCTCTGTATCCATATCTATATCTACTCTTAGTATACGTTCGTTGTAATATATCCAATTTTTTACTTTGTTGATACTCTCCTTCTTTATCATGCACGCTACTCCTGCCTGAGCTCTCTTCGTTTCTTCCACTCCACTGTATATTAGTAACATTCCGTTTTCTAATATTATTGACTCTTTTCCTTTTTTCTTTGTGTCTGTTATAGCTACTATTTCAATGTTCTTATCTCTAATTTCTTCCCCCAGTTCTATTTCCTTCCCATTTATACCTCTCACATTCCATGATGCCATTTTCCAAATTGTTTTGTTCTTTTCTGTGTTTAAGTTGTACTTCAATTTGTTTTTACTTCCGTTTGTGTTATTATCTTTAGATCTGCTCATGTCCCTGTTCTGTGCCTGTTTTGTTTCTTGTTCCGTCATTGTGTTTTCTTCAGCTAGTTTTTTTAACAAGTTGGTTCTGTATTGTATGTTACTTTTTCTATCCGGCTTGTCTTTTGATTCCATTTCTACTTAATGCCTTTAATTAATATGAAACCATATCCAATTTTTGTCCTTTTCCCATTAGTCTTTTCATCTGCTGCTATCTTCCTAAGATTTCTTTGTATTTCTATCTCTTTTAATGTAAGGTCATATTCTATATATACTCTATGTTGCTTTTCATTAGTTAACCCTTGACTTTCAGTATTTTCATTTTATCTTCATATTTTGTACCCTATTTATATCTGATTTTACTCCCATTTTTGTTTCTATGAAGTTGTCCAGTTGCTCTTCTTCTATTGTGTCTATTGGTAAGTCTCTCATTATTAGGTTATTTTTCTTCTTTTCTTTCTGATATGCTTCCAAGGATATTTCTATTTTATCTCACAATAGAAATAGGAGTCACAAACATACCGTGAGAAATTCTATCATGCAAAATAGAACGCTTCCTAAACCGTATGTTTTCCCTTCTTTTGTGACTTTTTCATCAACGATACGCCAGCCACAACAAACCTGTTTTGTACAACTCCATTCTGAATACAGATCGAAAACTCAGGTGGAAAATGACTCAAGTGAACGAACGAAACAAAATGGGCGTTTAGAAATGCGCTACTCAAATCGCCTCATCTGAACAAGCTATTAGTGTGCGTTCACACACACTGCTACGACGCGATCGGCAATGCGATGCTTTGTTATGCGATGATATCAAACACTTGTATCTTAAGCGCCTTGTTTAAATAGCGCGCGATTTAGTGCGATGCGACGCGATGCTAGTAGCGGCTAGTATGCGCTTCGGTTTGGTTTTCAAGAATGTTTGATTCCGTCGCCAATAGTCGCATGTCTAGCGAGCGATATGGATGTGGAAAAATTAATAAACAATGTAGAGTTCTTCCGGCGCGGCCCTATGAGATCAACGATCAAAAAACTATCACAATAAGGACTAGGTGAATAAATTATGATTTTAGGTGGAAAGGAGTTACAAGTAAAAAGTAAGTATTAATTACTGTTTATTAGTAATTACGTTACTACATATGTTCTTTCTTATTTGAGGTGTTTGTGATTGGAAAAACATTCAGTCTTTTCCAATATTGTACAGCGCAATGTATCAGCATTTCTTCTGTAGAAAAACTTTCCATATTGCTAAACAAATTTCTTGTACTATATTTACAACTGTCTAGACTCCTAATCAAAAAGTGAATGCTAAACTTCTATAAGACATTCCAGTGGCTAGGAATCTAAAAAACAATGTTTGTAGGATAGATCATCAAACAAAAACCGCGTAGTAATATTTTTAATATACGAGATGTTTTCTGTCAGATTATGCAGCCAAAAAACGGTGGAAATCTCTAAGGGATGTGTTTAGGACCGAACTGAAAAAAATTCTGAAACCTAAATCAGGAGATGCAACACCTTCTTCTTTTACATTTTCTTCTTCTTCTTTTACATCATCATGCCACATTTTAAAGTTTAATTTTCTTAGATTTAATGGCATGTCGCAACATGACTGGCAATCTACCATCAACTGAAGAAAGTGGTATGAAATCTTACTTAATGATGAGTCTGACCTATTATCACAAGATAATAAGATTCTAACTGAAGAATATACTGCAGATGATAATATATCACAGAACTTTCAATGACAATACTTTATTAGATAAGGAAGAACCCCAACCTAGTCGGTTATCCTCTAGTAAGCGCTCCAAAAATAATAACCAAGAGCGATTCATATCTTTGGAAGAAAAAAAAATTAGAGTAAATAGACTCTGCAACTAACTCGATCCATAATGATGATAAAGATTATCATTTTTTAATGAGTTTCTAGCTACCTTTAAATGTGTGAGGACATTAAAATGTGGTTTCTTTGAAAGAAGCAAGAGCTTCTGAATAATTGTACTGTTCACAACCAACAACACAAAAAATCCCATACGAGTATAGTTACAACGATTCCATTTGGTTCACTTATGTCAGATTCCACACTATCTGATTTGCAAATATAAAAATGTGTACGTATAATAATAAAACGTTACTCTATTATTCTTGTGTATTTTTTATACGCATTATAACAGTTGCGCCATTGAAAGACTATATTGGATAGACACCACACTTTTTATATTTCCCACGATTGTGCACGAACGAGACTCCCTGTATTTTTTTGGAGATTTAGGAAAATATTCGATGTGCTATTTTACTATTCAAACTTACCTTAAAATTATTGTAATCCGTTCTTTAACGCCTAACGGTTTCCTCCAGTTTGTGTGCATTTTCTCTACGTAACGAGTTATACCTCTCTGAATGTAATCAAATGTTTCTAGAGACATCCGAAAATATTCCGCAATATATATTTCAGTTTTCTTTCCATCGTCACGTCCGACACAGAAAATACTACAGTGGCGAGCTCAGAAGCATATCATTGTATTGAAACACAAACAGATAATAGGTTGCTATGTAATAGCATAGCATCGCATGCATAGCATAGCAAAGCATCGCATCGCTGATCGAGTCATAGCGGTCTGTGTGATGGTGTGAACGCACACTAGGGCCTAGGCTTGTTGCTAGTGATGTAACGAATATTCGCATATTTTTGCATATTCGCATTCGCGAAATTTGTGCGAATGTTTTGTGAATATGAATGTGTATAAAAAAAATAATTTGAAGATTAGGTTAATAAAATAAAAATCCATTCACTTCCAAGTTTTTTTTATTAAGAAAACTCACTTTACTTTACAAGCTTAGAAAACTACAAAATTAGAAAACAAAAAATAAATGATGCAATGTAAACAAACAAAAACAAATTATTCTCTGAAACTGTTATTATCCTGAAGTTTTTAATTTTAGACAATCATCTTGAAAAAGCTAAGAATTATTCATTATGCAAACTAAAAATAGTGTTTTTATTAGTTGAGTAAAGAGTTTAAACAAACAAACATAAACAGTTCGACTTCAGTTAGATAAGTTCAGGACAATTTATTAATTCAGCAATTTTCTGAACAAGATACGTATAATGGACCCTACACTGTAATGTAATACAGTACATGATTTGTATAATTGTTCTGAAAATTGCTGGATTACTAAATTTATCTGAACTTATCTAACTACACACCTCACGCAAATGAGACTGCCGGCAGTGCCGGAGACGATGTCGGTGGCATATATTCGCATTAGCATTCGCATTCGCGAATGTTCAAAAAATGACATTCGTTACATCACTACTTGTTGCACACTTGCGTCTTTGCAGGTAGCGTGTACGCTGCGAGTAAGATGCGTGCGCATGGTTTGTTTGTTTCCGGTCAATATACATTGAGCGGTTTCACGGCATGGGCGTCGACGGTGTCTTCAGTCTCATCACAGAATACTAATCACAACAAGAAGCGAAAGCTTTGTCGGAACCTTTGATGTTGGGAGGACAGAAATTCAGAGTGACAGTAGCAATAAAACTATGCATTCGTACACGAAGAAAAGTAGTGAGGAAGTCGTTCAAAACTGTAGTCAAGTGATAGTTACACTGAGAAATGAAGTAATCATTTTTAAGTAATCTGTTTTGTATGAATTTTATTTTTTCTGTAAAATTTAATATAACTTATATATTAATTCTGTACTGATAATTAAAAAGTTGTTAAGTCAAAAATATCGATTTGTTTTTTTTAACAAACAAATTACCGTATTAAAAGTATTTCAGTACGTTAAAAAACCGATAAAAATCGATTGAATTTGAGAGTTAATTTCAAAATAGAGATGAAAAGCAGTTGATTTCTATTACTTTTTATCGTTTTTTAAGGTTAATAAAACACTTCATCACTCAAAATCTACATTTTGACTCAAGACTTTTTTACTTATCACTACAGAATTATACTTTTGAAATTTCTATTAACTTTGTCTTAAGGTGCTGACTTTTTTTGTTTCCTGTTGAGGAATTTCTTTGAATGTGAATATCTATTAACCTCCAACACCACGATATTTTCGCTGCGCGTAAAAACTCTGCAGCTGCGGCTAGAATGACTGTATACCCCTTAGATTTCTTTCTATGCATCTGAGGTCTCTGAAACTTCTGGTTGTATTGTAGTAAATTCAACTCGCCAGGACATATCAAATTTATGGTAGGAAAGGGTAAAAAGTTGTAATAAAACAGAATAATAAAAATTTATTGTAATTAATATACACGTATACCTCTTCGATTTCTCTCTATGTGCATCTAAAGTCTCTGAAACTTCTGGTTGTACAGTACTACATTCAATTCGCCTGGATATATCACATTTGTGGTAGGGAGGGGTAAAAAATTGTAATAAAACACAATAATAATAATAGAAATTTATTGTAATTAATACTAATAATAATGTTTATTTAGGAAGCTTAGATTATAATATAGATTTACAAAAAATAAGCATACTTAACACTAAATAAACATGAAAAATCACTGAAATAGAGCTACCGTAAAAGTAGCACCCCTTGTGTGTGATACTTAAAAAATATATGTACAAAAAAGCAAATATTTAACAAATGTATTAATATAAACAGTTACATATGCGCACTTACAAAAATACATTCATTTTAATATAGCATGTGACATAAATAAGTCAATAAATTCAAGAAATATTGTAGTTAGTAAACAAAGTATATTTCGATATTTTTTATTTATTACTATTATCAATTAATCTGCTCCTCGCAGAATCGTGTTATTTTGTTTCCAATCCATTGTTTAGTTTTATAGTGGTATCTATGTTTTTTATAACTCTTAATTTGTTTTAAATTCTCCGGTAGACAATTGTATCACTTGGGCCCTATGTAGCCAACATATTTCTGGAGTATGGATTTATTACATTTAGATAAAATTGCATTATTCCTTATATAACTAGTTTGGTGCGCATGATTGCTAATGTATAATAGTATCCTTTTTTATTTCATGTATGTGTATAAGGGCTTTGTAAGAGGACAATTTACGTACAGTTAAAAATTTATTCTCATTGTATAACAGTTCGCTGTAATATCTTAATTTTTTTCATAAAAATTTAATTAACCACTTCTGAATGTTTATAGAATGCAAGTAAATATTCCTTATTCCGCCCCATTCTAAAAGACCATCATAAGCATGGATAAACATAACCCGCATGGGAATAGAATAGAAATATATGCTTTATTGTCATTGAAAATTTTACAATTTTATGGACGAAGCTTACAAAGACTCAGAGGAAAAAGACAATAACAAATTGCATAATCAACCGTAGGAACTAATAAGTTTAAGCTACTTGATGATGACATTGATACTGTACAAGATATTGTAATTTCTTAGTTATTAATTAAGAAACTCTTCTACTGAATAAAATGGTCTTTCAGATAGATAGGCTTTTGTCATTTTACGAAACTTCGGGAACGATGTTGCAGATTTATGTCGTAAAGGGAGGTCGTTGTAGTTTTTTTGCAGAATATAATATAGATTTGTTTACTAACTGTGAACGGCATCGGTAAATAAACATCAAAGGTTAAATTTTCGTTTAGTAGTCACGATAAGGTCTTGCTGGAAAGACATGTAGGTATTTACGAACTAAGCAAACAGTTTCTAAAATATATAAAGAAGGAAGTAAAATCCCGTGATCTTTGAAGTAGACTCTGCAATGTGTTGTTCTTCTGAGGCCAAACAGATACTTTATTACTTTTTTTATTTAATAATATCAACGGATTGGGCAGCTGTACCAGAACCCCCAAAAGAAAGATCACATCGAAGATGAGACTCGAAGAAAGAAAAATATGCAATTTTGGAAGATTATAAATTGATCGCCTTCGAAACAGATCTTATTGCATAGCAGGCTGAGGCTAGTTTCTTACTTAACAAATCGATATGAAGGGACCATTTAAGGTTGCTGTCTCAAAAAATACCAAGAAATTTTACAGAATCAGCGGTACTGATCTGGCTTTTAAGAGTTGAAGAGCTCCTTGATAGGATAATGCTACTGTTTTATCCAGGTTAAAAGAAATTAAATTAGAGTCGGACCAGGTTTAAGCTGAAATGTTAAATAAGGTTTTTAAAATGGAAACTTTTAAATACAAAAACATATAAAAAACAAAACGACTCAAAACCAGAATTGGAACAGTTTAAAAAATTATGTGACAAATTTCCTAATAAATTGTGAAATCTCAAGCACTGTTGCAGAGAAAAGTACCAAAGGCCAGAATGTATTCAAAGAAATACAAACAATTCGCTTTCACATTATACTTTTTGAACCCAAAACTTAAAACTTTTTAAAAAAAATTCTTTATTTGCCAACTAAACGTTGTTTGGAAGAAATGACTGGAAACATTGTTTGTAAACCTGGATTAACTCAGACCTCTGTATTTAATGCTATCCAGTTTAAAGTTAAGACTATGTCAGAATTGGATAAACATTGTAGTATATGCATTTATGAAGTTGTGCTTAAGTCAAATCTTTATTTTCATTTTAGTTTTGATGAAATTGTTGGATTCTAAAACATGGAGAAAGAAAAAAATCAGTCTGTAGTTGCATAAAACTGTACAGTTATTATGGAAAGAGGACTGTTTCAGAATTGGAAACAGCCAATTGCTTATTTTTTTAATTCAACCTGTGACGCGAACGACTTCACTAAAGTTCTCACTGAATGTGTTACTAAATTATCAGAATCTGGTTTACATGGTCACATTCTACTAACTGATTTAGGTCAAACTTTATAAAGCTTTCCAGAAAATTAAATGTCACTGCTTAAGCTTATTTAATTTTTGATCCTCCACATCTACAAAAATCACCTAGAAATAACTACCGACGCGCATATTCAACCAACAAACTTTCAAAAAATGAAAGTGAAGTTAGCTACTCAAGTTTTAAATGGAACAGTTGCAAGCGGTATGCAGACTTACATAGTACCCCTAGTAACACTACCCCTTTATGCTGCAGGTATTATTGAAATGATAAATAAATTTTGATATATTCAGTTCCACCAATATATGTCACCACATAAATTTAAAAATGTTTTTTTAAGATTTGGATTATCAGCTCAATTACCTCGACAAGATATGGATATTTTTGGATAACTTAAACGTATGTAAAGAAAACATCGATGTATGATCAAGATCTAAACTTCGTACCGGTTGGATGGTGACAATAAAAAGTCTAAACGTTCTTTGGCAGCGACTGGAAAGGGCAGGATTTATTAACTTAAAAGTCAGCGAACAAATCAAGATAGATTAGAAAATTATTTTCGGAAATTTAAGACCACAAGGGGGAAGCTCTGTAAACTCTACTCCAATTCAATGTGAAAGATCATTCAAAAAATTAATTTGTCTTAATTTTTACACCTGGAACATATGAAGTAAGCAGATGACTTAGGGATTATATTAACAGGTTTAAGTAATATCAAACATAATATTTTCGAACTTATAAATGTTACAAAAAATATAAATACCGCTATATCCATTTCAGATTCCAACTACAGGTACAGAAAATGCCTTTACTTATATATGTGGATATTTGATCAAAAAAGCTTGACAAATGCATGATTGCGCTGTGTGTAATAAAGTTTTTCAAGAGGCTAAAATTAAAAATGACTGGTTTATTTACTAGACTAAAAGCATACAGTACTAAAAAAGTGTCGTGTTACATCTGTTCCATGGTTGTGTGGATGCGTGTGTGATAAACTTATTTTCCACGGAAACAAAATAAAAATAATAATAAAATCTAATAAAATGTAACAAAAACTGTTAATCGTAAAACGTAATTAATTCTCGAATGGAAGGTATTATTGTATGTATCGCGGACTGATGCAAATTGTGACTGTTTGATTACTAAACTAAACACACATTCTTTGTTTTAAAAGCCAGACTATAAACTCAAATATTATCGGCCTGTTCTCATGTAATGTCATTGCTTACAATAGAATATTTCGTTTTCCATACATATAAGATTTTCCGTTTTTGTATAAGAATTATTAACTGCGAAAATGTAAATTTTATTATGAGATCTGTTATTTAATTTTTGAATAGAAAAGTTATAATTATTCATAATTAGCTTGTCGCTACACAAATTTATTAACTTTCTTAAAAAGGTAGAATTTCTAAAACTTAATTTAAGGAGATGTCAAAAGAACATTTTCATCATCCATGTCTTAATTTTCCAATATCGTACATTGTAAAACTATTTATCAGATCCTACATTATATTGAATCCTCTGTATTATTATTTTGTTGCCTTAGTAGCAATAATAATAAGTGCATAATAAATAATTTATAAATGAAGTATTCCTAAAAATTGATTTAAAAATTTGAATCTTAAAACAATAATAAGTGCATAATAAAAAACATAAAAAAAATCTTGATAGGAGCCCTCTTAACTTAATCACTATATTATTTGCTTGAGTATATTATATATTGCTATATATATATATATATATATATATATATATATATATATATATATATATATATTGTTATGATATGTAAAATCGAGAAAAATATTGGGTTGATTAAAATATTTCAAAGTTCAAAAACATTAAAATAATTCAGATAAGTAGGATAATAACCAACAAACATTTCGAAGAAGGAAAGTTATTAAATTCTTGGATTACCTGTACTAAACAAAATGTAAGCTATGCATAAATTATTTCTTTGTTATACTTGAGTGACCCGCATAATTTTAAGTGAAATCCAAAGACAATTGAACCGGGTTTTCCAAATACATTAATGCAGTGATTAAAGACAATAGAAGAGATTTTAGAAAGAGGTTTTTGTTAGTTTTTAAGAATTATAGAAAAATATTATTTGTAAATAAGTTTTAGGAAATTTTATAATTATAGGTAAAAATTTGTTTGTTATCGAAATGAAAAAATGGGGGAATTGTGACGAGTTTTGATTGGCGGAGATTGAAAAAGGTGGGATAGGTATGTAGGAATGAAAGTTTAGCTAGATTTAGGGGAGAGAAAAGATAATCAGTTGGTTTTCCAAGTCTGTAAGACGAACAGTGATTGTTCTCTGGCGGTTCCCGAAATATAGCAAGCAGTAGTGTTGAATGTTAGTGAGTTTTTGTGGAGTTAGTGTATCTGACAGAAGCTGAAGCAGCAAAATATTGTAAGTCATATTTCTCTACTTATATTCCAAGAGTCACTGTTCAGGCCAACGAGAGATTCAGTTTATCGTAAAGAGAAGATATTCCAAGAGTCATTTTTCACTCGGGCCAACGAGAGATTCAGTTTATCGAGAGGAGAAAGGCTATCATAATTTGAATGATTTGTGCTTTTGAAGGAGATCATTAAGGACGATATACTTGCAACAATCGGTTGTAAGATTGCTGATTACATAGGGAGCGGTTGAGAGGAGATAATATAGTCTACAAGGAACAAGGATTTGGACCACTCATCATCAGAGAGAGATATTTTTGTTTTCTGCAGTTTTTTTCTTTTATTGATAACACAATTTTTACACTTAATTTAGAAAGGATATAAATATTTTGATTAGGAGAGTTAGAATAGTTTGGGATTTTGAGATTTCAATTAATATAGTTTGTACTATTAATTTTGATTGTTCACGTACGTAGAACAAAATTTTGAGAATCATTATATGAGATTTGTTTATTGAAAACTTTTGAGTGTGAATTATTTCATTATTTTTATTTCAATATACAGTGTTAGATCATATGTGTTTTTTATTATTCCGGTATTCTTTGGACCTTACCTTTCACATGTAATAGCATAGATATGGAAGCACGAATTTAACCCTGAGATAAAAGAATTAAAAATTGTGATAGAGTCATAATCATATCATTTAAATAATTTTAATTAATCAAAAAAATGAATTAGCTAATTATTGCTTGGCGCACCAAGACTTTGAATATCACAATAACTGGCTTCCAAAACGTGGGGCTTGAAAATATCGCAGCTTTACATTTGAAGGAAGGGAAAGAGATCTGGAATAAGTACAGGTGATCCAGAGATAAAAACATATAACATTGAGGGAATTTAAATTTGAAAGTAGTTTGACAATTTTTCCAGGGAATATAAATTTGATTTATTGATTGATCGTAGTTAGTGGATATTTACTGCTATTGAATTATTTGATTTTATTTTCTTTACCAATCGTACATTTGATATTTATTTTGAATTATTTGAATTTTACTGATTGCATATTTGATATTTGTCGTGAAAATTTAATACATTTGGGGAGAAATATTGTCGTGTTCTGAAACATATAGAGTGCTGTAAAATTTCACATTTGGCGGGGACAAAAACAGTAACGAAAAGAAACAACATGTCGACCACAAGAAGTCAATACAAAATGCAAGAAAGGAAGGAGGATAACAGAGAAGAGGAAACAATTGTTGAAGAAGGATCGGATAATGAAGGAAATGTTACAATAGTTGAGGAGAAAAAAGAATTATCAGGAATAGAGAAAATATTACAACTAATGCAATTACAGACACAACAAATACAAGAATCAACAAAACAAACAATGAATGAAACAGCAAAGAGAATGGAAGAAAACCAACGGGAAACAAGACAAGCAATAGAACTAAATAACAGGAATATAGAGCAGCGTTTGGAAAACTATGAACAAGAAATTAAAGGATGTGTTGAGGGGATAAAGAAAGAACTGATACAACAGATAGAAGAAATAACCATAAAGAATGCAAAACAAGAGACAAAGATAAAAGATATCCAAAATACGATGAAGGAAATAAAGATTGTCCAGAAAAAAGAATTAGAACAGTTAGAAGAAAAATTTGAAATGGCGCTACAAGAAGACAGGAAGGAAGTAGAAAGAAGATTAAAGCAAAATGAAAAACAAATGGCAGAAATTGAACTAAGAGGGGTAGAGAGAAAAGAAGTTATCATCCATGGAACAAGCGAGGCGAAAATACAATTTGGCGGGGATATTCGGAACAGTCTACAAGGAACAAGGATTTGGACCACTCATCATCAGAGAGAGATATTTTTGTTTTCTGCAGTTTTTTTCTTTTATTGATAACACAATTTTTACACTTAATTTAGAAAGGATATAAATATTTTGATTAGGAGAGTTAGAATAGTTTGGGATTTTGAGATTTCAATTAATATTGTTTGTACCATTAATTTTGATTGTTCACGTACGTAGAACAAAATTTTGAGAATCATTATATGAGATTTGTTTATTGAAAACTTTTGAGTGTGAATTATTTCATTATTTTTATTTCAATATATAGTGTTAGATCATATGTGTTTTTTATTATTCCGGTATTCTTTGGACCTTACCTTTCACATGTAATAGCATAGATATGGAAGCACGAATTTAACCCTGAGATAAAAGAATTAAAAATTGTGATAGAGTCATAATCATATCATTTAAATAATTTTAATTAATCAAAAAAATTAATTAGCTAATTATTGCTTGGCGCACCAAGACTTTGAATATCACAATAATATATATATATATATATATATATATATATATATATATATATATATATACTAATAATAAAAAACTAACCATAGATAGATAAACAGGTGTTCTACAAGATTTATTGTAATATTGAACAAAGTATGATAAAAAATTACACCAATTTTAAATACACACAACGCAGAAGTATAGGGATATTTTTATAAATAGACGTATTTTCTTTACCTGTAATAAACTTAAAAAAAGTAATACAAAATTTGTAGTTAAATTGTTGTTTAATATGTCAGAAACCATAAATTGCAAAAAAACAGAAAATTGGAACAAAAAAAAATATATTGCAAATCACGCATGTTTCACATACGACCATAAAATCTCAAAAATACGGAATAAAAATTAGATTATTAAGATTATTAAAATATCCTTAGACTTTTGCGTTGTCTGTATTTAAACATGGGATAATATTTTCAATTTTCTATCCCCCCTTTTTATTTTGTTACTTTTCAGATCCGCGTTAAAATATTTTAAAGAATAAAATAACCGTAAACGAATAAATAATTTTATAACATATATATATGGAAATGAATCACATGGATGTTTAAAAGGAACTTCTTTCATGACCCTAAGGTACGAGTGAGATATTTCACCTTTAGTAAATATTTCTTCAAATGAAGAACAAAACATTATTTCTAATTTATAAATATATTGTTCGAAGTTCTCACTTGGAGTTCTCAGTCCCCCATAATCACATTTATCAATATTGTATGCTTTAAAATGTGTCAATAACAAACTACTATCTAGTTCTTCTATTTCCTTTGAATATTTAATACATATATGACAAACGTGAATATTGAGAGCCTTTTTAATTAAATAACCACATACATATTGAAAAGCATTTTGGGTTGTTAGTTTTTCTGTTCTGTAATCACAATCTGGAAGCGAAATAGCCTTCACTGGAGAGTATTGTTCACTACAAGTTTTTTTTACATTTAAATCCATTAAACGTTTATCTAAATCATCTTTGCAATTCATTTTGTTAGAATGCATAAAATTTTGACAAAATAGTTTTTTAAATGCCCTCTGAAATTGTATGGGAGTTGGATTGATGGAATTTCCACCTTGTTGTCTTATACTACCAAAATAATTTTCCACGCAGTCTTGGTTAAGTCTTCTTGTTTTTAAGTATTTAAAATCATGAGACTTTAAGTTATCCCAAAGCTTTTTAACATCATTCATTGTTACAATCCAACACTTTTTTGATCGCGAACGACATGTTACATCTTTTCCTGTTTTATCTAATATTTTCAGTTTATGTACCAAATCTATCATAGAATCTAGGTAATTGATCTGAAAATCAGTTCCCTCAAATACATTTTTAAATTTGTTAGGATTATTCTTATCAGTAGAATTTAAAATATCAAACAAATTATTAAATTTTTCAATAATTTCTATTGTTCCCAATACATCTGATGGAAGAATACCAAGAGAAATATATGTATACATAGAACTTGCAACAGTGTTACTTAAAATTTGAGATGCTAGTTTTACTCGCATTTTTTCAAAAGATGTAGGATATATATGGGAGTGTGTTAGTTTTGGTGCACACTTATAGAACTGCTTTTTATCTTCATGATAAAAAGTTTCTATAAATGACCAAGATGTTTTTTTGTCATCAAAATAAAAAACATTATTAATTAAGTTATTTCTAGCGGCTTTAATTGACATGGATCAAATATATAAATAATTTTTTGTCCATTGACATCAAATTCTGAGTTAGCTGAAGAAATCCCCAGTAATTTACTCAATTTTAGAAAATTTGATCCCATATCAGTAACAAGACAATTCACATATAAACCTGATTGAAATAGTTTAGAAATACATTCTTTTATAATAGGAAGAAGGTGATTTGCTTCAAAGGTACTGTTTACAAAGAAATATGCTAGTTGTTGTTTCCAATTTGAATATAAGCCTCGAACCATTATCACAAGTACATTTTGTGCAATTATTGATTCCTTTTTCCCATTTCCTATATCATATAGACCAACAATCTCATCACGACCTGTATCAAAAAATAAATTACTTTTAATAGACATTTCATCAATACAAATACTACAGTGCTTGTCCTGATCTAACATTGTGTTCACTTTTAACTTTAGGGCATCAAATATTTGGTCATTATTCAAACCAGGTTTACAGACCAAATTTTCAGTAATTTTTTGAAGACTTCGTTTTGAGGGCAAATACAATATTCTTTCCATAAAAGCATAGGCTCTTGGGCCCAAAAAATATAGTGTTAATGCAAATTGTTTATATTCATCAGAATACCTTCTACTTTTTGGACATTTAGTTTTTAAAATTGCTTGATCTTTCACTATTTGTGCTAGGGATTTGTTTAAAAATTTGTCACACATTTGAAAAAAATTTTTTAAAGATTTATTGTCTTCCTTCTGTTTGGAAGATGCATATGCTTTCTTTGCACTTGCACGCAATTTTTTTATTTTCAGTCTTAGCTTCTTTTTCCTGGGTGTACCTCCCGACAACTTGGAGGGGGTTTGTGTTTCAGCTGTGAAACATTCTGGAGTATGGGGCCTAGGTGGGCTAGACACTTCCTGCCTATTAACATCTGAAATATAAAAATATATTTAATAACCAAATAACATATAAACGTTCAAAGTAGATATGTTAATGCTTATTAGTGATTAGTTGAATGCATAATACAGTTGTAGGAACAATAAATAAAATTACCTGTTAACAGAAACTCTTCCATCAAAGTATCAGTTATACTATGGTTATCATCAATTGGATTTTTAATGGCAACTCGCTGCACAATATCTATTTCTGTTATACCTAAAACCACAACATAAATATTACTCAGTATGTAACCATAAGATATATGTTCTTAATAAGGCTGATTAAATTAAATTTCACAATTCCAGATCTTGGTTATACCTATTATGAAAAACAACAAACAACTTTGTATATAGTTGTAAGTAGATACTGATTTTTATATGACTTTTATAATAAAGCACTATAATTGTGAATAAATAAAAAGTATCTACCTTCCAGCCTTATGACTTTCTTTAATGGTTCGTCTGTGTGTTTTGAATACTGAAGAGTATGTGAGAAAATCGTTGGATGCGCTTGTTGAAACAATCTCTTCCGTGTGTTTCCTTTGTACATATACGCCGGTTCGAAATGTTTCTCGCACATTTTATAATTTGTATGCAATTTAGCATGTTTGGAAAGCAGATCATACCTATTGGCCGCTTTCAGCCATAATTCAGCTCTAAAAAAAAGTGTATTTAACTAAAATATAAACATTCAGACAACATTTGTAATACGTTTGAATTTAAAATTTAATTTGTTTACCTGCTACGATCAGTCGGTATTGAAAAGAGACTAACTCCTTCACCAGTTTTCGATGGGCACCCACGAAAAACACAATAAAATCCTCCCTTTGGTGCAGTCATCACAATAAGTTTATTTCACAAATATATTAAATTAACTAAATAACTAACTAACTAAATAACTAACTAAATTAATTATACTAACTATTAAAAAACAAACACCAAACACTTCTCAATACATAAACAAACAAGACATCAAAACTACATAAAACATGGCGGATTTCGCACATGCGCAAAGAAATTTGGATTGCGAAAAAGCCCTCCGTTTCGCTTCTGGTTGTGATTAGTATTCTGTGGTCTCATTAAAGTGATCAGAATCGATTACTTATGGGAATATACAGTAAGGAAGTACTGAGTACTGTGGCTATCAGATGTTGAATTAATAGTCGGTTTGTCAATCTTTATCTATGATTTTTCAACTATTTGTGTGTGTTTTGTGTATATGTTTTTATTTTGTTTTATAAATAAAAACATTCTAGATAGGTATCACAAAAAATAGACCAAAAATGATTCTAATAAAAAAGTGTTTAAATATATTATTTCGTAAAATTAAAGTAATTATTTAGCTAATAACAAAACTTTCAGTATTCTACTGTTGTCTAAAAAATAATAAAAAAAAACAGTTTAAATATTAAATGAACATTAAAAATATAAATTAAGTATAAATAAAATAAATAAACACTCTAAAATATATCACAAAAAAATAAAACAAAAGCTTTCTTTAGAATATAAACTGTTTAAAAATATAATTTTGTCCAAGTTTTTTGGTAATAGTCGGTTTCAACGATCATACATTAATTGCCCTGCCTTCGAGAAGACTCATTTAGATGTAACCGAGGTCCCAGGAAGAGATAAATATTTTTGTGCCAGTTCATATAATTCTAGAAACATACCGCTATACTCATTCCAAAACTAAAAGGGGCATTTCGTCCTGTTCAACATAGGTATTTGTAAATTTGTTTTACAATAATTAATGCAGTGGCTGACGGTGTCTCTATGGATTTGGTATGCGACATTTTGCTATCAAAATATGTCCATAAATTTTTACTGAGATCAAAAACTGTAGTGGAACTTGAGGTATATTGAGTTTGAGGTTCAACATTATTTTCTTTATTAGCGTTCTTTTCACTTCATCAGTTAACCATGCTGCTGCATTTTTAGCATTTTCTTCTGTGTCGAAAGCCAACGACTTAAATCGAGGGTCAAGTAATGTAGCACTGGCCACAACTTTATCTATCTCAAAAGGTGCAAGTCTTCGACCTATGGTTTCTAAAAGAGAATTTTTTAATTGAATCCCAACCGGTGTTGTCGCATATGTTATATGCTTTAAGCTATGTTGGAGTCCCCTGATCAAAGAAATAACTAATGAAATTGTCGAAAACTTTTCAGCCAACATAGATGTCAGGACTTCAACTGGTTTAAAAATGGGTACACAATCTCAAATAATACTTCATTCAGTAGCATCTAAACTTGTAGGGGCTTTGGTCAAACTTGTTAATGTTAATGGATCTTTAATTTCTAATAATCTTTTTACCATAACTAAACTAGAATTTCATCTTGTTGAAACACCCTGCTTGACTTTTAAAATTGGAAAGGCCATTTGTTCTTGTGTACTAGTTAATTTCTCATTGGCAACCAAACTGTGCTTAAAATACCCAACAAGATTCCTCCATTTTTAAAAATCACAGATAATGCATCATTTTGTTTTAAACTGTCTTCTTCTTCTTCCTATGCCGTCCCCATTAACGGAGGTTGGCGACCACATTTTTAAAAGCTTCTCTGTCTTTTGCAACGTGGAATAATTCGTCTACAGTCATGTTTGTCCAGTCTCGAATATTTCGCAGCCATGACTTCCTCTTTCTACCTATTCCCTTTTTGCCATCGACTCTACCCTGCATGATGACCTGCAGAAGACTGAATTTATTATTTCTTAGTATGTGTCCAAGGTATGCAGTCTTGCGTACTTTTATCGTTCTCAACAATTTTTTGTCTCGACCCATCCTTCTCAGCACTTCCTCATTGGTGACCCTGGCAGTCCATGGGATTCTCAACATTCTCCGGTATATCCAAAGTTCAAAGGCTTTAATCTTTTTAACTATTTGCGCTTTTAGTGTCCATGTTTCTACCCCGTACAATAGTTGCGACCAGACGTAACATTCAACAAACCTCAATCTCAGCACAGTATTCAGATTTTTGTCACAGAACAATTGTTTGAATTTTAAGAACGCTGCCCTTGCCATTTCTATTTGTACCCGGATCTCTTGGTCTGGATCTAATTCTGTGTTGATGTAAGCTCCCAGATATTTATATTTTGTCACTCTCTCTATTTGCTGTCCACCAAGAGTTAGTTGTTCATTATTTATTGGACTCCTTGATACTATCATAAATTTGGTCTTATCTGTGTTGATGTCAAGTCCCATTTGAATGCGTTCACTATTTATTGCATCTAGTAAAGTTTGTAGTTCTTCTATACTCTCAGCCATAATTACCGTGGCATCTGCAAATCTCATGGTGTTTATGATTTCTCCACCAATTCTTATTCCCTCTTTTCTTTCCCATAAGGCCTTTCTGAATATGACCTGTGAGTACACGTTGAAAAGCGTCGGAGACAAGACGCATCCTTGCCTAACCCCTCTCGCAATCGGTAAATTATTTGTTTCTATATCGTTCACCTTTACTACTGCTTTCTGGTTCCAGTATATAGCCTTAATAAACTCAATGTCTTTTTTGTCTAAATTGATGTTTTTTAATTCATCTATTAACTTCATATGCTGCACTCGGTCAAAGGCCTTCCTAAAGTCTATGAAGCATACTATGCACTCTTGTTATATTACCGACATTTCTGCAAGAGTACCGTCAACGCAAATAATGCCTCTCTTGTACCCATGCCTCCTCTGAAGCCAAACTGAGTTTCATCTATCTGCTCCTCACATTTCTTATAAATTCGGTTTTGAACAATTTTCAAGAGAATCTTTAAAGGGTGGCACATTAGGCTTATCAATCTATAGTAGATCTGGGATTGTTGTTTTTTGGTAGAGGTAAAAATATCGATTTAAGCAATTCTTCCGGGATGTTGCCCTCTACATATATATGTGGTTGAGAATTCGGGTGAGTCTCTTTATATTACCGTCATCTAAGGCTTTTAACAGTTCAACTGGAATTTGATCAGGACCCGGTGCTTTTCCTTGTTTTACATTCTGTAGGGCATTCTTTACTTCTGAGGGTAAAATTTGTAGGTATTGTTTTTCTTCACCTATATTTTGTTCATTTTCTCTCTCGTCATGGAACAGATGGATTATATATTGTTCCCATACTTCCTTTATTTTGCTCTCTTCAGTAAGTATTTCTCCTTCTTCTAAAGTTAAACTGTCTACAATACATAAATTTAGAGTATGTGCAACACAAGGGTGGTGGTGTTTTTTCAGAAATTCGTTAATTGCACATTTTACGTTACTGCCGTTATCAGAAACAACAGTAACAATCCTACTAATTATTTCCCATTCGTTTAAAATAAGCTTTATAGCGTTGCCTAATATTGTCCCCATGTGGGGTCCTAAAATTTTGCTTGTAAATAACACTTAAGAATTTAGTTTATTATTATGAACATAGTGACAAGATAGACTTATGTATGCTTTGTTACTGTCAGATATCCATAGGTTTGTTGTCAAAGAAACAAATTTTATTTCCTTGAATACCTCTATTATTGCTGACCTTACCTTAGAATATTGATTAGTTAAGAATACATGGAGTTTAAATTATTAACAAACCCCCTAAATCCCCTATTTTTTATGAATGCAAATGGTTGGTAATCTAAAACAATAATTTTTAGTACACTATTGTCTATTTTACACTTTACGTCATCATTAAGTTCAGTAGTGCAGGGACCTCCAAAATAATCTTAATTGTTTTCTTCTTTTAGGAGGGGGCTGGGTTTAAGGTTTAGGTTGATCGGCTACATGAGGGACATCTTCTCTGGCTCGGCTGCACGAAGGTTGATTTATAAAATCTAGTTGCATTGGAAGAGTTTGATCATCGGAACCTTCAACTGCTTCTTTAAGTTGAAATGAGTGTATTTTTGTTAGGTGTTTTTTTTATTGATTGTACTACCATAATATTTAAGGATTTTTTTTTGGAAAAAGAACACTCAGCCTCAGTTTTATTATTATTTTTGTAAAAAATCCAAAACCAGCGAGTTTTCCATTTTTAACTTTCGTTGACTCTAAAATTAAAAAAAAAACTTGAATTAATAATTTTTTAAATATATTATATGTTATTATAGTCACGTACAGTTAAAGCCAAATAAAGTTGCGTGTACGTCACCAAGGTCGTAATTCCATTGTATGTGTGGCTACATTACTATAGAAAAGTGTATGTTACTTTAGTATGGTAAACAATCACTTCTAAAAATAACTCGATTAATAAAAGAACTTTTGTAAAAAAATATTGTACAATATAGCTTTTTTGGATTTAGACGTCCCTCATTGTAAAATTTTGTGTTGAAATGTTCATGAAGAAACCACCAATTAATTACGGAGTATTAGTCACTATCAGAAATATTGTCATGTTGCCGCGTCGTTTGGTGAGTTTTCAATCAGTGTTTTGTGACTTTTGTACTCGTGTTATTATCGATTTTTGAGGTTATATTGTGAAAAACATTTACTTATTTCTCAAAATGCCCAAACAACTGAACAGTCGATGCAAAGAACTAGTGGCTTCATTAGTTAACTATTTTGAAGAAGAAAGGAAAAATAGTGACCCTTTGTTAGCCCTTAATGCATGCTGTGCAAAAGATAATATGCGAATGAAATATCATTACTTTACTTTACAAAAATTTGTATTATTTTAGCGTGTAGCTGCTGGTTTAAAAATCAGTGTAAGAACAGTAAGCAGAATATGTCAAATGCAGAAAAAAGGTGAACAGTTCGAGTCACCAAAAAAAAGCGTTACACTAATAAACGAGTAACAAATACAACAACTTTATATACAAGCTCTATTCGTGATTCCATTTACAATATGTACCTGAGAAGTAAGTATGATTATAACGAATATACATTTAACATAATTTTATTTCTGTATGCTTTTAGAACAGCACGTACCGGTTTAATCAAAGTGGTCCCAACTGAGAGATAAAGAATTTTTAATGGTAATACCACTTTTTTAAAAATATTGTATCCACTCAATCAAATTTATCCACTAAAGTATCAAACAACTTGGGTTTGAGTGGATAAAGGATAATCAACGACGAAGAGTTATGGAATTACCTGACGTTGTTTGTAAAAGAGTACAATTCTTGATAACTTATAAAGAAGCGAAGGATGAAGGTATATACCAATTCGTGTTTCTCGATGAAACTTGGAACTGGTCGTTCTTGGAAAAATGAAAATATAAAGAGTGTTAAAACCACTAAAACGGATGGCAAAAGGTTTGTTGTATTAACGTAAGTTGTTATATGAACATTTAAATAATATCATTTCAGATATATTATACTCCATGCCGGAAATGAAACCGGATTTATAGAGGGTGCTGAAGCAATATTTTGTTCAAAATCTCAACTTACTAATTATCCTGAGAAAATGAACCAGGCAAATTTCTTGAAATGGTTTGAATATCAGTTGCTGCAAAGCTTAGAGAATCCTTCTCTAATAGTACTCGATAATGCACCTTATCACAGTATGTTATTGTATAACACTCCGAATACAGGATGGTCAAAAAGTGCTATTGAGGAGTGGTTGACAAAAAAAGCATTCCCTATTCCCATATGATGTTCAAAACAGAACTGTTGCCCATCGTTTCTCAGTAAATATACAGATATAATCTTACATATAAGTGTAATTTATTTTAAACATTTTTTTAGAAATCAACCACAAACCAAGTATATATTGGACGATATGGCAGAACGGTATGGACACAAAGTTTTACGTCTTCCTCCTGGAAGACTTGGAAATTAGTCCAATAGTAATAAATGTTATTAGTGAAGAGAGAGTGACACTAATGTGGAATCAGATTTAGAAAAAGTTTAGTTCGTTGATGTTGTTTTTTTAATGTCATGTTTTGTCTTTAAAAATACGTTCATTATTAAAAAATATTTTATTTTACTGCTTGTGGTTCTATTTTTATTATATTTATTGTTTGGTAACTCAGTAATAACCTTACTACTTTTATTGTGGAATTCCTTACTTTGTTAAATCTATTCATGAATGTAATTACCAAAAAACAAATGAAAAAAAACACTCATTTTCAAATTCCATTTAATATAGTGTGAAATTTGGTACCTTCACCTTTTTTGTTTACTTCAGTTCTTTTCTGTTAATTTTCATACTTTATGAACCATCTGACAACGCTGCAAATGTTGACAATAATGACGTGAACGCAACTTTATTTGGCTTTCACTGTATTGGAATAATTTTTAAGAATATGTCAAAAATTATTTTCCATAAAATTATGGGCAAGAGCACTTATTATAATTATATGAAATGAATTGAAAAAAAAAAAACAAAAACGTGAAAAATTTGGTTAAATGTTACTTGGCTCCCCGGGGCAACAATAAACGTAGCCAGGATATTAAAAAAATAAAATATTTTATTTTCGCACAATATAAACACTGTTACTATACACTGCATCTGCAAGTACTAACAAAAAGCAGATACATTTTTTCGAATTAGATTTAAGAAATTGTCATCTACTAACTATCTGTAGTAATTTAGCAATTCCTGTTTTGAGGTTTCTGGCTTCATTGCTAAATACATATATCAGTTTACAAAATAATTGACAAATATATATAAATTTACAAAATAATTTACAATATTTAGCTACATTTAAAGTAAAAAATAATAAAAAAGGTAAAAGAAATAATAAATTAGACTTACTCACAATCAATTTAATTTAACTAATCAGACGACCGATTTCGCTTTCTACAATATGCAAAGCATCTTCAGGTCACGATACAAAGTTAAATAAATGATGCCGGTACTCTATTAATTGATGGTTGAAAGAACATGGTTCAAACTATCTTGTATTGTTGATTGGAGAACTCAAGTCAACTATTGTAATTGTTTAACAGTAAACAGGGAAGTTCTTGAGGAGACAGATTTTATCCAATGAAGTAGAGATAGGTGAAATGTAATTGTTTGTTTGATGAAAGTAATGTTCTATACCATTAAGTTCTTTAAAGTTATTTATATTTATTCTGGAGATATATTTATGAAATGTGTGTTATTTATTAAGATTTTTATTTTTATTTTGGGAGGTGACAGTTGTAAGACAATGAATAAGAATAGATGTACAAATTGTGTGGGTGTGCAATTAGATTAGCTTGTAATTATCAAATTTCTTTGATAGAGTTATCTTGTAATATGTGGCAAATGGATGTAAAGTTCACTATATAAAGTTAAAAATTAAAATTGAGACACTTAAAAACACACAGAAAACACACAAAAACACTTAAAAAACGGGGGGACGAAACAGACATTAAATTTAAAAAAGTACGAGATTTTAAAAAGTACAAAAGTAAGAGATGTAGTTCTTCCAAATCCTCCCCATTTTTTAAATTTAATGTCTGTTTCGTCCCCCCGTTTTTTAAGTGTTTTTGTGTGTTTTCTGTGTGTTTTAAAGTGTCTCAATTTTAATTTTTAACTTTATATAGTGAAGTTTACATCCATTTGCCACATATTACAAGATAACTCTATCAAAGAAATTTGATAATTACAAGCTAATCTAATTGCACACCCACACAATTTGTACATCTATTCTTATTCATTGTCTTACAACTGTCACCTCCCAAAATAAAAATAAAAATCTCAATAAATAACACACATTTCATAAATATATCTCCAGAATAAATATAAATAACTTTAAAGAACTTAGTGGTATAGAACATTACTTTCATCAAACAAACAATTACATTTCACCTATCTCTACTTCATTTAATAAAATCTGTCTCCTCAAGAACTTCCCTGTTTACTGTTAACTAATTACAATAGTTGACTTGAGTTCTCCAATCAACAATACAAGATAGTTTGAACCATGTTCTTTCAACCATCAATTAATAGAGTACCGGCATCATTTATTTAACTTTGTATCGTGACCTGAAGATGCTTTGCATATTGTAGAAAGCGAAACCGGTCGTCTGATTAGTTAAATTAAATTGATTGTGAGTAAGTCTAATTTATTATTTCTTTTACCTTTTGAAATGGACTCACACAAGCAACACATTCATGATTTAAAACATAATATTTTATGAACGCTTTTTATGCTTGACTGTCTTGACACTCGATATAAAGTTAAATACTTCCTAATACCGATTTCTAACCATTCAATAATCAGTAAATACTTATCACTCAACACTCAATTGTATACTAGACTCTATTGTAACTCCGAATGACCCAAACATTACTGTAATTTCTGACCGTTCTATATTCGGCAGGTATTCATTTAATTCAGAAGGTGTTCCTTTGTCTGGAACAATTGTTGCCGAAAAAGCGTTGTTTTTCAACATTAAATTGAATGGCGATCCTTCATTCAAAGGAAGCAGCGGTTGGTTGGAAAAGTTTAAAAATCACTACGGTATACGGGAACTGATAATCGAAAGTAATAAATTGAGCGCCACAAGTTTTGAAGTCGTTGACGAATATAAAAGAAAGTTTCAAGCTATGATCGATGAATATGGTTTGATAGGCGATCAAGTGTTCAATGAGGATGAAACTGGTTTAAACTACTAAGCATTGCCAACGAAAACACTCGCTGCGCTTTTTGAAAAATATGCACCCTGATTTAAAACGCAAAAGCAACGAATCACAGCAATGATGTGTTCAAATGCAAGTTTTTACCATCGCCTTTCTTTATTATTGATTGGTACAGCAAAAAAACCACGTTGTTTCAAGGGCATAAATATAAACGCGCTTTCCGTTAACTACTACGCACAGCATAATGCATGGATGTACCAGGAAATATTCGCTGACTGGTTCAAAAAGGTATGTACTTCAAACCAAAATTTGTTTATCTATTTCTCTAACATCTTGTTTTTTAGGGTTTTATACCAGACGTTTGATAATACTTGCAAGCAAAAAAATTGCCACCAAAGACGATTCTCATTTTGGACAATGCACCTGCCCATCCTGAAGCCGATATGCTGCGAAGTGACGATGGAAATATCACGTGCTCTTTTCTGCCTGTGAATACATTATTGATACAGCCAATTGATCAATCGGTCATTGAAACATTCAAAAAATATACAGAAAAAATTTATTCAAAACCTAGTTATGGGAGAGGAATATTCTTTGCCAGAATACTGGAAAGCATACAATTTAAAACATGCAGTCGACAATGCTGTGGATGCTTGGGCTGATGTTTTGGAAGTAACGCTGAAAAGAGCGTGGAATAATATAGCCTGAGTCAACTCAAGATGACATGCCCCCTTGATAGCCGAGGGTAACAAATGAAGTTATGGCTGAATTAACTGTTTTGTTTTCGTTACCTAAAGATGACATAAACGAATGCTTTATTTGTGATGAGGACGCAAACGGCTATCGATTGCCGACAGATGATGAAATCGTTGAAATGGCAACAGAGGCAGACGAAATATATTCAGAAGCTGACACAGACTTTGACGGTGGCGATGTTGCAACTCACAAAGATTTGCGTAAAGAAGCTAGAGAAGCTGCATCGCACTTACAACAATTCATCGAGTGGTATTCTCGGCAAGAAGAAGCAAATAAGGTAGATTTGGTGATTTTCTGTCGATTAAGAGATTCAGCCGTTGCAAAATGTGAAGTAGCAATAAAACAAATAAAGATTTCGGAATATTTTAAATGAAATTGATTCGACTGTACTAACATAAATCCCTCTTATGTTGTCAAATAAAACATACAAATCAAATTTGAGAGTTATACTATGAATTTTTTTTAATGTTCTGTTAACCGTCTTTAAGATTATCCGTCATACCCTTGGTCCGGTGCCTTGACGGATAATCGAGGTTCCACCGTAATAGAAAAAAAGAAATATGTCGCTTCTTAATTCTGTCATAGTAATATTCTAATGTCGTATCCCATAAGCCAGGCTGGTTTTTAACAGCAGTAATAAATAGTTGTGTAACCACGTTGAAATCCATCTCGCGGTTAATGTGGAAGCCACGTGTACGTGGCGGCGTAGTAGAAACTGGCGTCCTCCCGGCTCACGTCACTTGCAAGTCGTTTTTTTTCTTGTTATATAGTAGCTTGCATGCCGCGACTCCGCTCGACTGTGCAATGCCTAATTACAACTCATGTTTCTCAACTCAAAGATTTTTCCATAGTCTAGAAACTCAAATAGCATCTCGTATTAACCTAAATTGCTCATACAATAATTTGTATCTATTTTAAATCAAAAATGCGTACTGTAAGCGCAAGTAACAATAAAGATGTAAATCACAGGGTTCCTAATAAAATAAGAAGTATGGTGTTTGGTGTTTTCAACCCATGAGTAGTTGTCATTCCCATGAAATTTTCATTTCAATTCCCAGGCGAATTATAGTAGAATACATATAATTATTAATAAATATCATCATTATCATTAAAAAAAATGATAATAATAAATACAATTTTAAGTGCAAAAATCTAATTTAATAATTTTGTAAACTGCTATTTTACTATATTGAATTATATTGATAATAATGACGCTGTCAAAAGTCTAAACCAAATTTAAGCAAATTATTTAAATGACACAAATTATGAATTATTCCGAAATATGCGGAAACTACATAGTAAAAATCTTCTACGCTGGCACATATTAAATATTTTCTCAGCCTGAATATGACACATGCGAATTTTTTAATAGTATTATTTTAAACATGAATAGATGTGACGCTGCAAGGTTAGCGATAATAGTGTGGAATATATTGTTATTGTTTACTCCTGTTTATTTTTCTCTAATAACAAAAAATACTTCAACTGAGGATAGTGGAACATTGGTAGCAGTTGTTGTGGTAAGTACGTTTGAAATTTTGCGTAATTTTGTAAGTAAACATGTCAAAAAAACCATTTGTTAGTAAAAATAATATTTTACAAACCTTTGAACATATTTCAGAAGATAAAAGAAAAAATTGTTGTGATTTGGACTAGCAGATAAGAACCACAAATTTATTAGTGAAGGTTAAATAAGAGAAAAGTTTATATTAAATGTTTGTTATTTTGTAATGTGTAATGTTGAGATGTGTAACAAGTAACAATCTCAACAGCGCCGGATAAAGGAGTGGTCAGGCCGGGTGAACGCCCGGGCGCCAAATTTTGAGGTGCTCTGAAATAGAAATAAAATAATATATTTTTACATTTATTATTATTTTTGATATTATAAATTAATGTTGATCTTTTTTCATGAGACATTTTTTTTATTATACCAACAATCTGAGGGTACTGTGTACTACAATCTGATCAAGAAGATTAGTGAGTAGTTTTATTATAACTTAAATAGTTGCAGCTGTCATTTTAAGAACTATAGTTTTATTTAGTAATGTTTCTATCCGTACTAACTTACTTACAGTAATATTTACACGTTGCACATGTATATTAAGCTCGCACAATGTTTTGCTTTTACGCTAACTATTTTCACTTCACTAACTCAAAGAGTTTTGCCCTCTTGAGCCTTCTTTTCATATCTATGTTATCGAGGAGTTGGATAGTCTTGATATTGACATATTGAAGTAGACGTTGTTTATGTTTGCTGGCACATTTTGCAATCATTTGTTCTACTGCCTTCATCTTCAGATCTCGGTGGATACAGCTGTTTTTTATGTAGCATGGGGCATCAACGCTGGTCCTTAGTACCCTATTATCAAACATCTCTATCACTTCAATGTTGACATGCACTGATTTTATACCATTACTTGTAATTCTCCTTTTTTTGTCCAATAATTGATTTTATTCACTGAGATCTGCAGTTTTCTTGTAGCTTCCTCATGGACTTTTTCAACTGATAGGATAGCTTGGTCGTCAGCGAAAGTGCCTCTCTCATTTTCTTCAAGGTCTGGAATATCAATAGTTTATAATAGGTAGAGTAGCGGTCTCAGTACACTACCTTGTGGTACCCCCGGTTTGATTTATTTCTGTCCAGAATACGCCTCCCCTTACTTGACTCTGAAAAATCTATTTAAAATATAAGATTCCAATAATTGAGAGAATTGTTTTGGTAGTACTTATTTTAGTTTGTCAAAGCCTGTTTGTAAAGACCTTATGTGATACTCTATCGAAAGTTTGAGCAGCATTCAGAAAGACGGCTGAACAAACTTTATTTCTTTCCAGAGCTCTTTCTATTAAATTATTTATCCTAGTATTTGATCATCCACCAAACTGATAAGGTGGTATGAGGTTCCCTTTAGTCTATTATTGGTTTCAATCTTTTTACCAAGAGTGTTTTAAATAGTTTTGATAATACAGGCAGCAGAGATATAGGTCTGTATGATGAAACTTTATTTGCTCCGCATCTTTCCAGTGAATCGACCCATGCTTAAGTCTGAATAATGCATTTAGTAAGTTAGTAATTTTCAATATAGCTTTTTTTTAAGCTGTTTTAATATTTTTCCTGTTACCAAATCGGAATCAGGCGTTTTTATAGAACTAATTATTTCATTTATTTCCTTTTGAACTTCTTTGCAAGTAACAAATTTAATTTCTATTTTGTCTTGGTAACTATCAGTCAGTTCCTCAAGGTCATCTCCCTCGCTTGGTTTAAATGTGTTTTTAAATATTCTACAAAACATTTAGCTTTGTTTATTGTTTATGGCTCAGCTATCATCTGCATTTTTTATTGGAGGGTTATGCATGATGTGTCTTTTCAGTTTCTTAGTAACCTTCCATAATGAATAGTCAGTGCTTTTTTATAGGTCAATTTGCTAATTGTCCAATTGATTCATTCGTATTTCGTCTGGTTTTCTATTTATAGTTTTTGCATTGCTTAGTTCTGTTTTATGAGGTGGATATCTGCCCTGTTGCCATTTTTATCTTAGCTTCCTATTTTCTGAGGTTATATCCCATCGTTCTTTTAGCTACTTTTTTCCTTCTATTCGACTTAGGTTGTTTGGTGTATTGTTTCATGCTACTTTTTGGATCCGTTTTGTAAATAGCTCGTCTTCAAAGTCAAGTTGTTCTATTGTTATTAACTTTACAGAATTGCTCACAGTTCTTGTTTGAAGCTTTCCCAATCAATCTTGTGTTTAGTTGCCTAAAAGATACCTCCTTTCTATACCTCTTCTATTTTCAGAAAGTTTGACGCTATATTCCTAATATGTATGTATGTATGTATGTATGTACAGCGTTAACAGGCCTTTTAGGCCCATTGCTGGATGGATAATTTCCATCGTTTTCTAGTCTTAGCTAACAGCTTCCAATCTCTGATTCCCATCTCTCTGACATCTTTTATCACTGCATCTCTCCATTTCTTTCTTGGTCTTCCTCTCTTTTTTTTTGCCCTCAGGTACTCTCCAAGCAATATTCTTGACTAGTCTATTACCTTGCAGTCTTTCTAGATGGCCAAGCCATTCTAGTCTACGTTTTTTCACCACATTTGTTATTGTAGGGTTAGCATACAACTGATACACTTCTGCATTAGTTCGTCTTCTCCATTCTCCCTCTACTACTTTTCCACCAAATATTCTGCGAAGTATCTTTCCTTCCCATGCTTCCAATGTGTTCTGTACGGTTTTGTTCATAGTCCATGTCTCGGCAGCGTATAGCATTGTGGGTCTAATTATAGTTTTGTATACTCTTATTTTTGTATTACGAGATATATCTTTGGCCTTATTATTTTGCTCATGGCTCCAGCACACCTGTTGCTCTTGGTCAGTCTCAGGTTGATTTCAGTTTCTTCTTTATATGCCTGATCAATAAGAGTACCTAAGTACATATATTCATCCACCTTCTCGAATTCTACAACTGATCCATTCTCCACCTCCAATTTAAAGGATCTCCTGGTGCTTATTCTTTTTTTGCTCGAGATCTCCATGTACTTCGATTTATCAATATTAACTTTCAGTCTCATTTTATAGCTTTCCCGAATCAGTCTTTTTGTTATATTTGATAGTTCTTTTCCATTTCTTGCAATGAGAACCACATCATCAGCGTATGCTAAGCATTGGTGCTCCTTGTATACAAGGATTCCTAATATGAAAAAGTCAAGCATTATGAGACATGAATTGACTAATTGTAATATTAAATATATACATATATATATATATATATATATATATATATATATACATATATATATATATATATACATATATATACATATATATATATACATATATATACATATATATATATATATATATATATATATATATATATATATATATATATATATAATATATGTAAATATATATATATATATATATATATATAATATATGTATATTTATATATATATATATATATATATATATATATATATATATATATATATATATATATATATATATATATGCTGTCACTATTTTTCCGGGTTTGACTCCGCGTTGTAAAATGCTGGTTTTCTTGAAAACCATTGTTTTGGCGACGTTTCGGCAAGGTCTCACTTGCCATTCTCAAGCCTGGTGGATCTACTTCTCGTCGTTACTCGATTAGTACTGGTCGACTGGGCATTTCGGCGCTCGTTTAAATACTCTCTCGGCGGCGCGCGGGCTCTTGTGATTGATCCTGCCTGTGTGCACAAGAGCCCGCGCGCCGCCGAGAGAGTATTTAAACGAGCGCCGAAATGCCCAGTCGACCAGTACTAATCGAGTAACGACGAGAAGTAGATCCACCAGGCTTGAGAATGGCAAGTGAGACCTTGCCGAAACGTCGCCAAAACAATGGTTTTCAAGAAAACCAGCATTTTACAACGCGGAGTCAAACCCGGAAAAATAGTGACAGCACATATAGCTCCCGCGGAAACCTCAAAACAAACATATATATATATTTATATATATCTTTATATACAGGGTGGTCCTTAAGTAATTGTACAAAAAGACACAGTAGATTCTACACTTTAAAATATTACGATTTAAGCCAAATTGCTTTAATAAAATGTTGATATTAAGAAAGATACAGGGTGTTAAAGTGTAAAATTAAAATTTTATTTTTCGCTATAACTTTCATATTTGTAAACATTTATGTATGAAAATTTAGAAATAGGTACTATTAAATATGAGACATTATAATTTGATGCACACTTTGATGTAACTGATAGAGGGCGCCACTTATGCCAAATATGTGGTATAAATTTGCACTTAACTTTTTTGCTCTTTAAGTTACCTGTATTTGGGATAAAAAATATTAAAGATACATTATTTTAACAAAAAAAAGTATACTTGTTAATAACTTCAAAACTCAACAGTTTTCGAGATAATCGCATTTTAAAAATCAGCTGCATAATTCTGATCTAAGGCAGTTACTCCAGGCAACGAAGAAAAAATAAACAAAAACATTAATACCTTTAACTAAATTTGTTATAAATAATTGAATTTTGTTATAAAATACCTTTAACTAAAGTTAATAGTTAACGAAATATTAAATAAAATAAATATATCAGCAGGATAATTCATAATAGGATTTGACAAAATAACAGAATAATAGGATTTTACATCAAACATTTTACGTTTTATGTTAAATTAAAGTCATAATGAAAACATTTTGTTTACAAACCAAATTAAGAAATAGTTAAACTAAATAACATAACTTTTTGGCAAAGTAAGTGTTCGATATGTCCACCATTTTCTTTAATTCATTTGTCAATATATTCCATAAAAGATCGTCCCATATTAAATATTATCATTGGTTCTAAAGAAACTGTTGCAGTATTTATTTCTTCCCATAGTTGGTTGCGAATGTGTATGGGATTCTTATAGACACGTTGTTTTAATGCGCCCCATACACCAAAATCAATCGGAATAAATTCGGGGCTACGTGGTGGCTATAATGTATAATGGATGAATATATTATTTTGGATACATATCCAAATCTTATGGTATATTGTGGAACTACATCGTATTTGTCGCAGAAGTTAAATATTGTATTAAAATGTGATGTATCTCGTTCATTGGTTACTTATATACATACGGAATAACCTATCAATGACATTACTTATTTATATGATTACGTTACAGCTTACGAGTTACTATAATTACATCCCGAACAAATGGACTATTATTAGTTATGAACCAATATTATGCTAAACTAAATTGCCTGTGTGTTTACTATATTTATAACAATATCGGTTATTAGGACAACGATTATGTTTTTGTAAAAATGCCGAGTCTTTCAGGTTAGATTTGTAGCAAAAGTATTATGAAACAGGACACATATGTGTTATTCAATACCTGTGCTCTAGTTTCTATTGGTTCTAATTAAAATTGGTAAACAATTTACGTAATCAACAATAAGTATTCTTTTCGGATTTTGATTATTATGAATTGACTCGAATTATGAATTAAATAATTATATCAATATCTCACCACATTGCCAAGGAATATGACTACCACGACCAATCCAACGTTCAGAAAAGTTGTATTTAAGTATGTTCTAACTGCCTTCTCTCTAGAATGTGGTGGTGTACCATCTTGCATAAACCACATATTTTAAGGTTTTGGAATTTTACAATAGAGAAAACGTAATACAACGCCATTATAGAAACTTAAGAAGCGATAGCAAAGGGAAATTGTAAATATGATGACGGCGAACGTCTGAATACGGACACGGCACCTAAAGAAGAAGATGAAATATCTTTTCTCCAATAAGACATTTATCACCCATAACAAAGCATGTTGTGATGTTACATTATCATCTTTGAAGTTTTTTTAATAAGAATAAACTATGAATTATGCTTATCTACAGGTAATCAGTGCTTTACCGCACAAATATCAAACTAAGAATTATTGTGCAGCTGACTTTGAAATGCATTTATCTCGAAAACGATTGAATTTTTAGGTTGCTAACAAGTATACCTTTTCTTTGTAAAAATAATGTATCTTTAATATTTTTTAACACAAATAGAGCTAGCTTAAAGAATAAAAAAGTTAAGCGCAAATGTATGCCACACATGTGGCATATGTGGCGCCCTCTATTAGTTACATTAAAGTAAGTATAAAATTATATTTTATCCTACTTAAAAGCATTTAACTGTAAATTTTTGTCCAAAAATATTCACAAACGTAAAAGTTATACCGAAAAATAAAATTTTAAATTTCCACTTTAACACCCTGTATCTTTCTTAATATCAACATTTTATTAAAGCAAGTTGGCTTAAATCGTAATATTTTCAAGTGCAGAATCTACGGTTTTTGTTTGTACAATTACTTAAGGACCACCCTGTATATATATTTATATATATGTTTGTTTTGAGGTTTCCCCGGGAGCTATATGTGCTGTCACTATTTTTCCGGGTTTGACTCAGCGTTGTAAAATGCTGATTTTCTTGAAAACCATTGTTTTAGCGACGTTTCGGCAAGGTCTCACTTGCCATTCTCAAGCCTGGTGGATCTACTTCTCGTCGTTACTCGATTAGTATTGGTCGACTGGGCATTTCGGCGCTCGTTTAATTACGTGTGCGAGTGGGCGGGGCCTTGTCTGGCGGTCTCGCTGTTTGTTTTTTCTGTGCGTTAACTGAAGTTGAATTTTTTTGGACGGTTCTTTGCAGAGCTGGTTTCCATATTGTTGAAAGTCTTTGGGCATCATCTCGAGTGTTTAGGTTATTTGGATATTTTTCTATTTCTATGGCTTCCCTGATTATTCGCTTGGTTTTGTGTTCGATGTTCGCTAGCATTGTTGTCTGTTCTAGATCGATTGTGTGTCCTGTTGTTAGGGCATGTTGTGCAAGGGAAGATGTTTTTTCTTGCTTTGCAATAGCGTTTCGATGTTCTTCTCGTCTTACTTGAATTCTTCGATTAGTCTGTCCGATGTAGGATTTGTCGCAGTCTCCACAGGGAATCTTGTACACTCCTTGGTTTTCTAGTGCGATTTTGGTTTTTGCGGAGTTAAGCATATTAGAAATTTTCTTATCCGTGTTGAATATTGTCTCTATTTTATGTTTTCTTAGGACTCCACTGATTTTTTCCGTAGTGCCCTTCACGTACGGTAAAATCGTCTTAGCAATAGGTTTTTCTTTTTCTTCTGTTGATTCTTTGCTTTTTCCTCTTTGTGATTTTTGTGCCTTTTCAATTGTGTACGTGGTGAAGCCATTTTTTCTTAATGCTGTTTTGACCGTTTTCATTTCTTTGTTCCTGTGTTCTTCATCTGTTAATCTTTCTGATCTTATAGTCAGGGTTTTGATGACTGACTGCAGTTGTGCAGGATGGTGGTCAGCGTGTAGATATCTGTCGGTGTGTGTTGGTTTTCTGTATACCGTGTATCCTAAAGTTCCATCTGTTTTCTTTATTATTAAAACATCCAAAAACGGTAGCTGTTGGTCTTTCTCTAGTTCCATAGTAAACTGAATTTTAGGGTGGATGGCATTAATGTGATTTAGGAATGTATTTAGTTTTTCTTACCCATGTATCCAGATAATGAAGGTGTCGTCCACGTATCTCAACCATAGTTTCGGTTTATACTCTGCCGTTGTTATTGCTCGTATTTCTATTTCTTGCATAAACAGATTTGCTATCACCGGTGACAGTGGTGAACCCATGGGTGCTCCCTCGACTTGTTTGTACCTTTGGTCTTTGTATATGAAATATGTGTTGTTCAGGCAGTGTCTCGTTAGGTTTACTGTATCCGGTGGTATTGGGTAATTTTTTTCTATAATCTCTAACGATTCTTCTACTGGGACGTTAGTAAAAAGTGACACCACGTCAAAACTCACTAGCAAATGTCCCGGGTCAAGACATAAAAAAGGAGGATCAGCCCAAGCTGATTCCACGCGAAAAATCATCTAGGTGCCCTAAGCTCTACGGTTTACCAAAAGTTCATAAAGTTGGGATGCCACTACGACCAATGGTTAGTTCAATCGGATCACCCACACAGCCGCTCGCAAAGTTCTTAGCCAATCAGTTACAACCGTACGCAGAGGAAGCGGATTCTTACGTCAAGAACGCAGGCCACTTCATCGAGCGTATAAAGGACGTGACTCTTGATATATATATATATATATATATATATATATATATATATATATATATATATATATATATATATATATATATATATATAATATATATATATACATATATATATATATATATATATATATATATATATATACATATATACATATATATATATATATATATATATATATATATATATATATATATATATATATATATATATATATATATATATATATATACATCATACTATCATTTTCGCATCGATACATTATGCTTTTACCATCAATTTAGCATCGTCTTGCAAAGTAGCATCTGTATATCGACGCTACTTTACAAGACCTTAATAACTTTTTTCCTGTACTTGCTACAAGAATTTTAACCATCTCATTGATTAGAGTGTTGATACCGTGTTGATATTTTAAAATATCCGCTTTCTCTTTTTAACCCTTACTGAGTTATACAAGTTTATTCCAGAAAATGTTTGAGTCTAAAATGATGGTACAGTGAAAATATTATATATATTTAGTTCAGGGTTTTACCGTTTACTCGCTGCCATTATATACATGAAAATGTATATCCCACTTTCATTATCAATCATTTTAGCATCAGAAATTTGGCATCGCTGTTGAATATAATATTACCCACAATGAAATAGTAAATTTAAGAATATATATATATATATATATATATATATATTCTTTTCATCCACAAATCATTCTGGCATCATGGTTGGTTAAAAGTAACGGGTTATGATATATTGTAACTACCTATTGTATCTTCGCTCCAATTGGTCCAGTCGCGACGTACAGCCCCTGAAATGATAGGATTTAACCAATAAAATACAATAAGTCAGAAAAATCAAATATAGCAGCATGTCAAAAAGGCCTTAATTATATATCTTCGTTTCTATAAGTCCAATCGTGACGTACAGTATCTCAAATGACAGGATTTAACGAATTGAAAAAAATGAAATAAAAAAATTAAATACAGCAACATGTCAAAAGGGCCGTAGTCACGTATCTTCGGTTCTGTTAGTCCAATCGTGACGTATAGTACCTCTAATGATAGGATTTAACATAGAAAATACAATGGGATACAAAAATCAAATACAGAACAATGTCAAAAGGGCCTTAGTTGTGTATCTTTAGATCTATTAGTCCAATCATGAAGTGCAGTACCTCAAATGAAAGGATTTAACAAATAAAATACAATGAGGTATAAAAATTTAATAAAGTAGCATGTCAAAATGGCCTTAGTTATGTATCTGCGGTCCTATTAGTCCAATCGTGACGTACGATACCTCAAATGATAGAATTTAACTAATAGAATACAATGAGATAGAAATCAAATACAGCAAAATGTTAAAAGGGCCTTAGTTACGTATCTTCGTTTTTAGTAGCCCAATCGTGACGTACAGTACCTCAAATGATAGGATTTAACCAATCGAATACGAGATACAAAAATTAAATAGAGTAGCCTGGCAAAAGGGCCTTAGTTATGTATCTTCGATCCTATTAGTCCAATCGTGACGTACAGTACCTCAAATGGTAACATTTAACCAATAGAATACTACGACGTAGAAATCAAATACATCAACACGTCAAAAGGACCTTAGGTATATATCTTTGCTCCTATATATGTTATGTCAAAAGAGCCTTAGTTGCGTATCTCCGGTCCTATAGGTCTAATCAGGATATATGGAGCCTAAAATGATAAGATTTAACGAAGATAATACGATAGTGGAGAGAAATTCAACATGGCTGCATCTAATAACACCTTAAACTGGCACCAATAAAACGAGGTATGTGGCACAGAGGTATGTGGCATATTACGTGACAGGATTTAGCGAATACCATACGATTACGTCATACATCTCTTTGCATACGTCCACTTTTAGTTAACTACTTAGTATGTATTCAGTACTTAGCTTTACGGTGTTGAGGCATATACTCTTAAACAGAAGAATGTTACAAATCTTGAAAGCTTTGAGATGTGGTGCTACTGCCGTATACTAAAAATAAGTTGAGTGGATAAAATTACAAATGAAGGGGTAAGAATACATAACGATCCAGAAGTTATACTGAATATAAAAAAGAGAAAACTTAAACACTTTGGCCACCTGATGAGTTAGTGATGAGTGAATTATTCAAAACAGCAGTAAATAAAATTAGAATCGCCCTAATGATATCCAATCTCCGATAGGAGAGGCACTCAAAGAAGAAAATATGAAAGACTCGAAAAATCTCCAACGTTCACTGTTAAACATATTCCTCCCGTTTACTGCACACATTTATTGCTCCTTGACACTGTGACGAGAATGAGATAGGATTTAACAAATAAAATGACAGAAAACTAAACAAGACAGTGTGTCAAACGTGGAATGCGTCGTAGAACGTGAAATAGCGTAAAATTATATGATGGCCATAGACGTTTTTTTAATACCCAGCAAACGACTTGCTTTGTAAAGTTATTTAGTAACGATCATTCGTTTTATAATCCAAAGGGGACCATAAAATATTCAACGTTAAAATGTGACATAATGTAACGTTATGACAAATCTTTTTTCTCCCGCACGGGTGCATGCCTGTGTACCTATACGAGAGGAGTCGTGCATAACCTTTAAGTTGATCGTAATACATAACTGCAACAACAAGTATGTTGACGGTTTGGGTTAGTATATACAGTGCATTCCGTACGTTTTTTAAACATGATTAGGAAATTGTTGACTGGAGGCTATTAAAGAAGTTCTTAAAATTTTTGCGGGTCACCCCCTTTTCTGTAAATGGAGTGAATATTGTTATCCGTTTAATTTTTTCCCCAGTTGAATAATTCCTGCTGGTATTTGGTCTAAGCTTACTTCTTTTCCCCATTTAAGCTGTTTCATAGCTAATTCTACTTCCTCTTTATAGTACCCTGTTCACCTGGCAATTTCGGACTATTTCATCTCTTATAACATAAAACAGTTGTTTCAGATATCTTTTATCGCGTTTCCTTTTTTTATGGATGAATATGCTGCCGTTTTCATCTTTTACTATTTCATATGGAGCTACACGATAAACAATTCCAAATCAAGAAAACACAAATAACAGTGCGAATTATATTATACAACTAATAGTCGAAAAATGAAGAGCAAGAGGTAGATGACCAAGAAGCCGAAATCTTAATGACGAACACAAATATAATCGACTAATCAGACAATTAACATCAGCGCTACATGACGCAAGCAATGCCACATTTGAACACTACATTAGTACATTGTCTAAAGAAGATCATTCAGTATGGATACCAACAAAAACACTTAAAGAGACCTGAACAACACAACCCACAAATTAAGAAAGATGATGTTAGTTGAGGAAGATCAGACCAGGAAAAAATGTCAACATTTTCAGAATACCAGATAATAATAATCAAGCAATAGAACACTGAAAACTTTTGTTTTTAACTGTACGCCCGCCGTGAATGACATACCATTTTTTAAATAACACTTAATATTGCACTTTTTTAGTGTATTTATTTCATGTTTCAAGATAATTCTTTTAGGAATATATTTATTTATAACATACGGTCTTATGGTCTTATTACGGCTTTCAGATTATACGATATAAATGTATCTTGTACCGCACTGCTAATTAAGAATTACGTTTGTAATGCGATAAGAGGTCCGGATATACGAGACACCAGTGACTCATGCCGCACTGATAAAAATCCGACAGGAATCTGCATTTCTATAAAAAAAAATAGATTCATTTGTTTTGTGTATTAATTTAGTTTAGGTCGAACAAGAGTTGCAGTAAAAGATTTTTCTAAATATAGAGTGTAAACCATATTTCCAATGCTTTATGAAAGAGAACCAGTTTATAATATTCCGGACGACGTAATAACACCTTATTTTAGAATATTGGTCGATGAATTGAAATCATTGTTCGAGAAACGAATTATTCATGTGCAGATGTTTTACTCTAAAAACATGTAAAACTAAAATCTCGATTAAAAAAGTTGCAACCAGTTATTCTCGATGAAATTTAACCCCATTATTGATTTTACGAGTGATAAAATGGGTCGACAAAAGACCAGTTTTAATTCTTGCAACATTTAAACATAATAGTTGTATCTTGGTTTAATCAAATAAAAAGAAAAATTATACACAAGTACTAAAACCACAAATTATTCTCGATTATAACTTGGTGAAAAAGAGTGTTGATTTTAGTGATCAAGTGGCTTCTTACCAAAGCCCAATACGCAAAATTCTGAAGTGGTACCGGAAAGTGGCAATGGAATTAATATTTAATACCGCAGTAGTCAATGCTTAGTTGCTAAATAATAGAAAACGTAAAAAAAGCGACAACCTATCCTTGAGTTCAGACTGGAGTTCGCGAAGGCATTTACAAATAAAGAAATGTTGTAACCCTCATGACCAGTTACACCCAAAAATACCATCTAAGGCAAAGCGATGTAGATAATACAAAGAGAAGAAAGTATACAAGATGTTACAAAGTTTTAAGAAGAAGCATGACTAGTAGAAA
This sequence comes from Diabrotica undecimpunctata, assembly GCF_040954645.1. Taxonomy (NCBI): domain Eukaryota; kingdom Metazoa; phylum Arthropoda; class Insecta; order Coleoptera; family Chrysomelidae; genus Diabrotica; species Diabrotica undecimpunctata. The sequence goes on from NC_092805.1 coordinate 79,121,939, forward strand.
GGCCGATAGAAAAGTTAAAAAAGTTAAAACATACTCTGAAGAATGTGATGGCAAAACTGAAATATATCTAGTGTGCTCCAATGAAGCACATTAAAAAATAATTTTACTTATACAGGAACTATTATTGAGTAAAAACGTATTGTGCCCCAAGTGGCCTTATAGTATTGGAAGTCGTAAGTTGATAGTTTCCAGTAGAACGTTTTTATTGTTAATTACCTCCGTAAAAGTGAGTTATAGTATTTATAAAGAAATGGATGTAAATAATATGCCTTCGACATCCAAAAAAGGTAGATGTGAACATAAACGTAGATTGACCACTGCTGAATTACAATCATTGTTAGAGGCATCGAGCGAGGACGATGTAGATTAAATGAATGGTGGAAGTGACTGACGAAATACTTGCACAAAGTCGTTCAGAAAAATCGAGGATTGCGTTTTGGAAAGAGACAACACAAACAGAATTTAAGACTTTTCTCGAGCTTATGTTCCATATGGGGACAATCAAAATGAACCGTCTGCATGACTACTGGAAAAGTATAGGTAACTTCTCTAATAGTGTTGACTTGACTAGACAATTGTTCATAGCCCATATGAAGAAATAACCGAATCCTCACTTGTCAAAGAAACTAAAAAAACGTTAAGTGGTCTAAAAACTAAAAAGTCCCCTATTCAAACTGGTTTTTAATAAAAAATTTAATAATATGTTAAAAGTTTTTTTAATATACCCTAAAACTGATAGCGCAAAGAATCGATTGCAAGTTACAAAATACTTATAGAGTCATACGAGTTTGGACAAGTACAGTTATTTAAATAATTGCTTTCTGTGATAAACAAATTGAATAAATTGTAAAATATTTTTTGATCTGCTTGATATTTAGCACACTTTAATAACTCATCAATTGCCATAATTTCAAGTAGCTATATTATCTGTCGTTAGTCAAAAAACAAAGTTATTAACATTTATAAATTACTACAAACATATAATATCTTAGAGTTTATGGTTTTTTGGAATTATCTCAATTATTTATGTATTTAAATTTGGTATTTCTCTACATAGAAAACTTTTTATGGTCTACAACTTTTATTTAAATTATTTTTCTTTAGAATTTATACAAAACGTTTTATAAGCAAAATTTTTTTTTTGCTTTTTAAGATTGTTTAAAAAAACAAAGCAAAATCAACTGTACGTCTTTACGAATTTTTCGTCGGCTACCCCTCATACTATTTAGAATTTAAATTTCTGTAAGATTTTTTAAAACTATTTAGCGAGGTTCCGTTAACTACTTTCTTATGGCATGGTCAAAGTCAAATATTATCTTTTTTATGTGATTATGCCACAATTATTGGTCGATATTGAGATGAAAATTACATTTTTAATTAACTAATATTTAACGATACAATTTCCAATATTTAACCTTGTTTATTATACAAATGATGTAAAAATGTGTATACACATTTTGTACAAAAAGCGTTTTTTGAGAACGATTTCCTGAATTGAAATCAATATGTTAAACATTAAATAATTAAAAATGTGATTCTCATCCCAATCACAACCAGTATTTTTGACCCAATCCCATAAAAATCTAATATTTATCTTAAACTATTCACTGATAGCTTCGATTAAACAGCTTGGAAATTAAAATATGTAAAATATTCCCCTACACAACTCTCTGCGAAAAAATATCTAAATTCAATAAAAACAACTGAACCTTGATATAAAAAACTAGTTGGTTGACCCCAGCCGGTCGGCAGGTAGTTTCAATGTCTTCGTTTGAACCCAAACCGATCGATATTTTTATGTTTTCAAATATTATTTAAGTATTAACACTGGCAACATCTATTGGCTTTAAAATGATACCAAATACAGTAATTTTACCTCCCAATGTTAAAATGATGGTTTGATGTAAAAAATTTAATTTTTAAAAAAATCGGATTATTGAAAAACCGACAACGGTGCCAAGCCTACAAAGGTGCACTAAACGAACATACACGACTTATAAATAGAAAATGATAGCATTTCTTGGTGATGCTAAATTACTGCAACGTGAAAAGAGCTTAAAACGATAGTGGGATGTATATATATATATATATACATATATATATACAATATATATATATATATATGATATATATATATATATATATATATATATATATATATATATATATATATATATATATATATATATATATATATATATATATATATATATCATACTATCATTTTCGCATCGATACATTATGCTTTTACCATCAATTTAGCATCGTCTTGCAAAGTAGCATCTGTGTATCGACGCTACTTTACAAGACCTTCATAACTTTTTTCCTGTACTTGTTACAAGAATTTTAACCATCTCATTGATTAGAGTGTTGATACCGTGTTGATATTTTAAAATCTCCGCTTTTTCTTTTTATCCCTTACTGAGTTATACAAGTTTATTCCAGAAAATGTTTGAGTCTAAAATGATGGTACAGTGAAAATATTATATATATTTAGTTCAGGGTTTTACCGTTTACTCGCTGCCATTATATACATGAAAATGTATATCCCACTTTCATTATCAATCATTTTAGCATCAGAAATTTGGCATCGCTGTTGAATATAATATTACCCACAATGAAATAATAAATTTAAGAATATATATATATTCTTTTCATCCACAAATCATTCTGGCATCATGGTTGGTTAAAAGAAACGGGTTATGATTATATTGCAACTACCTATTATATCTTCGCTCCAATTGGTCCAGTCGCGACGTACAGCCCCTCAAATGATAGGATTTAACCAATAAAATACAATAAGACAGAAAAATCAAATATAGCAGCATGTCAAAAAGGCCTTAATTATATATCTTCGTTTCTATAAGTCCAATCGTGACGTACAGTATCTCAAATGACAGGATTTAACGAATTGAAAACAATGAAATAAAAAAATTAAATACAGCAACATGTCAAAAGGGCCGTAGTCACGTATCTTCGGTCCTATTAGTCCAATCGTGACGTATAGTACCTCTAATGATAGCATTTAACATAGAGAATACAATGGGATACAAAAATCAAATACAGAACAATGTAAAAAGGGCCTTAGTTGTGTATCTTTAGTTCTATTAGTCCAATCATGACGTACAGTACCTCAAATGAAAGGATTTAACAAATAAAATACAATGAGGTATAAAAATTAAATAAAGTAGCATGTCAAAATGGCCTTAGTTATGTATCTTCGGTCCTATTAGTCCAATCGTGACGTACGATACCTCAAATGATAGAATGTAACTAATAGAATACAATGAGATAGAAATCAAATACAGCAAAATATTAAAAGGGCCTTAGTTACGTATCTTCGTTTTTATTAGCCCAATCGTGACGTACAGTACCTCAAATGATAGGATTTAACCAATCGAATACAATAATATAGAAAAATAAAATACATCAGCTTATCAAAAGTGCCTTAGTTGTGTATCTGCGGTCCTATTAGTCCAATCGTGACGTTTCGTACCTCAAATGATAAAATTAAACTAATAGAATACAACGAGATACAAAAATTAAATAGAGTAGCCTGGCAAAAGGGCCCTAGTTATGTATCTTCGATCCTATTAGTCCAATCGTGACGTACAGTACCTTAAATGGTAACATTTAACCAATTGAATACTACGACGTAGAAATCAAATACATCAACACGTCAAAAGGACCTTAGGTATATATCTTTGCTCCTATATATGTTATGTCAAAAGAGCCTTAGTTGCGTATCTCGGGTCCTATAGGTCTAATCAGGATATATGGAGCCTAAAATGATAGGATTTAACGAAGATAATACGATAGTGGAGAGAAATTCAACATGGCTGCATCTAATAACACCTTAAACTGGCAGCAATAAAACGAATTTACGCACAGAGGTATGTGGCATATTACGTGACAGGATTTAGCGAATACCATACGATTACGTCATACATCTCTTTGCATACGTCCACTTTTAGTTAACTACTTAGTATGTATTCAGTACTTAGCTTTACGGTGTTAAGGCATGGACTCTTAAACAGAAGAATGTTACAAATCTTGAAAGCTTTGAGATGTGGTGCTACTGCCGTATACTAAAAATAAGTTGAGTGGATAAAATTACAAATGAAGGGGTAATACGTAGAATACATAACGATCCAGAAGTTATACTGAATATAAAAAAAAACTTGAACACTTTGGCCACCTGATGAGTTAGTGATGAGTGAATTATTCAAAACAGCAGTAAATAAAATTAGAATCGCCCTAATGATATCCAATCTCCGATAGGAGAGGCACTCAAAGAAGAAAATATGAAAGACTCGAAAAATCTCTAACGTTCACTGTTAAACATATTCCTCCCGTTCACTGCACACATTTACTGCTCCTTGACGCTGTGACGAGAATGAGATAGGATTTAACAAATAAAATGACAGAAAACTAAATAAGACAGTGTGTCAAACGTGGAATGCGTCGTAGAACGTGAAATAGCGTAAAATTATATGATGGCCATAGACGTTTCTTTAATACCCAGCAAACGACTCGCTTTGTAAAGTTTCATAGGCGGGATCTGTACGAGAAAAAGTCGATCATTCGTTTTATAATCCAAAGGGGACCATAAAATATTCAACGTTAAAATGTGACATAATGTAACGTTATGACAAATCTTTTTTCTCCCGCACGGGTGCATGCCTGTGTACCTATACAAGGGGAGTCGTGCATAACCTTTAAGTTGATCGTAATACATAACTGCAACAACATGTTGTTGTATGTTGACGGTTTGGGTTAGTATATACAGTGCATTCCGTACGTTTTTTAAACATGATTAAAAAATTGTTGACTGGAGGCTATTAAAGAAGTTCTTAAAATTTTTGCTGGTCACCCCCTTTTCTGTAAATGGAGTGAATATTGTTATCCGTTTAATTTTTTCCCCAGTTGAATAATTCCTGCTGGTATTTGGTCTAAGCTTACTTCTTTTCCCCATTTAAGCTGTTTCATAGCTAATTCTACTTCCTTTTTATAGTACCCTGTTCACCTGGCAATTTCGGACTATTTCATCTCTTATAACATAAAACAGTTGTTTAAGATATCTTTATCGCGTTTCCTTTTTTTATGGATGAATATGCTGCCGTTTTTATCTTTTACTATTTCATATGGAGCTACTTATGGAGCAAATTAAGAAAACACAAGTAACACTCCGAATTATATTATACAACTAATAGTTGAAAAATGAAGAGCAAGAGTTAGGTGACCAAGAAGCCGAAATCTTAATGACGAACACAAATATAATCGACTAATCAGACAATTAAGATCAGCGATACATGACGCACGCAATGCCACATTTGAACACTACATTAGTACATTGTCTAAAGAAAATCATTCAGTATGGATACCAACAAAAACACTTAAAGAGACCTGAACAACACAACCCACAAATTAAGAAAGATGACGTTAGTTGAGGAAGATCAGACCAGGAAAAAATGTCAACATTTTCAGAATACCAGATAATAATAATCAAGCAATAGAACACTGAAAACTTTTGTTTTTAACTGTACGCCCGTCGTGAATGACATACCATTTTGTAAATAACACTTAATATTGCACTTTTTTAGTGTATTTATTTCATGTTTCAAGATAATTCTTTTAGGAATATATTTATTTATAACATACGGTCTTATGGTCTTATTATGGCTTTCAGATTATACGACATAAATGTATCTTGTACCGCACTGCTAATTAAGAATTATGTTTGTAATGCGATAAGAGGTCCGGATATACGAGACACCAGTGACTCATGCCGCACTGATAAAAAGCCGACAGGAATCTGCATTTCTATAAAAAAAATAGATTAATTTGTTTTGTGTATTAATTTAGTTTAGGTCGAACAAGAGTTGCAGTAAAAGATTTTTCTAAATATAGAGTGTAAACCATATTTCCAATGCTTTATGAAAGAGAACCAGTTTATAATATTCCGGACGACGTAATAACACCTTATTTTCGAATATAGGTCGATGAATTGAAATCATTGTTCAAGAAACTAATTATTCATGTGCAGATGTTTTACTCTAAAAACATGTAAAACTAAAATCTCGATTAAAAAAGTTGCAACCAGTTACTCTCGATGAAATTTAACCCCATTATTGATTTTACGAGTGATAAAATGGGTCGACAAAAGACCAGTTTTAATCCTTGCAACATTTAAACATAATAGTTGTATCTCAGTTTAATCAAATAAAAAGAAAAATTATACACAAGTACTAAAACCACAAATTATTCTCGATTATAACTCGATTATTATTCTCGGTGAAAAAGAGTGTTGATTTTAGTGATCAAGTGGTTTCTTACCAAAGCCCAATACGCAAAATTCTGAAGTGGTACCGAAAGATGGCAATGGAATTAATATTTAATACCGCAGTAGTCAATGCTTAGTTGCTAAATAATAGAAAACGTAAGAAAAGCGACAACCTATCCTTGAGTTCAGACTGGAGTTCGCGAAGGCATTTACAAATAAAGAAATGTTGTAACCCTCATGACCAGTTACACCCAAAATTACCATCTAAGGCAAAGCGATGTAGATAATACAAAGAGAAGAAAGTGTACAAGATGTTACAAAGTTTTAAGAAGAAGCATGACTAGTAGAAAGGCCGATAGAAAAGTTAAAAAAGTTAAAACATACTCTGAAGAATGTGATGGCAAAACTGAAATATATCTAGTGTGCTCCAATGAAGCACATTAAAAAACAATTTTACTTATACAGGAACTATTATTGAGTAAAAACGTATTGTGCCTCAAGTGGCCTTATAGTATTGGAAGTCGTAAGTTGATAGTTTCCAGTAGAACGTTTTTATTGTTAATTACCTCCGTAAAAGTGAGTTATAATATTTATAAAGAAATGGATGTAAATAATATGCCTTCGACATTTAAAAAAGGTAGATGTGAACATAAACGTAGATTGACCACTGCTGAATTACAATCATTGTTAGAAGCATCGGGCGAGGAGGATGTAGATTAAATGAATGGTGGAAGTGACTGACAAAATACTTGCACAAAGTCGTTCAGAAAAATCGAGGATTGCGTTTTGGAAAGAGACAACACAAACAGAATTTAAGACTTTTCTCGAGCTTATGTTCCATATGGGGACAATTAAAATGAACCGTCTGCATGACTACTGGAAAATTATAGGTAACTTCTCTAATAGTGTTGACTTGACTAGACAATTGTTCATAGCCCATATGAAGAAATAACCGAATCCTCACTTGTCAAAGAACCTAAAAAAACGTTAAGTGGTCTAAAAACTAAAAAGTCCCCTATTCAAACTGGTTTTTAATAAAAAATTTAATAATATGTTAAAAGTTTTTTTAATATACCCTAAAACTGAAAGCGCAAAGAATCGATTGCAAGTTACAAAATACTTATAGAGTCATACGAGTTTGGACAAGTACAGTTGCTTAAATAATCGCTTTCTGTGATAAACAAATTGAATAAATTGTAAAATATTTTTTGATCTGCTTGATATTTAGCACACTTTAATAACTCATCAATTGCCATGATTTCAAGTAGCTATATTATCTGTCGTTAGTCACAAAACAAAGTTATTAACATTTATAAATTACTACAAACACAGAATATCTTAGAGTTTATGGTTTTTTGGAATTATCTCAATTATTTATGTATTTAAATTTGGTATTTCTCTACACAGAAAACTTTTTATGGTCTACAACTTTTATTTAAATTATCTTTCTTTAGAATGTCGTATACAAAACGTTTTATAAGCAAAATTTTTTTTTGCCTTTTAAGATTGTTTAAGAAAACAAAGCAAAATCAACTGTACATCTTTACGAATTTTTCGTCGGCTACCCCTCATACTATTTAGAATTTAAATTTCTGTAAGATTTTTTAAAACTATTTAGCGAGGTTCCGTTAACTACTTTCTTATGGCATGGCCAAAGTCAAATATTATTTTTTTATGTGATTATGCCACAATTATTGGTCGATATTGAGATGAAAATTACATTTTTAATTAACTAATATTTAACGATACGATTTCCAATATTTAACCTTGTTTATTGTACAAATTATGTAAAAATGTGTATACACATTTTGTACAAAAAACGTTGTTTGAGAACGATTTCCTGAATTAAAATTAAAATGTTAAACATTAAATAATTAAAAATGTGATTCTCATCCCAATCACAACCAATATTTTTGACCTAATCCCATAAAAATCTAATATTTATCTTAAACTATTCACTGATAGCTTCGATTAAACAGCTTGGAAATTGAAATATGTAAAATATTCTTCTACACAACTCTCTGGGAAAAAATATCTAAATTGAATAAATATAACAACTGAACGTTGATATTATAAAAAAACTAGTTGGTTGACCCCAGCCGGTCGGCAGGTAGTTTCGATGTCTTCATTTGAACTTGACCCAAAACCGATCGATATTTTTATGTTCTCAAATATTATTTAAGTATTAACACTGGCAACATCTATTGGCTTTAAAATGATACCAAATACAGTAATATTACCTCCCAATGTTAAAATGATGGTTTGATGTAAAAAATTGAATTTATAAAAAACTCGGATTATTGAAAAACCGACAACGGTGCCAAGCCTACAAAGGTGCAGTAAACGAACATACACGACTTATAAATAGAAAATGATAGCATTTCTTGGTGATGCTAAATTACTGCAACGTGAAAAGAGCTTAAAACGATAGTGGGATGTTTATATATATATATATATATATATATATAAATATATATATATATATATATATATATATATATATATATATTGAAATGATTTCAATATGTTAAAAAGGATACAACTTAAATGGATTTTTATATGAGTTTGTTGTTCATGAATTTCATGAAGACATCACAATGTGGGTTCGACTCTGAAATAAAAGAGAGAAAAAGATTAGTAAATTGTTAAATAAATTAATTTTGACTTACCTGGTATAGTGTTAATAATTTCTGAATAGTATAGTTGCCTAGTGTATAGGTGAATCGTCTAAACCTTAAAAAGAACAAAAAAAGAAGAATTCTTAAAAAATATTTAAACATAGAAATTTTAAAAAAACGTCAGAAAATAAACTGTCAAGCAAGTCTGTGGGAGCTAAATTAATAGGGGTTTTGTTAAATAAGAAATTACAATGATGTGGAGATGAAAAGAATAAATTGTATTAGCATTGTAATAGAATAAGTTTTATATCTGAACATTTTTTTTATGAATTCCCAAATTAGATGTGATTAAAGTGATTATGAGAAATTAATGTGGATTGACAAATGTGTCAGAACAGGACAGTTTTATGGTTTAAAAAAAAATAGAAGACGAAAAGAAAAAGAACGTTGGTTGCTGTTAGCAACGGATAAGAGGTTTTTTGGGGAGGCCGACGAGGATTTTTCGACGAAGGGGAGCCCTGAAACTGTGGAATAGGTCGGGAGTGTTTTTTAACTCGTCTAATTAGAATTTTAGTTTTTCCACAGTTTCCACAGCAGAGATGTCCAGAATTTGTTCCAGAGAGTAAGAGAAACAATTTGACTTATAAATTATTATTAAGTACAGAAATGTCGTTTAAATTGAGAAAATTAAAATTCATGAATTGACATAATTGCGATAGGCCTTAAAAAATTGAAAATATTAATGATCATTATTCAGTAATATCATAATATCAGTTTCACCGATTATTTTGCGAGTAGTTAGTTTTCTTTAAATAAATCAGAACTGTTTTAAAGTGAGGTTGGATAATAATTTTGGGGATCATTTGAAATTTGATTATATTTGAATGCAAGTTAAAAGTCAGCGGAATAAAGTGTTCATTTTCTTTTTCTTTATAGTTCATTTAAACACTTTATAAAGTTGCAATATTTATTTAGTTTTTAGGTACTTGTAGAGAGTCTCCACATTTTGTAATAAATTTTTATTGTCACGACACTAAACCACATTAAGATTTATACGATTCCTATTTTTGTAAATTTTTAAAGGCAACCCAAGTTGCAGACGAATTTTATTGTTTATATTAAATTTGTTCAATATTAATAAATAACGTGCTTCATTTGGGTTAATTTATCAAAAGTCTAAAGTAAATTTTGGTTTAATTTCTTTTTGAACTCTACCAGGAGACTACAGAGTCGACGTCACACAGTGACAGATTGCTTAGAACACATAATTGAGCTAGCTGAGGTATATATTAAATTAAACAACGAACCACATATTTGAAAAATTACAACATTTATTATAAATAAAAATAAAATTAATAAAATACAACTTTTTCAATTGGCGCCCAACGTGGGGCCTCTCGGAAAACAGAAATAAGGGTGTTTTTAAGCAGATTTATTAATATTACACAGATCGGAGTAAAAATAAATTGGTGTGATTAGTGTTGCAGAGATTCTGGGACAGTTAAAGTTAAATTTGAGAATAAATAGATATTAGGATAAAATGGCAGACCGAATGACTTTAAGAAATGGAAAAGAAGTCGTACCGAAAGAGAGTAAAGGAGAACAGGTGTTAGAACAGGAACAGGATATACAGGTAGATGAAGAAAGCAGAGGAGGATCAGGAGAAGTTGTAGTATATTTAGAGCAAGGCATACAAGAAGCAAGACAAGGTGATAGAGAGGGAAGTCTAACAGATAGTTTGAGAGAGGAGTTGGATGAGACAGTGAGAGATAGACGTGATGAAAGTGAGGATGAAAGTAGAGTGCAGGAGGAGAGACGCAGGGAAGGAGATGTTGGAGAGTCAGGGATGACACAGATGGATATGAGGCAAATAATGCGGATGCTACAAGAGATGGATCATAATATTAGGGGGGATATGCACAAAATGGATAGTAATATTAACAATATTAGGGGGAATATGAACAAAATGGAAAATAATATTAAAGGAGAACTTAGGGGAGAGTTAATTAAAATGAGGGAATCAAAGAAGAAGTGAAGATAGTCAGGGAAGAGATGCTACACATTACCCAAGGTTTAGAAGAGAAAGTAGAACAGGTCAGAGGAGAAAGTGAGAATTTTAAGAGGAATGTACAGGAGGGGATATCCAGAGAAAAGGCCATAATTAGAGCGGAAATAGGACAGGAAATTGGGAGCAGATTTGTAGAGTTGGGAACATCCATTCAAGAGAATTTACCAAGGGAAATAAACAAAGAAGTTAATAAGCAGAATAAAGATATTGTTAGGGAGGTAGAAAGTGTTAAAAGGCAAACTCAGGTTCATGAGGAAAAACTTACCATTATCAAAAACAATATAAAGATGGGATTGCAGAATTTGGAACTGGAAATGGGTAGGCATGCAAATCAGGCGGAAAAGGGAGATAGAGTATTACAGGGACAAGTTGAGGAATTGAGAGAGAAATTTAAAAATGCAAGTGAGGAGATTCAGCGTTTGGAATCAAATCTAGGACAAACAAGGGGAGTGAGTACTGTGATGCCGAGTTATAATGATGGGGGAATTAAGTTTGACGGAAACCTGAATCACTTACATCCTAGAATATTTGTAGATATCATCAAAAATAAGATAAAGAATGTAGGGAATCCGATAGAAATGAAATTGAATATTCGAAACATGTTAGTGGGCATGCCATTATTATGGTTTTGCAATAATAAAAATTCCATAAATAATGTGCAGGAATTTGAGGCCAAGTTTATTAACTATTTTTGGGGAGAAAACCAACAGACTAGTTTCAGGGAGCGGTTGTATTTTGGGAAATTCAATTATGAAAAAAGTACCAACTACAATCTGTACGCAATGCAGTTATTCCAGACAGCACAATACTTAGAACCAGCTATGCGAGAAGAGGAGATTGTCCTATACATCGCCAGGCAATATAACCATAACATGGCGGAAACAATAGCTCTCCACAATATAAAGACGATGGAAAGTCTGACAGGATATCTTCAGAGGATTGAGAGGAGTGTAGGGACGCAGAATCGAAATGGACAAGAGCAAGGGACATATAGGAATAACACAGCAAATAGACAGGGATATGTGAATCGAGGGAATAATTATAGGGAAAGAGAATTTGAGAGACAAAATAGAAGCAGGGATTTTACAAATAGGGGAGAGAATATGAACAATGTTAGGAGAGATATCGGAAGATATAACTGGGAACGTAGACAAGGGAATCCAAACAATGATAGAGGGAATAACTGGAGACAAGGAAATGACAGAGGCAATAATTGGATACAGAACCAGGAAAATTATCCACAGGAGACGAGAAATAGGGAAGTTTACAGAGAAGGGAATCCAAGATATAATAGGGGGAAAAATGAGGAGAGAAGACAGGTGAATGTAGTTAGAACAGAGGAGAATAGGGGGGAAGCAAGTGTTGATGCAGAAGGGAGAAATTTTGTTTAGACCGCTCCTATGTGCATAATATTGTCTACTTATCAAAGTATGAACATCCAAGGGAGTTTATTAGAGATACTGGGGAATTAAATAAAAATAATAACACTAATACTTTAAAATTTATTGAAGGGTACATACAAGATTCAGTATACAAATTATTATTAGATACAGGTTCAGAAGTAACTCTAATCAACAAAAACATTGTAAATAATTTAAATAAGGACAATATTATGGTGATAAAAACAAATAAATTATCATTAATAGGGGTGAATAATAAAAAATTATATGATACTAATAGTTCTATAATCTGTAATGTAAAATTGGAAAATAAAATGTATGAAATACAAATGTTAGTGGTAGATCACTTAAATTTTGAGATAGTATTGGGAAATGATGAAATGGAAAATCATAAAATAATTATTAACTATGTCAATCAAACTTTACAAATTGATCAAGAATCTATTAAATTTTGTAAATTAAATAAAGAAGAGATTTTGAATAAAGAAGAATTTCAGATTTGTCAAGTAAACAGTTCAGAAGAAATTATTTTAGTGCCAAAGGAACATGAAATGGAGATAAGAAGTTTGTTAAAGGAACATCAGAGGTTATTCAATCAAGAGGTGTGTGTGGCAAAACAATATGGACATAAATTGGAAGTGAACAAAGAAATCAAGAATTATAAAATGAAGACATATCCCATTCCGTACAAATTAAAGAATGAGGTGTACTGAGAGCTGGATAAAATGCTGAGGGATGGAATAAGAGAAAGAAGTAATTCTTCTTATATTAGTGCCATCACATGTGTAAGAAAAAAATCAGGAGAAATCAGGATATGCCTGGATGCTCGTAATATCAACAGCTATACGAGAAAACAATATGAGAGTCCAATGAATGTTGAGGGTATTTTTGGAAGAATCAATAAAGCTAAAGTCTTTTCAAAGTTGGACCTTCGGCATAGCTTTTGGCTTATTCCATTAGCCAAAGAAAGCAGATGTTATACAGAATTCATGGTGGATGGTATTGTGTACCAATTCTGTGTGGTACCATTTGGACTCCAGAGTTTATGTGCAGCACTGGTCAGAACTTTGCATTCCATTCTGAACAAATATGAAAGGTTCATTCTCCACTACATCGACGACATCTTGGTATTTTATGAAGATGAGTTTGAAACCTAAATAAAGTTTAGGGGTGGTATATGGAGAAGGAGATGATCAATTAGAGAAGAACTAGCAAAGAAGTTATAATAAAAAGAATGGCTAAGAATGGCACTATATATATATATATATATATATATATATATATATATATATATATATATATATATATATATATAGAAAATATAATTACAGTAGTGGGGCTACGGTATGCGAGGACCAAAAAGCCACGACAAAATTAAATATCCCCACTACTGGGCCAAACGAAAAAGTGTATTAGTAAATCTATAATCTAAGTCCATGGGAGAAGCGAAATCTTAACACTAAGGTTAGTTACGAAAGTTAAATCCTAGATAGATAAGGTAGGGAATATAAATACTAAAAAAAACAACCGTGACGGTTATACAAAAGAAACTACCTTACCTAACAAATATACGACTAATATGTGTCGAAGCAGCTAAACACCAGATCTATGTGTAAGTGTTATGCTTACAAATAGATACTGGGAGATATCTAAAGTGATCAAGTGTGATGAGTATGGCCAACAGACAGGAAAGATATATATATAATTTTTAAAAACCCTGATACATAAATTTCTTCCCTTCCCTTTTAAAAAGCGCTATACAAAAATCATGAACCCCTTCCCTAACAATGAATCTAATTTAATTAATTAATAACTATTTACCTAACTTTTTATAGATGTTACAAAAACTGTAATAAGTACTAACCTTGATATATGCATATACAAAGTTGTAAATTACAAGAAAAAAAACCTTAACCCTGAGAAACTAGTTGTTAATGTCTGTCACAACACTACAGCGGTCCTGGATAAGTCCCCTTAAGACTCTGACGATCCTTGAGGCTCCGAAAAAAACGAATGAAGAAGAACGCTGTGGTTCTGGAGACAATCGGTTCCTGGTTACCAATGGGTTGAAGTAGGTGTTCGGTTAAACTAATTCTAATATTAAACGTTATCCTAATCGGGTGAAATCTACAAAAAATAACATTTGGAGAAACATCAAGGCACCCAAAGATGACTGTCAACACATACTCTTACATCGAATTACCACAATAAACAAACATTTTATTTTATCAGCTGACTGTCATCCTGTCTATTTATTGCGTCTGCGCATTTAAAGAATATCTAGTAAATTAGGCATGAAAGTTTTTATACCGAGTAGGTATACAAAAAAACAGAAAAAACTAATTAGGTGTCCGATAAATTTATGATCTAGGCTCAAGGCCACATGATACATATGAGAAAACTCGGATTTTACACTTTTAATATTTCAAAAGACAATGAAAATATCAATAAAATGATAGGCCTATAAAACTAAATGATTTAATTGCTCACCTGGGTTTTAAATAATTATTTCGGTAGATTTGGAAGTCGGATTTTAAATATTCATTTCTGCAGATTTGGAAGCCGGTTTTTTAATCAAGATTTTTTATCATTTGTTCCAATTTCTCCCTTGATGTTCGGGGAAAACATTAAATCCAATCCCAGATTTTCTACCCGATTTTAAGACGAAAAGTGCCGGTAAAGGCTTGGAGAAATAAACCTCTCAGTGTGAGTTGTTGGCCAAAACTGCCTTTAGCCGAGCGACTCTCGACCACCTTAGTTGATTACACTCGCGCATCGTATCGTCTATTGCCCATAAACGTTTTATAAACGGGATTCTGAGGGGTTTTAGGATTTTAATAATAAATTATATTAATTAATTATATGTTAGCAGTTGTGACTGCTACAGGTTGTCACATCAGGATCACCTAAAAACATTAATGGAGGAGTTAGAAACAGCGGGTTTAAAATTAAATTTGGAAAAATGCTCTTTTTACCAAAAAGAAGTCAAATATCTAGGATATGTGCTCCATACACAAGGAGTCTCAGTATGGATCCAGAAAGGATACAAACGATTCAAGAATTTGCCACACCACATAATCTCAAAACACTCAGAGGTTTCTTAGGAATATTAAATTATCTTAAAACGATTAATTCCAGACCTAAGTAGGATGGAAGTGCCACTAATAGAACTGTTAAAGAAGAACCAGAAATGGGAATGGACTCCAGAAAGAAATACAGCTTTTTTACAATTAAAACAAATTTTTACAACTAATTTGCAAGTGTATCATCCGCAGTATGATAAGGAGTTTATACTAAGAACGGATGCATCATGTGAGAGATTAGCTGGAGTGTTGCTACAACAAGAAGAAAAGGAAGTTCCTATAAGTTTCGTATCTAGGGTAACCAAAGATTTTAAAAAAAGATATTCTGTGTTACCAAATTAAGATTTTTTTTGTTAGGAGCACATTTTGTATTGGAAACGGATCATTCTGCTCTGACAACTTTGTTTAAAAACAGGTTTGCCAACAACAGAATTCATAGATGGAGCCTTTTGTTACAAGAATATGACTTCGAAATTAGACATATTCCAGGCAAGTCAAACATTGTAGCAGATGTACTAAGCAGAGAAGCACAACAAAGAAGTGAAGGAAGAAAATATCAAATTGGAATCAACAGAATGAAGAATGAAGAAGGGCTGTATTCGTTAGAAAGAATCTTGGAAGATCAGAGAAGATTGGAAGAAGCAGAAAAGAAGAGAGCAATCAACATCAATGGAGTATGGTGTAAGAAGTTAGAAACCATAGAAGTTTATGTCGTAACCAAAGAATTAGCAGAAGAAATCATGAGAGATCTACATGCTGAATATGGTCATATAGGGAGCAGAAAATTATGGATGTTGTTTAGGGAAAATTATTTTACAAGAAAAGATATATCCATGTCGAAAAACATCACTAAAAGTTGTACCATTTGTCAGTTAGCAAAGGAGAAGAATTTCCACAATGTTAATGTAGCAAAATCCATAGTTGCAGAGAGACCTTTAAAATTAGTTGCTATCGATTTTGTCAGTAATTTAGCCATAAGTGAACAGGGTTGCAAAAATATTTTTATAATGATTGACATACATACAAAATTTGTAAAGTTATATCCCAGCGAAAGGACAAATGTAAAAACCGTAAAATACTATCTAGAAAAATACATAGAGGAAGTAGGTACTCCAGAAACAATTATCTTAGATCATGCCACATATTTTGAAAGTTGAAGATTAAAAAGAGTTTGTGAAGAAAAGAAAATCCAATTAAATTTCATTAGTATCAGAAGACCCGCATCTAATCCTGCAGAAAGATACGTCAAAGAGGTGGTAAAATTCTTAAGAATTTTGTGTGCTAGACAACATTATTTATGGCAGGAAAATTTGCCACAAGTTGAAAGATTTTTAAATGAGACACCACATGGAATCACCAAACAATGCCCATATTTCCTAATGTCTGGAAAGTATCCAGAAAGACCCTGGGAAATCAGTAATACAGGGGACATTCAAGAAGTAATGAAGAAGGTAAACCAAAATTTAATAAGAAATTCGTTATGTAAATAGAATCAATAAGAAGAGAAAGAAAAGAGTTACTTTTGAAAAAGGGGAGAAGGTACTTATCAGGTCACTACAGGTGCCTAAAAGGGATGAAAATCTGTGTGGAAAATTACTTTTGCCATTTGAAGGACCTTATGTCATTAGTACTGAACATGGGGTAAACAGTTATGAACTAAGACATCCAGAAACTAATAAAATTAGAGGGATATTTAATATAGAGGGAATTTATAAGTATTATGAATAAACATACAAGGGTAGGCAATATTATGACACGAATTTGGTATTATAAGATATAAGTTTTGTAAATAGAAGGATAATTAATAAATAAGCATGTCTTGAGATAAATTTGATAATTGAATAATTTATTAGGAACAGATGTACAGAATAATGATGAATTTATATAAACAAAAAAGGTTGATTTATTTTCAAGTAGATTTATAGGAGTTACAAGTATAAATACAAATTACAAAAGTATAAATGAGCAAAGTACTATGGATAAATCGATATTTTGTAGAAATTGGGAAATAGGGAATATTATAATGATAAATAGTATATGCGGAAATAAGATGAAAAATAGAATTATATGAAATATTGAAATATGAAATATAGAGAGTTATATGTAGAGATGATGAAATGAATATTATATGCGGATATAAAAAGAATAAATAATAATGCGGCAATGAATAAAGATACTGTAATAGTATATGAAATAGTATATAGGGGAACAATTATAAGAATTTCTACGAAAATAGTACAAGAAATAAATAGTACAGGAAAAGAAATTTAAGTAAAAGTAAAGAAATTGAGAAAGTACTTGGAAATTTGATTCTGAAGTTGATATAATTAGTGAAAGATTTGTAGATTTTGTTTGGAGAATTCTGTATTTGTCATAGAGTAAATTATAAAAAAAAATATTCAAGAGATATGCTTATTAATAAAAGTCAGTTTATTGTTATGTTAATATTAATGAAATATTTAAGTTTACCGGTAAGAATTTAGATTTAGTAAGTGCTGATAGTTAGCCCTGAACAAAATCCAAATTGGGGGGAAGTTGAAATGATTTCAATATGTTAAAAAGGATACAACTTAAATGGATTTTTATATGAGTTTGTTGTTCATGAATTTCATGAAGACATCACAATGTGGGTTCGACTCTGAAATAAAAGAGAGAAAAAGATTAGTAAATTGTTAAATAAATTAATTTTGACTTACCTGGTATAGTGTTAATAATTTCTGAATAGTATAGTTGCCTAGTGTATAGGTGAATCGTCTAAACCTTAAAAAGAACAAAAAAAGAAGAATTCTTAAAAAATATTTAAACATAGAAATTTTAAAAAAACGTCAGAAAATAAACTGTCAAGCAAGTCTGTGGGAGCTAAATTAATAGGGGTTTTGTTAAATAAGAAATTACAATGATGTAGAGATGAAAAAAATAAATTGTATTAGCAATGTAATAGAATAAGTTTTATATCTGAACATTTTTTTTTATAAATTCCCAAATTAGATGTGATTAAAGTGATTATGAGAAATTAATGTGGATTGACAAATGTGTCAGAACAGGACAGTTTTATGGTTAAAAAAAAATAGAAGACGAAAAGAAAAAGAACGTTGGTTGCTGTTAGCAACGGATAAGAGGTTTTTTGGGAAGGCCGACGAGGATTTTTCGACGAAGGGGAGCCCTGAAACTGTGGAATAGGTCGGGAGTGTTTTTTAACTCGTCTAATTAGAATTTTAGTTTTTCCACAGTTTCCACAGCAGAGATGTCCAGAATTTGTTCCAGAGAGTAAGAGAAACAATTTGACTTATAAATTATTATTGGAGTACAGAAATGTCATTTAAATTGAGAAAATTAAAATTCATGAATTAACATAATTGCGATAGGCCTTAAAAAATTGAAAATATTAATGATCATTAAATTAAAAATAGAATAGTACGTACCTTAACTTCCGAAGAGATATTCCAGTTTCACCGATTATTTTGCGAGTAGTTAGTTTTCTTTAAATAAATCAGAACTGTTTTAAAGTGAGGTTGGATAATAATTTTGGGGATCATTTGAAATTTGATTATATTTGAATGCAAGTTAAAAGTCAGCGGAATAAAGTGTTCATTTTCTTTTTCTTTATAGTTCATTTAAACACTTTATAAAGTTGCAATATTTATTTAGTTTTTAGGCACTTGTAGAGAGTCTCCACATTTTGAAATAAATTTTTATTGTCACGACACTAAACCACATTAAGATTTATACGATATTGTTTATATTACATTTGTTCAATATTAATAAATAACGTGCTTCATTTGGGTTAATTTATCAAAAGTCTAAAGTAAATTTTGGTTTAATTTCTTTTTGAACTCTACCAGGAGACTACAGAGTTGACGTCACACAGTGACAGATTGCTTAGAACACATAATTGAGCTAGCTGAGGTATATATTAAATTAAACAACGAACCACATATTTTAAAAGTTACAACATTTATTATAAATAAAAATAAAATAATAATAAAATACAACTTTTTCAATATATAATATATATATATATATATATATATATATATATATATATATATATATATATATTTATATTATATATATATATATATATATATATATATTTATATATATATATATATATATATATATATATATATATATATATATATATATATATTGTGACGATTGGGGTTTATAGAAAATAATTTATAAGTTATATACTAGAGAATTTTATAAAAATATATTTATGTGAGGGCATTTTTAAGAAATTATCATATAATAATTTTAAAAAGTTGTATTTTAATGTTGTAAATAGATTTAAGTGAGCCATGTGCCTAGGCAACCAACTATACAGTAAGTAATTGACAGATAGAAATTAATCATAAGGGAATATAAAGTGGGGTTATAATAATATATTGTTTGAAATGTGTATTTTATTAAATTAGAGTGTTAGTTACTAATTTGAATGTTTATTCTGATCTGAAAAGCCTAAATGTCAACAAAATTATTAATGGAACATTAACGAATTCTCCAGAGTGCAGAGTGTGACCATTGTTTACGGTAGAACATTCTGGAATAATGATTATGTCGATGGATGGAACAGATATTTTTTCGAGAACATCTATATAGAAGTTAATAGAACGAATGGAACATGATCTCTTACCAGATGATTCTGGAGGATCCAAAAGGATATAAATACCCGTGATTTGGATTCAAGATGGAAGTTTTTAGTCAGAAGTCAGGCCAGTTCATTATGAAAGTTAGTGAATAGTGAAGTAAATTGTTCAGAATTTTCAAGAAGTCAGTCAGAAAAGTTTAGTAAGAAATATGAAAGTTAGTTGGAGTCAGTGAATCAGGTACAAATAGTCAAATTGTTTAATATAGTGAGTTAAATGAAGATTAAAAATTATGCATATAATTTAATGCACATTTATAATTATACACAAATAATTATTGAAGATTAAAAAAAGTATATTGGAAGAAATTAAATTATATTATGGTTGGAGATTAGTATAAATCAACTTATAATAATTGGATATTGGTATATTGAAAAGAAGAATAAATATAAATGCTGTTTGCTGGTTTGGTTGGTGGTGTATAATTGCTGGTGAAGAAAACTATATCTTAAATTGGTAGAAGATGATAATTGGAAAAAGTAATTTCACAAAAAACAAGGATAACTGAAGTACGAAGACATTCAGTGGTGATTAGAATCTATATAGTGGAAAACAGTTCATTTAGGCATTCAGTGAAAGAAAGGTACAAAATTTTGTTAATATAATTTAGTTAGTGTCATAACAATTTCAATTTTGAAGATAGTTTGTTTAAATTTTACATTGTCTATAGAATTTAATTAGTTTTATAAGAATATCAATTTAAAGATAGTTTATTTTAAATTTACATTGGCTAGGTTAGATATATATGTGTGTTTCATAATAGTTATAATAAAGATAATTTAAAAAAGTACTTACAAACTAATTCTTTGAGAACCGCGATAAAAACCCTATATATTATTAAAAATACTCATTGCTCATCATTCAAACAAAAAAACACATCATAACAATTTGGCACCCAACGCGGTGGCTCTCTATTTAAAAGAATTAGTTTGGGAAGATAAGTGCTCTCATATAATTAAATTAATTATCAGTAGAAAGAAAAAATTATAGAATTATAGATTTTTAATTATATTTGAACAAGTAAAGTCTCAAGACTTCCACAAGATACTGCAGAAATGAATCCAGAAAGAGAGGAAAATGTCAATATGGCAGCTTTGATGTCATTAATGATGCAGATGAACAAGACAATGGAAGAGAATTCAAAAGAAATCAAAGAAGACATGAAAAAAATGGAACAGAAAATGGAAGAGAATACGAAAAAATTGGAAGAGAATTCAAAAGAAGTCAAAGAAGACATGAAAAAAATGGAACAGAAATTGGAAGAGAATTATAGAAAATTAGAAAAGAAAATAGAAGATAATAATAATAAAATTGTAAAACAAATGGATAAAAAACTTGAAGCTGCAGAGAAAAAAGTAGCAAATGAAATAAAAAGTATACGGAATGACTACAAGAAAAGGATAGACAATGAGAGGACAGAAGTAAAGAGGATTATTCAAGATAATAAGATAGATATAGAACAGAAAATAGAGTTACAGAAATGTAACTTAGAAGTAAAAATTAACGAAGACAGGAGAAACACAGAAGAAAAATTAGACGATATACAACAAAATATCCAAATAAATAGTAATCAAATAAGAAATGTGGAACAGAGAATAGATCATATTTCACAAATGAGAGACATAGGGAGACCTTACTTAAATTTAACAAATGAGACTGGGATTAAATTCTCTGGTAATATAAAAAATTTGCATCCTAGGGTATACATAAATAGTTTAAAACATAAATTAAGATTTGTGAATAATATTAATGATATTAAAGATTATATTAGAGTGACATTAAATGACAATGCAGCAACTTGGTTTGCTAGTATTGAGAATGATTTAGATAATTTTCAAACATTTGAAAATAAATTTTTAAATTATTATTGGGGTGAACTAGAGCAAGCCAAGTTTAGAGAAATTCTATATTTTGGAAAGTATAATCAAAATTTAAAATCAAATATGGTAGATTGTGCATTGAAACTGATAACAGTTGCAAAATATTTAGAACCACCACTTAGAGAGGATGAAACAGTCTTAAATGTATCTAGACATTTTGATGCTGATGTTGTGCAGACAGTAACTGTACAAAATATTCAAACAATAGATAGTTTTATTAATTTTATTCAAAGAATACAAAGAGGCAATATGACAAGTAATAATAACAACAGAAAAAACAATAATAACTTTCAATATAATAAAAATGATAATCAACAATATAGACAATCATATAACAATAATACTAGGTATGGTGATAGTTTACAAAATTTTAATAATAATAACAGTAATCCAAATAGACAGAACTTTAATAATAATACTAGTTATAATAGACAAAATTTTAATAATAATACTAATTATAATAGACAACATTTTAATAACAGTACTAATAATAATAGACAAGATTTTAATAATAGAAAAAATACAGAGCGACCTAACTATAACAGACAGGAAAATTGTGTTCGAAGGAATAGAAGCTGCGAAGGCAGGGAACGAAGTAGTACAAGGCAGGAAAATGTGAGTAGAAGTCATAGTAGGGAAAGACATAGGACATCAGATCCAAGTGGTCAGATACAATCTGACAATTCTAATAATCAAAATTTTGTGCAGTAAACTTTCTGAATTACAAGTTAGGCCATTGCTATTATGAAAAACCTTCTGAATTTATTTCTTTAGATGAAGAGAAAATTATTGAATCTATTAATTTAATTTATATAAATGCTTTGGCCAAAAATAAAATGATTAAGATTATGATAGATACTGGTTCAGAAAGTACTTTAGTCTCGGAGAATTTTATTTTTAATACATTAAAACTATCAGATATAATAAAGATTCCAAAAATTAAAATTGTTGGTGCCAATAATAAGAAGTTGGGTGAAATTGATAAACTAGCCAATTTTAAAATTAATATTCTTAATAAAGAAATTAATATGCAAGGATTTATTGTCAAGGATTTATGTGTTGATATATTAATGGGAAATGATGAATTGGAAAAGAAGAAAGTAAAGATAGATTTTGAAAAAAAAATGGTAACTTTGGAAGGGCAAATAATTAAATTTATGCAGAAAGATGAGGTGGAAGAAGGAATAAGAGTTGATAGGATATTATTAAAAGAAAATAATGATGTTTATGAAGAAGAAATATATTTTGATGATAGGGAAATGTCCCAAAAGAATGTAAAGAATAATGGTAGTGAATATTTAAGGAATGGAAATTTTAAGCAGATGGATGCCTACGAGGCGGAGTGCGTAAAATTGGAAGCAAGGAATAATGAGTACATATTGAAGAATAATGTAATTTGTAAAGAAGAAGATATGATGAAAGTTTTAAATTGCCCTGAAGAATATAAATCAATAGTCATTTCCATATTGCAGCAACACAAGGGACTTGTCAATAAAGAAAATAAAATTGCACAGAATTATATCCATAGTATAAGAGTTAAGGAGGAAAAAGATTTTAAAACAAAATCATACCCAATACCATATAAATACAGAGAAGAAGTAAACAAAACAATTAATAATATGTTAGAAGATGGGATCATTGAGAAGGCAGACACACGTTTTATCAACCCCATTTTGCATGCATTTGGATGCAAGGAATATTAACAAGATTACTGAAAAGCAATTTGAAGCACCAATGAGTATAGATGGAATATTAGGAAGAATTACAGAAATGTCATTTTTCACTAAAATCGATTTACAGCATAGTTTCTGGTTAATACCTCTAGAAAGAAAAAGTAGACAGTATACAGGATTTCAGATAGATGGAGTAGTATATCAATTCAAAGTAGTACCATTTGGACTTCAATCATCTTGCAGTGCTCTATGTAGATGTCTTCATGATATTTTGGATCAATATGAACATTTTGTAATTCACTACATTGATGATATATTAATTTTTTCTAAAACTGCTGAAGATCATGAGAAACACCTAAAAACTATAATAAATAGATTAGACAAAGTTGGACTAAAAATAAATCAAGAAAAATGTACAATTTTTCAAAAAGTAATGATATATCTAGGTTATAAACTTAACACTAACATCTTACTGATATATCCATTTTATTCAATAGACTTGATTTGTTAAATAGATGGTAGATTTCATTATTTTGAATCAATTTGACATCATACTTGTTGAATTTTGTATATATGGAAATTAATTTGTACCCTAAAAATCATAATTTGGGGTTAGACACAAAATTGATACTATAATTGCTATAAAAATGTCTTTCTAATATAATAAAGTGGACACTTACCAATTTATATTGATGAAAGTTATTTTGAATGGAAATAATTCCTAGATTTTGTCTATAAATAAACAGAACACAATATCCATTATATTTTAATTAAGGTTATATTTTATTCTCTGATATAGCATCCATTGTTCCATTTGACATGACAGTTTGACCATAGAATAGCCGAACTGTGATCCGTTGTTCTCTGCTTTGACATAGACAGCGAACAGGGATTTATTTAACACATTTTAAATAAAAAAAAAATTGAATTATTTTTAAGAAATTATCATATAATAATTGTAAAAAGTTGTATTTTAATGTTGTAAATAGATTTAAGTGAGCCATGTGCCTAGGCAACCAACTATACAGTAAGTAATTGACAGATAGAAATTAATCATAAGGGAATATAAAGTGGGGTTATAATAATATATTGTTTGAAATGTGTATTTTATTAAATTAGAGTGTTAGTTACTAATTTGAATGTTTATTCTGATCTGAAAAGCCTAAATGTCAACAAAATTATTAATGGAACATTAACGAATTCTCCAGAGTGCAGAGTGTGACCATTGTTTACGGTAGAACATTCTGGAATAATGATTATGTCGATGGATGGAACAGATATTTTTTCGAGAACATCTATATAGAAGTTAATAGAACGAATGGAACATGATCTCTTACCAGATGATTCTGGAGGATCCAAAAGGATATAAATACCCGTGATTTGGATTCAAGATGGAAGTTTTTAGTCAGAAGTCAGGTCAGTTCATTATGAAAGTTAGTGAATAGTGAAGTAAATTGTTCAGAATTTTCAAGAAGTCAGTCAGAAAAGTTTAGTAAGAAATATGAAAGTTAGTTGGAGTCAGTGAATCAGGTACAAATAGTCAAATTGTTTAATATAGTGAGTTAAATGAAGATTAAAAATTATGCATATAATTTAATGCACATTTATAATTATACACAAATAATTATTGAAGATTAAAAAAAGTATATTGGAAGAAATTAAATTATATTATGGTTGGAGATTAGTATAAATCAACTTATAATAATTGGATATTGGTATATTGAAAAGAAGAATAAATATAAATGCTGTTTGCTGGTTTGGTTGGTGGTGTATAAATGCTGGTGAAGAAAACTATATCTTAAATTGGTAGAAGCTGATAATTGGAAAAAGTAATTTCACAAAAAACAAGGATAACTGAAGTACGAAGACATTCAGTGGTGATTAGAATCTATATAGTGGAAAACAGTTCATTTAGGCATTCAGTGAAAGAAAGGTACAAAATTTTGTTAATATAATTTAGTTAGTGTCATAACAATTTCAATTTTGAAGATAGTTTGTTTAAATTTTACATTGTCTATAGAATTTAATTAGTTTTATAAGAATATCAATTTAAAGATAGTTTATTTTAAATTTACATTGGCTAGGTTAGATATATATGTGTGTTTCATAATAGTTATAATAAAGATAATTTAAAAAAGTACTTACAAACTAATTCTTTGAGAACCGCGATAAAAACCCTATATATTATTAAAAATACTCATTGCTCATCATTCAAACAAAAAAACACATCATAACAATATATATATATATATATATATATATATATATATATATATATATATATATATATATATATATATATATATATATATAGTAGTCCAAAGTTTTTTGACTAGTTTGGAAAAAATATATGTAAATACTTTTTTCTTTTTGGGTGTGGTAGTCAATAAAAAATAGAGCTTTGCTAAGGCGTACTATTTATTCTGAATCCAAGCTTTCGGTGGTTTTTTGCCACCTTTATCAAGGTCTACAAAGAAAATTACTATGAAGTAACAAACTGAATGGTGCCAAAAAGGCTGTAAAAAACTATAAAAAAAAAAATTACCCGAATGTAAGATTCGTGGCATAAACAACAACGTTAAATAACATGATAAAACTGAGGTTGCATCTAAACTTAAAAATGTTACTGTTAAAAAACACTTTAAAAATTACTAAAAACGTTAAAAGTTAAAAACAAAATGTAGGACGACATGTTGAAAACAGTCGTCGTTGCAGGCTTGATTTCAGTCACATTTCACGAGCAGAAAGAGAAAGTGAGTGGATAATTATTGTTTAAATAGTTTGGAGAAAATACAAAAAACAACTTTGAAAATAACGTCTAACAGAATACTGTTAGTGAATTTTTAGTACTGCCAACTGTATTACCAACTTGAAATTAAGCGGGAAATTAAAAATGTAAATTATAACATAAGCAATCGAAAGAAAATAGTATTTAGTAAATAGGTTTAGAAAAAACAACTCACAACAAACCAAAACTGAATTAGTAATTGCAGTTTGATCGTAAATATTCAATTAATAATGATATTTCAAAAAAGGAAAGAACCAAAGAAAACTCTGAGATGCAAAATAGCTCAGTCAAAAGTCAATATAAAATTGTAAATTTTGCTAAGATTCTGGATCTCAGATCTCTTATTAAGATTGTTATTATCACTCTTGCTAATATGTACCATCTCTAAGAAAGTTCTCTTGAATTTATTTTTCTCTCTGGCTAATATTTTCAACAATGTAAAAATATTAGCCAGAGAGAAAAATAAATTCAAGAGAACTTTCTTAGAGATGGTACATATTAGCAAGAGTGATAATAACAATCTTAATAAGAGATCTGAGATCCAGAATCTTAGCAAAATTTACAATTTTATATTGACTTTTGACTGAGCTATTTTGCATCTCAGAGTTTTCTTTGGTTCTTTCCTTTTTTGAAATATCATTATTAATTGAATATTTACGATCAAACTGCAATTACTAATTCAGTTTTGGTTTGTTGTGAGTTGTTTTTTCTAAACCTATTTACTAAATACTATTTTCTTTCGATTGCTTATGTTATAATTTACATTTTTAATTTCCCGCTTAATTTCAAGTTGGTAATACAGTTGGCAGTACTAAAAATTCACTAACAGTATTCTGTTAGACGTTATTTTCAAAGTTGTTTTTTGTATTTTCTCCAAACTATTTAAACAATAATTATCCACTCACTTTCTCTTTCTGCTCGTGAAATGTGACTGAAATCAAGCCTGCAACGACGACTGTTTTCAACATGTCGTCCTACATTTTGTTTTTAACTTTTAACGTTTTTAGTAATTTTTAAAGTGTTTTTTAACAGTAACATTTTTAAGTTTAGATGCAACCTCAGTTTTATCATGTTATTTAACGTTGTTGTTTATGCCACGAATCTTACATTCGGGTAAGTTTTTTTTTATAGTTTTTTACAGCCTTTTTGGCACCATTCAGTTTGTTACTTCATAGTAATTTTCTTTGTAGACCTTGATAAAGGTGGCAAAAAACCACCGAAAGCTTGGATTCAGAATAAATAGTACGCCTTAGCAAAGCTCTATTTTTTATTGACTACCACACCCAAAAAGAAAAAAGTATTTACATATATATATATATATATATATATATATATATATATATATATATATGTATATATATATATATATATATATATATATATATATATATATATATATATATATATATATATATATATCATACGTATGCAACAGGTATAACATAAATTACTCTCCAAAGCTGTATTATCAACACTCACTTATAAGTAAATAACTATTGTTATATTTTTTAAATACACAAATTTTTACACCGTTCTTCTTTATTGTGTAATTTTGGTTTTTGGTAATGTCCGTTGTCACAGTGTAACTTTAAAAAAACTTCTTTTGCCATCTGCTCTGTAATTACATATAGTTCTTTACCATCGACCCTCTTAAAATATTAAGTTATCTTCTTGTTCAGCCCTTTGCTTTTCTCTTTCATCCAATTCTTCCTGATTTTCCCTGATCTGAGCCAAGGAAAATAAGCCTGAGTGAAAATAAGAGTTATGTGATCCTCTTTGCGGAATTGTTCATCTCTCGTCAACGCATCTGCCAAGATATTGTCAGATCCTTTGATATATTTAAATTCAAAATCATACTCTTGAAGTAAAAGAATGCCCCTATGAATTCTATTATTTACCAGCCTATTTTTCATTATGTGTACCAACGCTGCATGGTCTGTTTCAATGGTGAATTTTGCCCCAAGTAGGTAAAAACGAAATTTATTTACACAAAATAATACACTGGCAAACTCTAATTCAGTGACGCTGTATTTTCTCTCATACGTTTTGGTTACACGGAAGACAAAACAGATTGGCACCTCTATATCGTCTTGGATCTGTGATAACACCCCTGCGAATTTTTTTATGGAAGCATCGGTCCTGAGAATGGAAGGTTGATCATATCTTGGATGGTGTACTCTTACAGCTGTGGAAAACGTTCCTTTTAAATTTTTGAAAGCCATTTCTTGTTCAGTTCCCCATTTTCACCTGACATTTTTCTTAAGTAATGCTATTAACGGTATATCTTTTGTGCCGATGTCTGGTATCAGCTTTTTGAAATAGTTTACCTTTCCTAAAAACCTCCGCAATGTTTTTAAATTGGTTGGCCTAGGGTAGTTATTTATGACTTCGATTCTATCTTCTGCAAGACCAATCCCTTTTGTGTCTAATTTGAACCCTAAATACAGTATTTCTTTTTGGAAAAACTGACACTTTTGAACATTTAATTTTAATCCTGCTTGATCAAGTTTTTTGAGAACAGTATGAATATGTCGTAGATGGCTTGTTAAATCTGGTGAGAAAATTAATAAATCATCTATGTAATGTACAACAAATTCTCCATGCCTATTTAGGATTGTGTGTAATGCGCGAACCAAAACAGCGCATTCACTCTGTAGTCCAAATGGTACCACCCTAAATCGGTACACCACTCCGTCGATAGAAAAAGCGGTATAATTTCGACACTTTTCTGCAAAGGTATTAACCAAAAACTGTGTTTCAAGTCGATTTTGGAGAAAATGTGTGATCCTGTGATTCGTCCAAATATGGCTTCGATGTTCAAAGGCGCTTCATATTGAGCGATTGTGTGCGAATTAATGTTTCTTGCATCTAAACATAATCGCAAATCACCACTCGATTTTTTTACGCATACTATCGGGTTCATATATGGAGAGTCACATCTTTCAATCACCTTGTCTTTGATCATATTTTCAATTTCCTGTCCGACGCTTTGCCTGTATTTATACGAGATTGGATATGTTTTCGATTTAAAATTAGTTTTTATTAAAGTTTTTAACTTTAAAGAAATGTTCATAATTTTTAGCCACTCGGCTTTCTTCATTAATAAGATCTCCATAATTTTCTAAAATCTTCTCTATTTCCTTTTCCATGTTTTCTTCACATTTTATTTTTCTTTCATCCTCGTTTTATTCACATGTGTTCACTGTCCATAATATTTCTTCACAAAATTCTGGATTCTCGTCCATAATTGCCATTTCTACTCTGTCCTCATCCTTTATTTCTTCTTCTGTTTTTTTTTCTATCTTCAATTTCCATTTGGTATTCCGAGCACCACGTTTCTACTCCTTTTATTTCTCTTATGATAACTTCCTTTTCCTCCGGCTTCCTTTCTGTTTTATCGTCGGTTGCCAACAATTCTTCTGTACCTTCTATTTCCTATTTTTCTCTTGTCTCCACCTTGTTTTCCTGCTTTCTTTTCGAACTCTTCTTATTTTTCTTCTGCAAAGCATATGTGATTCGTCCAAATATGGCTTCGATGTTCAAAGGCGTTTCGTATTAAGCGATTGTGTGCCAATTAATGTTTCTTGCATCTAAACATAATCGCAAATCACCAATCGATTTTTTTACGCATACTATTGGGTTGATATATGGAGAGTCACATCTTTCAATCACCTTGTCTTTGATCATATTTTCAATTTCCTGTCCGACGCTTTGCCTGTATTTATACGGGATTGGATATGTTTTCGATTTAAAATTTTCTAAGTTTTTAACTTTAAAGGAATGTTCATAATTTTTAGCCACTCGGCTTTCTTCATTAATTGCTAAAGCACCACGTTTCTACTCCTTTCATTTCTCATGTTGTTTCTTTTTGTTACTGTTTTTTGTCCCCGCCAAATGTGAAATTTTACAACACTATATGTTGCAGAACACGACAATTATTTCTCCCCAAATTTAATAAATTTTCTCGACAAATATCAAATACGCAATCAGTAAAATTCAAATAATTCAAAATAAATTTCAAATGTACGATTGGTAAAGAAAAAAAAATAAAAATCAAATAATTCAATAGCAGTAAATATCAACTAACTACGATCAATCAATAAATCAAATTTTTATCCACTGGAAAAATTGTCAAAATACTTTCAAATTCAAATTCCCTCAATGTTATTTATTTTTATCTCTGGATCACCTGTACTTATTCCGAATCTTATATCCGAATAAAACACTTAGAAAAATTGATGGTAAGACACTATGGGACAGAGCTAGAAGTACAGATATACGACATAGATGCAAGGTGGAGAACATCAAAAACTGGGTAAGAAATAGAAGAGTAGATTGGAACGATCATTTAAGCCGAATTACAACAAATAGAGTAGTAAAGACGGCAAGAGACGGTTCCCCAATATGAAGACGATCAGTAGGAAGACCACGCAAACGATGGAATGACAACTTACTGGAGGCACATTGAAAAACAGACAGAGTCATGTCTATATAAAAACAAGAAGAAGAAGAAGAGGAAGAACAAGAAGAAGAAGAAGAACTCTAGATGACAAATAATCGTACCAGTTTTCGTTTTTCTAATTGTAAGCGTTCTGGAGGTATTAAAAAAACTAATTACAGGGCGCCATCTTCAAAGATTTCTAGCTCCTTAGGAAGCATCTTCAAACTATATGAATTGGGTTAAATTATCTTAAAATTATTTGAGGAATCTCCAGTCTTCGTTTATCATGAGAGTTTTTATATACCCTGTATAATCATAAATATTAAAGAAAAATAATGGTAAAAAACTAGAAGCTTTTAACCTCTGGCTGGCAGAATATTATAAATTGCATGGCAGCTGAAAATTGCCAGCTTCGATGGGTTAAGGGGTAGGTAAAAGAAACGTAAAGGAATTTTCACTGATTGTTAACACGAGGAAACTGATCTGGTTGTAACACAGGATGAAAAAATATAAATGAAAATTAATTTAACTTAAAACATAAGAATATAGGTGGAAAATTAAAAATAGATAGAAAACATCCCTGGTTTAGGAATTTGCGCAAATGATTGAATACCGTTAAAACCATCTGTTTGGAACAGCAGTCTTGAAACTAGCAATAGACTTAATGATTACAAATGACTTTCACAGCAAAGGGGGCACTTAAAGAAGAAGACTGAAAATTATCGAACTATTAGATTTGGGTGTACATAATACTTATCTTTATTTTATTATGCATTATGGGATCGACCATGTCGATCGATTGTCTACTGGAACCGTGTAAAAAAATACTAAAGACTTCCGCAAGGAGAAAAGAAGAATGGACAAATGACGAGATACTCAATATAATAAAACAACGGAGACAACAATAAATACAGAGAGATAAACCACTAGATCGGGAAGATTATAAATCAGGCAAAAGAAGCATACTTTGAAGAGAAATGTAAAGAGATCGAAGACTTTCGAAATAAATATGATCTGTTTAACCTAAACAAGAAAGTTAAAGAATTGGCAGGACTAAGAGAACAAAATCCCACTCGTGCAATTCTGGATAGACCCGGGACTACTATAACACATACGGGCGAGAAAGTACAAAAAAGGGCAGAATATATGGACGAATTGTTCGATGATGAAAGAGGAAATCTGGAACACATAGAATTTACGTCAGAAGAAATAGGTCCATATATTACAAAAGAAGAAATATTACACGCAATAAAAACAACGAAGAGTGGGAAAAGCTCTGGACCTAACATGCTTTCCATAGAAATCCTAAAAATTCTAGATGAGAAGCACACTGATGTTTTAGTGAACCAAATTTATAGTTTACGCGTATTACCCAAAGAGTGGTTAAGGTCGATTTTTATTTGTTTTCCCAAAAAGAAAAACGCAAGAGAATGCAGCGACTACCGCACCATTAGCTTGATGTCTCATGTGCTAAAGTTACTACTAAAACTCATCCATAACCGAATATATCACAAACTGGACATAGACGTTAATGATATACAATTTGGTTTTCGCAAAGGTCTAGGAATGCGTGAAGCTCTTTTTTCACTTAATATACCGATATAAAGATGCCTGGACGTCAATCAAGATATATTCGCATGGTTTATTGACTATAATAAAGCATTCGATAAAGTACGACATAAACAATTATTGAATGTCCTGAAATCAAAGAAGATTGACTACAACGACCTCAGGATCATATCAAATTTATACTATAAACAGCGAGCAAAAGTACGTGTTAACGAACAGCTGTCAGAAGAAATTAAAATTAGACGTGGACTGAGACAGGGATGCGTATTGACGCCAATTCTTTTTAATACCTACACCAAAGAGATCTTAAAAAACGCTCTTGAGGGTGAAACAGCTGAAAAACAGGTAAATGGAATTCAAATTAACATTAGATATGCGGACGCCACTGACCTTAGCCGAAAATTTTGAAGATCTTCAGAGACTGGTAACCAGAATAGCGGAGTATGGAAAAGAGTACAGTCTAACAATGAACGTCAAGAAGACGAAATTTATGCGAATATCGAAAACTCAAAGAAATAACGAGAAACTTCTAATAAACTGAACCAACGTCGAACAAGTGGACAAATATGCATTCGTTCAAAATCAGAATAGAAAAGGCTAGAGCAAATTTAAATACAATGAGAAGAGTGCTATGTACAAGGGATTTAAAATTGGAACCAAGAGTTAGGTTGGCGGGGTGCTATATTTTTTCGACTTTGTTTTATGGGATGGAATCTTGAAACTTGAATGCAACATCAATGAAAAAACTGGAATCATTCGAGCTGTGGGTGTATAAAAGAAGTCTGAGAATATCGTGGACAGAACACATCACAAACAAAGAGGTTCTGAGAAGGACGAATAAAGAAATAGAAATTTTAAATACAATTAAAACAAGAAAATTGGAATATCTTTTACATATTACACGTGGGGAGAAATACACCTTGCTCCAACTGATTATGCAGGGAAAAATCCAGAAAAGAGAAGCATAGAGAGGCGTAGAATGTCATGGCTGCGCAACCTGAGAGAGTGGTACGGATGTACATAAAATGAACTTTTCAGAACAGCCGTCTCAAAAATCCGCATAGCTATGATGATTGCCGACCCCCGCCGCGGAGATGGTACTTGAAGAAGAAGTATCCTTGTTAACTTAGACTGCGTTATTGGTATATAACAAAAAAACACAGTTAAAAAATACGTCAATAAACAAGGAGTTGTAGAAAGTAAACAATGTGTTGCAATAAAATACGTTATTATATTAAATATTTTTTGCGAATATTTTTTATATTTGTAATATTAAAATATCGGGAGTAGGCAGATCTACTTTAGGCATTGCAAACCTGTCATTTCAGCCATATTTAGCTTTTCTCTCCACATGCTACCTCAGCATCTTAAAATCCTTAAAGCTATTGTGCTTAAAACTGTCGCACGACACTTGACCTCTAATGATGCCCTTGGGACACTGGGCGAAATCCAATCGAAATATCAGTCTTATTACTAAACTCAGGGCTCTACAGGAATCGATAAACTTTTCCCAGTTATTTGTGGGAATAAATATGAATACTTACCAACACGCCAATCAAGCATGGTGTTTAAATGACAAAAACCCGACCTTGGCAAACCAACTCCACTCAAAGTGCGTCAAAAAAAAAAAAAAAAGATAAACCTCAACGTTACTACACACAATACTCAATCACTTTTTACTCAGGAAAGATTTGAAGAAATGGAGAAAGAAGTCTTAAAAGTTTATTGGGATATTATGGGATTATGGGTATCAGTGGAGTTAAAGAAACGAAACTTTTATCACACTCTTATCTCTTATAAGAAGAGAAATCAACAGTCGGGGTCGTCAGTTTCTTTATACATAAAACAGTTACTTTAAAGAAAATACAGAAGACGGATATAGGAAAAACTTGACAGAAACAGAAGGAACGAAATTGACGATTTCTTAACAAATAAGAAATAAATATTTAAATACGTAAATGTGTTAAATCACTAATAATATACAGGGTGTTTAATTAAGAATTGAAAATATTTTAACTGTAGATTTTGTTTGTAGAAACTGTACAGTTTCTACAAACAACACTTAATCAAAAAAGAGATATGTGATTCATACAGGATGAAGCTCCAAATTATTGTTCTTTAATAGTATGGAACTATCTAGGTAACAATTTTTTCATATTTGGATTGGCAGAGGTAGTAAAGTTCCGTGGCCGCCTAGAACACCCGATGTAATCCCCTTAGATTTTTATTTTTGCAGTTATATGAAATCACTGGTATACTCACAAAAATTAAATAATCGTCAATCGCTATGACAGCAAAGAGTATATTCCGCTAATTGTATTACCAATCAACCAAACGAATTTTTAAAAGTTAGAAAATTGTTTAACGAAAGAATTCATAATCTTTATAAGGTAAATGGGCTTCACATTAAACATTTGTTATAAAAGGTTTAGTAAAATTGTGTTTTTTGATATTTTTGTGTTATTAAAATTGTCCTTTTATTTAGATTATAACAAATAGTTCTTTTAAGAACCACAATTTGTTTTTAAATGTTAAATTCATCTATTCGTTTCAAGAAATTTCAATAAATGACATTTATGTTTTGTTGTTGAAAATAACATGCTAACGACTTAATCGTTCCGAATAGTGAATATATTATTTACATAGAAAGTATTGGAGAATAGAAAAATTGCGCTAAAGAAATAATTTTTAAATTTTTAAATAAAACGCCCTTTAACTCAGTAACGAGCCACATTTTATTTAAGTTATTTGGATTAAATCTTAATATGTTGAGCTGAGGAATCTACAGATGAAATATTACCAATTATTAATAAAACAGCCTGTATATTAGGACACGAAATTGGAATTAAAAGGTGATAATCAGATTTATGAACTGAAGAGAAGAATCGGTCTTCGGTGGGCAGCGTATGGTAAGCCGAGAGTAACTTTTAAAAGTAAGCTGCCTTC
Organism: Diabrotica undecimpunctata; assembly: GCF_040954645.1. Lineage (NCBI taxonomy): Eukaryota > Metazoa > Arthropoda > Insecta > Coleoptera > Chrysomelidae > Diabrotica > Diabrotica undecimpunctata. The sequence continues at coordinate 79,157,337 of NC_092805.1, forward strand.
ATGTCTGGAAAGAAAAGTATTTAAACAATGCGTCCTATCAGTGTTGATTTACGGAGCAGAAATAGTGGTCCATGTTCGGAAGAACTATGCGAGACAAGATTTAATAATAACTAATACATTCTTTAAATTACTCCCAAGGCGACTGTATACGTAGACGTCACCTCAACACACTCCAGAAAAAGTAATCAGAAACCAAACAGATTACATAATGGTAACAAAAAGATACCGTAATGACGTGAAATCTACTAAAACTTATTCTGGAGCTGATATAGGTTCGGATCATAATCCAGTAGTATCTGTGATAGAAGCTAGACCAAAGAAAATAAGAAAAACCATCATTCCAGCGTTAGACTTAAGCCAGCTAAAAAGTAAACACCTACGACAAACAGTGTAAGAAGAAATAAACACCAGCCTCAGAATAGCGGAATGTCAAAAATCCGCATAACAGATAACATAGATGAAAAACTTAAGTATATAAACACTACAATAAGAACTACGGGAAAGAAACACCTAACCAGATCTGCAAAGAAACACAAGGTATAGATGACACCAAACATACTAGAACTAATGGATGAACGACGTAAAATGAAGAATAATGCACAAAAATACAGAGAGGTTGATAAGAACATAAAGCAAAGAATAAAGAAGGCCAAATAATTATGGATTGAAGAACAATGTGTAGAAATGGAAAACTATAAAAGAAAATATGACACATTCAATGTACATAAAAAAGTAAAAAAAATTACAGGAACTCAAAGAAGACAAGAACAAAGACGAAAAGATTATTATAGATTTAACAGAAAAAATTAATAGATGGAGTGAATACATAATAGAATTGTTTGAGGACAACAGTGAAACGGGACCTGAAATCCTAGAATGTGAAATAGAAGCGGCACTTAGAAATTCCAAAACTGGAAAGGTAAATGGACCTGATGAGGTTCCTACTGAATTGCTAAAGCTCTTGAATGATGACTGAATAGATATAATATTGCACTTATTTAACACAATATACAAAACTGATATTATACCTCAAGAGTGGCTGTTGTCTACATTCGTTACACTGCCAAAGAAATCCAATGCAAAAGAATGTTCAGAACATCGAACAATATCTTTAATGAGCCATCTACTAAAGATATTTCTAAAAGTCATCCACAACCGAGTTTATCAAAAGTTGAATTCAGATATTAGTGATACACAGATGGGGTTCAGAAAGGGATTAGGTACTCGAGAAGTTCTCTTCGGTTTGAATGTTCTAACACAAAGATGCCTAGACGTTAATCAGGAAGTACATGCATGTTTCATCGATTTTGAAAAAGCGTTTGACATAGTACGTCATGATAAGCTAAGAGACATTCTTGAAAGAAAGGACATGGATATTAAAGATCTGCGAATAATTCTCAATCTATATTGGAATCAGAAAGCTAACATCAAAATAGAAAATGAGATATCACAAGAAACAGAAATACGTAAAGGAGTACGACAGGGATGCATTTTGTCACCGCTGCTATTTAATGTTTATAGTGAAAGCATCTGTCAGGAAACACTTTTGCAAGCAAACGAAGGAATCGTAATCAGGAGAGGTTGTAAATAATATTCGATACGCAGACGATACTGTACTAGTCGCAAGAACAGTAGAAGAATTACAACGATTACTTACAAATATAAATATTGTCTGCAACAATTATGGCATAAGTATCAATATCAAAAAAACCAAGTATATGGTCTTCAGTAAGAACATGACACAACCAGCACATACTCGTATTAGTATAAACGGCATTCAAATTAAAAAAGTATCAAGCTTCAAATACTTGGGTACTTCAATAAACGAAACTGGAGACCAAAACAATGAAATAAAAAGACTTATCGAAATAGCCAGGCCACTTTCATAAAGATGAGGAAATTCTTCTGCAACAGAGATATAAGCATCCCTCTCCGATTAAGAATTCTAAGGGTCTACGTATTTAATACGCTATTATACGGTGTAGAGGCCTGGACTCTCAAGCAGAACAATATAAAAAATATTAAAAGTTTCGAGATGTGGTGCTACCGTCCAATGTTGAAGATAAGTTGGGTTGAAAGAGTTACAAACTTTGAAGTAATGCGAAGGATAGGAAAAGACCCAGAAATTTTGTCAACGATCAAACGAAGAAAACTCGATTATTTGGGTCACCTGATGAGAGGACATAATTACGCATTACTTCAAAATATAATGCAAGGAAAAATAGAAGGAAAACGGAATCCAGGCCGTAGTAGAATGTAATGGTTGCGTAATTTGAGAGAGTGGTTTGGCTGTACCACTAATGAACTCTTTAGACCAATGAAGGACAAAAGAAACGTCGGTCAACTATCTACACGATGAAGTAACGATTTAAGAAGGATTTAAAAACTGAATAAGAGAGGTGTAATATAGATTTGGCTGAAAACACAAGGAAGAGGCCTATGTTCAGCAGCAGACTTTCGAGGATGGATGATGATCAATATTACAATAATTAAATAAATAGGTTTTGCAGGCATATATCTTATTACAAATATGACAATACCGTTTTTTATATTTTAATACATTTAAGTTGCAATAGTAGGCTTTAAAAATGCTATAAACTGCTCGTGACGGTTTCTGTGAAACGTATTTAATTACACATGTTTCTGCATTATATTATTAAAACATTTATTGTTCTTGTAGATATATAGGCATGGGGACAGATCGCCTCTTATTTCATTTCCGCGTGACGAATATTACAATTTGACATATTGGCCCATGGGATTTGGACATCTCACAAAGGTAATTGCTATTTTCCTAATTTAAAAAAGCATTTTTGATTACTGTACTAGCTGATATCGCTGGTTTTCGAGAATATCGGAGTAATTCAAAATTCGGTCAAATTGAGGTCTACATGCCAAACAATCATAAATCTATAATATTTTATCGTGAACAGAGAAGCAACGCCAATTTCGCACCAGCGGTCGTTAAAAAGAGACAGCGTCATTATTCATTTGAGACAAAACACTCGAAGTGTAATCACAAACAAAGGCGCTTCTCGCATCTTAGTTCAGCCTGTGACAACGGTGTGAACGCACGGTCGAGTTTCGAAAATACCAACGTAATTACAATTCGGTTACAACAATTGTTTAATTTTGTTTAAGAATAGTGACACATTTAGTGATCCATCGTTGTTTCTGATCAAAGTAAGTATCTTTTTATACCTTATTTATATTTACGCAGGGGCCTGCGTAGCGCAAGCGGTAGGATGCTTGACTCACAAGCCGGTGGTCCGGGGTTCGAATCCCACCGCCGGCAAGAACATCTAGACATTTTAAAAATGTCTATAGGCCCCAGGTCGACTCAGCCTGAATAAAAATGAGTATCTTGGGTAAAACCAGGGGTAATAATAGACGGTTGAAGCGTAGCACTGGCCATGTTACCTTCCTTGTATACCGTAGGCCCTAGATATAGCAGACTACCCTGCTATACTCCCAAAGCCGCGACAGCGGTATAAAACGGGAGACTATTATTATATATTTACGCCTGTATTCTTGAATAAATATTGGTGATTGCTTATTATTTATTGTATTTTATACTGACTTTATGTAACTTGAGTCTAGATTCACGAAAAATAAGCAGATTTTATTTTGTCGTAAATAAGAAACGTCGTTGTTTGTGAATAATATGGGCATGGTTTTGCTTCTTATTACGAAATGCGTCTGTGTTCAAGGAATTTTTGGACAGAAATATTGACTTAATTTTTTTACATGATCTTCATTGATGATTAATCATTAACATTAAATTATTTGTTTCAGATAAATATCCACTTTAGAGCTATTCAAGATGGCAGAAAGAATTTTATTGTTGGAAAAGTTGAAAGAAGCGGCCAGTAAAAATAAAAAAAAATGAGGATCAAGAAGAATGTAATACAGAATCCAATAACATGTTAAGTTTAAATGAAAAAGAACTCCAAGATCATCTAGAAAATACAAGTGTAGAGTCGGTAAATGATAATATGAAATATGAGACTGCAGTAAAAAGTAGTTTACAAATAGAAAGTAAGCCAAAAGCTATTGAATTGGCCCATATGAATGCTAAAAGTGAAGAAGGAATGGAAGAATGGGATTTGTCATCGGATAATAGCATCGCAGATCCTAATTATCACATTGAAAATGACAGTTTGTAGTCGGATTCGGATGAAACAGTTGCTCAGAATGAAAAAAATAATATTTTACATGAACCAAACCAAAATATTACACGTAAGAGAAAAATGCAGCCAGATCTTTGGAAAACGAATGTAGCAAAACGTCTACGAAATGCAGGAAAAGAATATGTAGGCAAAAATAATAATAAATAAATTACGTGATTTGCAAAGTAAAAGAACTTTTGTCGCATTTAATATATCCTCTATTGTCCCGACGTATCAATATAAAAAAGGAACCCGTCGAAATAATAACGCGTTTTATTTGAAAGATAAAGACGGCGAAAAAATTCGAGTTTGTAAGAGTTTTTTCATGTCGACGCTGGATGTATCTGATAGATTTATTCGAACAGTTACCGAAAAATCAAGAAGTGACGTTTCAGGCATTTTAGTGGAAGATTTGCGAGGGAAACATGGAAATCACAGTTGCGTAGATAATAATATTAAAGATTGTTTGAGAAATTTTATTAAGGCGATACCAAAAATAGAAAGTCACTACTGTCGAGCAGATACGCGGAAAGAATATATTGACGGAAGTAAGACTATTGCAGAAATTATTAGAGATTATGTGAAACAGTGTGAAGAAAAAAGAGAAAAAAGTGCTAATTATATCATGTTTAATGGAGAATTTAATATAGCATTTTACCAACCTAAGAAGGATCAGTGCAAGGATTGTGTGGCTTACAATAACGCAACTGGAGAAGATAAAGATCGACTGAAGTCTAAATATGAGAACCATCTAAAAGAAAAAGAGCTCGCAAGAATAGAAAAGGATAAGGACAAGAAAAAAGCAGAAGATAAAGAATCAACTATTGTAGCAGTGTAGGACCTACAGACTGTGATGCCATGTCCTAGGGGAGAGGTGTCTAATTTTTACTATGTTTCAAAAGTAAAAAACTTTAACTTTACGATCTATGAGATGAAAAATAAAAATGCGTTTCGCTACGTATGGCATGAAGGAGAGGCAAATAGAGGAGCTATAGAAGTAGGGACCTCTGTTTTAGAATATTTAAAAAGTCTTGGCAGAGATCTAAGAACTGAAGCCAAACAAGATATAATTTTTTACTCAGATAACTGCTGTGGACAGCAAAAGGATAAATTTATTATCAGTATGTACATGTACGCTGTTCCTACTTTTACTCATATTAATAGTAGCACCCATAAATTTTTGATAAATGGGCATACGCAAAATGAAGGTGACAGTGTGCATTCTGTTATTGAAAGAAACATCAAAAAGACTTTGAAATCAGGATCCATCTTTACACCGGATCAATATATTTCAATTATTCGCAATGCAAAAAAGAACGGATCTCCTTACAAAGTCATAGAAATGGATTATACAAGTTTTTACGAATTAAAGTCGCTAGCTTCTGACGTGGGTAGAAATTTTAATAAAAATACTGATAATGAGAGTATGAAAATGGCAGATATAAAGGTTTTAAAAGTAGATGCTGACCACAAAGGATTCTTTTTGTATAAAACTTCTTACGGTGAAAATAAATTTAAGTGTGTGAAAGTTACTAGCCGTGCATCAAAATCTTTGGACAAAAATTACAGATTGCAATCTGGTTATAAAAAAAGGAACGGAATCTCAGAAAATAAGAAGAGGGGACTAGTATATTTAGTTAACAAAAATATTATTCCAAACTATTATCGACAATTTTACGAGGCGTTGTAAAATACATGATTTATGTTACTTGCATTTCCTTTTAAGAATTAATGTTTCTGTTTTTTTTTTCGTAACTTGTTTTGAAGACGTTTATTGTGATTTCATTTATTTTGAAAAACATTGTTTTTAATACCTAAATATATAGTTACTACTGTATGTTATAAAAATGTTTTTAGTTGTTATAAAACTGTTTTTGTTTGTTATACTTATAAGTACTGAAGTTTTAAACACTGTTGTAAGTTTTCATTTGTATTTTTAAGAGGCTTTACAAAACCTAATAAATGACATTAGTTGATTTTTATACGTTGGAGTCTCATGAATAAAGCTGATGTCTGAACCTCCCCTTTGTATGACGAATTTTCATATTATGATTTTAATAAAAGTTCTAAAAAGTTTTTGTTTTTTTGATACTACGAAAGATTTACCTTTACTCAGTAAACTTAACTCATCGATAAATCATTTACATTTTGCAATAGGCACTAAAATATTTACAAAGAAATTAAAAAGTGCTATTCTCTAAATCACTCATTTTTAGTTCCGTCGATATTCTCTCAAACCAGCGATATATTAGCAAAAGTCTTTTTATTTTTATAATACAGTTTAAAGTCAACAATAAGTTATCTGTTATTTTGTTGAAATATATCATTTCAAGTCTTTTCATGCCGATGTATATATGCTCCATGTTTTGATTGGTAATAAGTGTTTCGAGATCAGAATAATCTAAATTTTGTATTCTGTCATTCTATTAATGCATTTTTTCATTACTCTCTTTTTATCTTGTATCTAATCATTTTTATTTTCGATCTTAGACACGTTTTTAATCCCATTAGTACTTAATATTCTAATTCTCTCTATCAATATTTTGGAGTTCAAAGAGTGAGTGAAGCGCAATATAAGATGCTGTTTCCAGTTAGGATTCTCTAGCCTCTTCTACTCAATCCCTATCCTCACCTCCACGAAGTGCGGCTTGGGCTGCACGAGTGAACCCTCAAAAAACCTGAGCAACCTTGCTGGAGATTGGGAAACCAACCCCAATGGAAGGCAGGGTCAGGGCTGACGAGGAAGGGAGAAATGGTCCTCCGAAAAGGGAGTTGGTGAGCAAGGTTAGCAGCCGACCTACTGTCAAACAGAAGCCTCGGAATTGGACGGATACACACATGACGAACCACGCAAGAAAAAGTACAAAGAGACCAAATAATCGACGAATTGGCACTTGGAACATCGCATCGTGGAACAAATGGGAACAGGAAGTTGTGCAGGAATTGGAGCTCCATAAAATTGATATATGTGCAATGAACGAAACAAAAAAGAAAGGGAAAGGAAGTGCCAATAGAAACAAATTTATATTCCTGTACAGCAAAGTAGATAAAACCTAACGAGCTTAGGTAGGAGTAGGCCTCTTAATGCACAATAAATATAGTAACAATATTCAAGAAATAAGATACATCAACGAACACATGATGCTGGTTTGCTTTAAACTTTACCAGACGATACTTAATATTATCCCCGTATATGCACTGGATAACAGCAAACACAAGGAAGACAAAGATGCTTTTTATGGACAGCTCCAAGATCTACTGGACACCACAATAGCCGGTAGTAAAACAATAATTCTCGGCGACCTAAACGCCAGAGTAGGCAACATACCTGTGGCTGGAGTATCACAAAGATTTAACGAAGAAATGCTTAACGACAACGGAGAAAGACTTCTAGAACTTTGTTTAATGAATAACCTTTAAATTAACAACACAAACTTTGACCACCCAATACAACATAAGATCACCTGGTCAGATACAAGAGAACTCTATGATTGACTACATTATAACAAACAGACAAATACACCCCAAAAATATAATAGATGTGCGCACTCTATCTTCCGCCAATGAAGGATCCGACCGTGGCCTGGTATAGGTACTAGGAAAAATAAATATAGCAATCACCACACAAGGCAAGCGAAATACAAAAGTAGAAGAAAAGAAAGCTTAGAAGAAGGAACACAAAACTTGTATAGAAACAGACTAACACAAAAGCTAAACAGGCATAACCTAGAGACTAAAAAGAATATAGAAGAAACCTGGAAAATTATTAAAAAATGTATCCTACAAGCAGCGGAAAAAGCTTTAGGTAAAAGAAAAGTTAACAGAAATAAACGGGAATACAAAACTCCATGGTACGACGAAAGGGTGAAAGCACTAGCAAATGAAAAGAAACAAGCTTTCCTAACATACAAAGGAGTGAAGACACCGGAGGCAAGAGAAGACTACGTGAAGTAAGAAATAGATAACATCAAAAAATAACACTGGGAAAAATTTACCAAATATATGGAATACGACTTCTATGGATCCCAGAAAAAGGTATGGAAGATGATAAGGAGACAAAAAACAGAAAGGAATGAATTTGTACGCATAGATAATATTACGGAGGAACAATGGACTGAGCATTTTACGAAATTATATGGAGAAGGAGAAGAAGAGAACAGAGAAAGAATCATTAACGAAACTCACTATAGAGTACTAATATCAGAAGAAGAGCTACAAGAACGAATAAATAAATTTAAAAACAGAAAAGCACCTGGTCCTGATAAGATAAACAATGACCTTCTAAAATATGGAGGAAACACTACGCAAATGGCTAAAATTATCCGTCGATATAATAAATATCGGAGTAATACCAGCAAAATGGAAGGAAAGTATCATGATACCGATACTTGAAAAGGGAGACTCGAGAAATCCTGAAAATTATAGCGGCATTAGTCTGATGAATAGTACATTAAAATTGTTAACGGCAGTCATAATCAACCGCAGCACAATAGACGCAATTTTTATTATCAGCCAAATAATAGAGAAGTCTATTGAATATAAAAAACCAGCAGACATGTGCTTTGTAGATTTAAAAAGTGCTTTTGACAGGGTGAAGCGAAATGACATCTTAAATTTATTACAAGCTTAACAAATAGACCATCAGATAATAAGGACAATTAATGAAATTAACAAGAACAACAAGACCAGAGTTATAATGCCAACAGGAGAAACAGAATGCATAGAACTAAAACGAGGAATCCACCAAGAAGACTCGCTCAGCTCATTGTTATTCAATATGGTGATGAAAAAAATAATTCACGAAGTAAGAAAACGACACGGATACCACATGGGAGCGCATAAAATCGCGATACTACACCATGCCGATGATGCAGTACTAATTGCTGGTAACGAAGATGACCTACAAAGGCAGTTCCACATCTTCAATATCACAGCAAACAAACTTAATCTGAGAATATCAGTAGAAAAAACTAAATGTATAGTGATCAGTAAAGAGCCGCGTAGATGCAAACTAGAAATAGACGGCAAAATTGTAAAACAAGTAATGAAATTCAATTACCTAGGAGTAGAGATCACTAGTGACAGGGATATAAGAACAGAGACCACAAGGCAAGCATCAAAAGCGGCAAGAGTAAGTGATTGCCACCGAGAAACTATATGGAGAAACAAATATCTGACCATGGAAAGCAAAATGAAAGTATACAAGACAATAGTAAGACCAATCCTAACATATGCAGCGGAGACAAGGACCGATACAAAATAGACGAAACAACAAATCAACAATATCGAAATGAAAGTATTAAGATCAATACCGGGCATATCATTAAGAGACAGACAAATCAACAGAAGTATACGCGAACAATGCAAAATTCAAAATATTAAAAGGTGGATAAAAACAAGAAAAAAAAACTGCAAGGAACATGTAGACTGAATGGGACCAGATAAATTAGCGAACATCTGTAAAAACAACAAGCCGTATAGTAGAAGAACCGTTGAAAGGCCGCCAAAAAGGTGGAAAGATAATGTACAGTCAACAACGACTGAAACAGAATAAGAGGCAGACAAACAGGAGTAATCCTAGTCGCAGAAAAAGAAGAAGAAGAAGAAGAATATTTTGCCTGTGTTTCCCCCCATGTTTCTTATTTCTTTAGTTTTAAGTTTTTTCTATTGTTCTAGTTTCTTTGCTGTACGTCATAGGCTAAACTATTACTAGTTTATATATGTTCGTTCCTAATTTCTTTTTTAATATTGTCACTTAATAGAGAAAATTGCACTACTGTTTCTACAATTTGATTTACAACTTTAAGTTTGTCTATTTTTTAATACCACTAAAATTTAATCATCATTATTTTCTGCTATTAAAACTATATCCCAATATCTTTATTTTATTGTTTCGCATTCGGTATAATTCTGTCTACTACCATTAGTTGTTATTTCAATCGATTCTGTTGTTTCTGTCAGTAGTTTCACGTCAGTTTGGTTTCTTAAATATATGTTATCCATTATTTTATGTCTTATTGTATGTTTCACAACAAATTAATTAGGTATATCTGATATACGATCGAATACTTTTTCTAAGTCTACGAAACATAGATAGTAATAAAATATTTAATAAACCCAAAATAACATAATTATTTTGTATTTTTGTACAGTACGGTGTTACAAGACTTTACAATCTTGGCAAATGGTTTCGTGAACGGTACAAGAATTTTCTCAGTGAAACATACTCTCCCAATGAGATTTATATTCATTCTTCCAATATAGACCGATGTTTGATGTCGGCAAGTGCAGCTCTGGCAGGTCTTTACCCACCAACAGGTTTTCAATTTTGGAATCCTCAGTTATCTTGGCAACCGATTCCTGTCCACACTGACAATAAAAATTATGATGAGATCATTACTGAAAAACGAAAATGCAAGTTAGTATCTAACGTAATTGTTTTACATATATCAAGTAAACGTTTAAAAAGTTGAATACTTAATATAACGATAACGTCTTTTCTTACTAATTAATAATAATTATTGTAATAAGCTGAAACTCATTTTAAAGATTAACAAGAGCAGCAAAAAACGCTAATTCTTTAGAAGTCTGAGATTAAATTAAAACGGTAATTAATTAGGTATATGAAGAACGATTCTCCGAATATCTTCAAACCCTTGCGGAATACATAGAAATCAAAACTACAAAAGATGTAGTGAAAAAAAATCGTTACTGGAACAAGTCTAGAAATAAGCATTTCTTTTTTTTGAAGAGTTAATTACTCCCCCTTCTATTATTTAACTGTATATACAATATTCAAGTAATCTTTAAACATTAGTTTCAATCAACGTTGGCGATACCCAAGACGGCTACTAACAATTAGATTGATAAGCCATGTAATTAACTTTTTTCTGAAAATCATTCGCTTCAGAATAAATAATGTCAAATGTATAGAAAATATTGGCAAATCTTAGTTTGGGTTCAAAAGTGTTTCGGTACAAGAGAGGCGGTATTTAGCATCCACATTCGTATACAGAGATGTCGAGATGTACCTAAATGTTGATGTATATGCCTTCTTTCTCAATTACGGGAAAATATTGTATTGCTGCCCATAAGAATATAGTTGCTATTTTTATTGTTATAGTTTATCATGAAAGGAGTTCAACAAGACTGTGTTATATCTCCTCTTTTATTTAATTATTTTTTTCTTAAAAAAATTTGTTAAATATATCCAATCAAAAATTAATTCATCATATCTGTTTTTATTATTTTCTTGTATTTACGTTTAATTTCATTATTTTGATTTTCATTAAATTTCATTATAATGGATATAAAAAACAAAAAATTTCTCCTCCACGGGGAATCGAACTCCAGATATTCACGTAACAAGTAAAAAAAGTAAATAGGCGTAAAAGTAGCCAGGGTTTTAGTGACCTCAATCCAAAGAAGTATTTATAACTGTGAAAATAAAATTGTTGTTTTTACTAATTGTCTTATAATTTTATTATATTTTCTCACCTTGTAAATCTTCTTTGGACTTCTACAAATATTTCACAACTATAGTTTATTTTTATGAACGAGAGAGTAATTAGCATAATTTTAACTGGTAGCTCCGACCACTCCATGGGCGTGCTCAAGATTAATTGAAAAATTACTTTGAATAAGTGTAAAAACTAAATGAATTATTTCAGTGTTATAAAGTGTTATGTGTATGTAAACAAAAGTAACCTCTTTTATCACACACTATATTAGAACTGACTGGCCTACATTAAAAAGGGTTTTAAAAAATTCACATTTTTTTTAATTTTTAAAAATTACAAAAGAGAAAAAGAGTTTTTAAAATAGTCTAAGGTATGTTAAATAGATGAATAAAAATATTAATATAAAACTTACAGCTACTTGTTACAAATCCAAATCAGATTCAGAAGATGAACTTTCAGAACCAAGATTTATGATAACTGGCTCGATCATTTTATCAGTAATATTGTCCAGCTTCCACATTTTTTCCTCTTCTTTAATAGTGTGATTTACTGCCTTTTCCCAGTTTTCAGGTTTTACATTATTTACGGCCTCCAAAAACAACTGTTTAACATCATGAATTTTAAAAGTGGTATTTTTTCTTGAAACTTCACTCTTTATCTGTGCCCATACCAGTTCAATCGGGTTTAATTCACAATGATATGGTGGGGATCTAAGTACTGTCATTCCACGATTTTTGGCAATTTCATCAATTTCGTATTTTTTAAATTTTTCTTTATGAAGGGCACACAACGAATAGAGTTCCTTTCTTATAGATCCGGGATGGTACGTAATATTTTTTGAACTCAGCCAATTCTGCAAGTCTTTTTTTAACCACTTGGTTGTGGGCAGTCCTTCTATAAGTCTGGAGTGATAACTTGCATTATCCATTACTATTACACAGTTCTTAGGAAGAAGATCTATCATTTGTTCGAACCATTCTTGAAAGACATCAGCGTTCATGTCTTCATGGTAGTCACCGGTACGAGTTGATTCAAAAGTTAATAAACCACCTTCCACAAAACCGTCTGAACTGCCAATGTGTACTATTATCAGCCTGCGTCCCTTTCCTGATGGTGGGTTTAAACCAGTAGATAAGTTATTTACAAAAGCGTGCCTTTGACTTGTAACAGTTTCATCCCGCCAAAATTTATTTGGTGTATGACCCTCGTTGATCCATGTTTCATCAAGATAAAATATTTTTCTTTTTTGGTTTCCCATTTCCTTTATGGTTCTTAGAAAATGTCTTCTCCATATGACAATATCGCTTCTTTCTAATAAAATAGACTTTCTGGGATTCTTTTTCCAGCGGAAGCCTATTTCTTTTAAAAGTTTCCATAACGTACTTCGACTCATTTCTGGGTAATCCTTATCATCTCGAACTGAGACAAGAACTTTATCCAATGTTGGAAATTCTTGTCTAAAGAAGAATTCATGCACTTTTCGTCGAAGTCCTTCTTTAAAATGATATTCTATTTGAAATTTTGGTTTCCCTGGAGCATTACGTGGCATTTGAAAACTACCACATTTCTCTTCTTTAATAACTCTGTAAATCGTAGATTTCCCAACACCAAGTGTACTGCTAACTAACTCAACGGTCTCATCAACACTTTCACATAAACGTTTGTCTGTAAATGATTTAAAACAATTAAATATTAATGTTTTTTCATTAACTGTTAGAGGGCCAATTTTTCGGCGTTTACACGGCACTTCCAAATTTTCCATAACACTAGTATACACAATAAACTGCACCTTGCAACTGAAGTACCTACTTTTAGTGAACTGTTAAGAATTTTGAATACGCCACTTGGACCTTCCTATATACAAAATGGAAAAACCCACTATCACATTTTCTGTGGAATAAGTTTAGTAGGTAATTATCTAGTCAATTACTGTCGTAGATTCCTGGAATTAAAGAATTAAATGTTTGATTGTTGAAACCCTTACTTCGTGGAATGCACTCATTTCAGATAAAATAAAACGTTTTATTTTATCTAAAGAATTAAACTTTATTTTGCAAATAGGCAAAGAATTAAACTTTATTTTGCAAATAGATAAAATAAAACGTTTTATTTTATCTAAAGAATTAAACTTTATTTTGCAAATAGGTAGGTACTTAATAAACTTTTATTGGTTATATATAACCAATAAAATAAACATCTTACATTTCTTGCAAATTCATTCGTACCTGTTAACCTCCATCACTCCGACACTGGCAACCTTACTTAGGGTTTAGTAACCCTCACAACTATTGTATTCTATTCTGCTCCAACCTTTATACCTGGTGGTCATAGTCAATTTAAAATTGTTTTCCTATATACTTCTGTAAACTTGTTGACAAATATCTGTTTTTCATTGAGTCACCCGTATCAACAGTTTAGGGATTTGCATACATAATTTATTGTTTTATTACTCTCTCATACATAAAAATACACTATAAAATTAGCAAAATCGATCAAGTTGTTCTCGAGTTGTTATAAAAAAGTTATAAAAAAAATGACGTTTGTTAAACTACATTTTTATTTTCATACGTATATATTATATTATATACGTATATAAGATGGTGGTATTATTGAGTGTTGATTTAAATATTAAGTGGTGATTCTTGAGGATGCAGTCTATTTGGCCCGCAATTATTTTAAATCTGTTAACAAATTAATATAAAAATTATCTAGTTATAATTATAAATTTTCTTACTTACTAGTCGTGAGATTACAGAAAAATTTGTACTTTACAAACACCATTACACATGTATAAAATTTTTTTCAAAAAATTTTCTTAAAATAACCATATTGTTATTATGTATGTCATTGTAATGTTGGCTTGATTAATATACATAATGTGTGAGTGAATATACAGTTACTTTATATGGAAAGCAAAACCAGTAACAATAGTTTTTATTAATATTAATTTGATTGTCGATGAAAAATAAATTAGTCCAGTCAGTTTAGATTAAGCATATATGAATTTTTTTATGTTTTGATGTCGATAGAAAATGAGATTATGATGTTATGCCAATTGGTTGTTGATACGTTAATATGTAACAATAAATGTTACTTAATTTATCAATATCATATAAAAAAATGTATAAATAAAAAATCAGATATTGGCAAATCAAAAAATATCCTTTCCTGTTGAAATGTACTTATAGATATTATTTTTCAAACAGTCCACCCTCTTCATCCAGAAATTAAATTATAAGCACATATTACTAACCTTCTTCTTCTTAAATTACCCTCATCTCAATGGAGATTGGCTACTACAATTGCAAACTCTTCTCTGTCTTCAGCGGTTCTTGTTAGCTGTTCAAAATTTAGCCCTGGCCGTTGTCGGATGTTTCTTTTTCTACGATAGTCTTTTTCTTACTAGTCCTTTCTTTTCCCCGATCTTTCCTTTTACTATTAGTTAAGCATATTGATACCTATTTTCTTTGTCAATATACCAACATACTGTTTTTCAACATGTGGCCTAGATATGATGTTTTTCTAAATTTCACTGTGTTGAAAAATTCTAGTTTCTTTCCTAACCTAACCTAATACAATTATAAAGATATAGAACTAGTGTCACATTTAGACAATGTAGATAAACTTTAAAACCTAATTATTAAAAAAACATACAGAAGTTAAAACACTTCACCATTGTATTTAGGTATATAAAATAAACATGTAGTTAAAACTTTTTAAAATTTTTACAAGTGTCGTCAAAATTTATACAATAGCAGCATAACGTTTTCGATCTAATCAGATCATCTTCAGTGCCTTATGTACTTGAAGCTAACAATGAAATTAGATTTCTATGACATCCATATATGGGTTACATCTTTCCAAACTTAAATTATGTGTTGACTCTAGGTCGATGACAATGGATAAATTTAATACTTGAGGAACTACATGTCTCTCTGCTCGGTTTTTAACACGTGGTTCTTGTCAGTTAATTAAAAGGTAATTAAAACTTAAAATTAAATTAAAACTAACTCAAGGTCAAAAAATTTACTATAGACAAAATAAAACGTGGTTACCTGCGAAATTTATAAAATATGGTAAAACACCACGAACAGTTATATTTTATGATGTCAATAACAAAATTAAACGTAGGAATAGAGTAGATATTAAAGGAAGTAACACATTGCCTAAAATTTTACCAAAAAATAATGTGAAAGATAAACTGCAAAATAGTGTAGAAAAATCGGTTTATTTCACATATAAACCTATTATTATAAATGATGAAGATCAAAATGTTAATATTGAGAATATTTTATATAGTGACATAGGTAGTGCGGAAAATATTAATAATAACAATGAAACATTGAGTCGTGGTACTCGGATAAGAAGACAACCAGTTTATTTAAAAGACTTTGTGACTGATTGTGGTGATAGCTATGATTCAAGTTAATTAGGGAGATGTAGTATAGTAAGCTATGAATATTGTGAGTTGGTAACACTAGTTGACAGTTGACAGTTGATAGTGGAGGCAGAAGACGACATGGTCGATCGCATGATACATCTATGTTAAGTGGTAATGTACAATAAAATAATTAAGCGTTAACAATGTTGTTTGACTAATGAGAACAGTACAATAATACAATACCTTAATTTGTCCACCTCCTTATTTATTTCTTTTTATTCATCATACTCCTATTCCACCATTTTATCCTATGACAGTTTCTTCTTTCTCATCCTCCTGCCAGTTCTTGTATAACTCATCCCTTCACAATTCTTTTCCTCATGTCTCCTACTTCTTAAGGTCACCTTACGTGTCTTTTTACTTTTTTCCACCATAATTCTTCATCTTTAATCACTAAATTTAAAATCTCATCACTAAAATTAAACTCCATCTGTCATCTTCACACATCCTTTTGACACTTTCAGTCTGTGGACCCCATTACCACCTATATTACACAAGTCAATCTAATCCCCTCACAGTTAACTCAACATATAGTCTCTATTATTTCATTCTTTCGCTAATACTTATCTAGGTTAGTAAATTAGTTACCTAATTTACATATTCGAAAAACCCTTAATTTTTAATCCCAAAAACTTTTTAAGCTGCATCTTGAACTCTCCAGTATTCTTAGTGTCGATGATTGGTCACTTTTAGACCGCATTTCCTATCATCAAGCCGATAAAATCCTTCTTCTAAGCAACGAAACTCACAAAAAGAAATTCCAATCCCTTGTATCTAAGAAAAAAATCACATTCCACCACTTCTACTTCTCATTCACCTCTTACTAACACCGTCGTTAATCTTTCTTCTCACCAATTAACAAGTGCAGAAAGCAGTCTTCTATCTAAAGGTCTTAATTTTGCTATCACTCCTTCCAGAATTCCTACCGAAGAAATAGTTTCAAATGTATAAGCGGCACTCCGCACAATTCCCAAAATTCCAGCCGACCGTATCCGCTTTGACGTCGCTAAATGTCTTGATACAGCCAAAATCCCTACTTCCAATATATCTCGTGAGGAATTCATAGCTCTCAAAAATCTCAGTTCTCTTTCTGAGATAATAATCCTTCCTGCAGACAAAGGTAATGCCACAGTCATCCTAGATACTCCTTCCTACATAGAGAAAGTAAACGACTTACTTAGGGATACATCCTGTTATAACACAATTTCTCGAGACCCCACTCCTAGAGTCGAACGCGAAATTTCCCATGCCATCAAACAATCCGATCTTTCCGATGATGTTAAGAAGTCCATAGTTCCGAAAAACTCCATCTGCCCCAGAATTTACGGTCTTCCCAAAATCCATAAAGACAACGTACCTCTTCGTCCCATTGTGACTACGATTAACTCTCCTACCTACAAATTCGCAAAGTACTTGTCGAATCAGTTTAAGACCTATACTGGTCGTACCTCTTCTTATGTCCGAAATTCCACACATTTCATCACCTTAATCTCCTCCCTCACGGTCGATCCCCAAGACATTCTCGTCAGTTTCGATGTATCATCCCTATTTACCAATATCCCCATACATGACTCTCTAGTTGTTCTGCGAGATCACTTGACCAATGATAACAAGTCTTTGGTTTTGGCAGATCTTGCGGAAAAATGCCTCCTTTCAACATATTTTTCTTTTAGAGGCAATTTCTACAAACAAATATCTGGAACACCAATGGGTTCTCCCCTTTCCCCCGTCATTGCTGACATTTTCATGGAAGCCTTTGAATCTTTAGCCCTAGAATCTTACCCCTTAAAACCAAAAATCTGGTTCCGCTACGTTGATGATACATTTATCATCTGGCCCCATGGTCAACATACCCTTTCTCCCTTCCTAGATCATCTTAACTCACAACATCCGAGTATAAAATTCACAATGGAAGTAGAAAATAATCGGTCCCTTCCCTTTCTCGATGTGTTAGTCACCTCCAAGCCCAATGGCCGATTGGGTCACTCTGTTTATAGAAAAAAGACTCACACGAATCGTTACCTACATGCTTCATCACACCACCATCCTGCCCAAAAGAATTCTGTGATCAACTCTCTCATCCATCGGGCCATTTCGATTTCTGAACCTGACAACCTTAGAGAAGAACTTGGCCACCTGCAAAAAACCCTTGTCGCCAACGGTTACTCCAAGTCCACAATTCAAAATATTACACACCGACATCTACATCCCCCTTTACACCCTAGGACGACAAATTCAGAATCTTCGGGTAATACTCCTGTGGCTTTTCTTCCGTATATTCGAAGTGTCACTGATAGGATTGGCAAAATTCTTCGCAAAGAAGGTATCAGGACTACTTTTCGACAACCCAAGAAAATCTCACAATATCTACCCTCTCCTAAGGACCCATTACCGCCCCTATCTTCCTGTGGTGTCTATTCTATTCCTTGTTCACGTGGACAAGTGTATATTGGCGAAACTGGTCGTTCCGTCAAAACTCGGATTCAAGAGCATCAAAGATGCATTCGATCAGGTCTTTTCTCCCATTCTGCAGTTGCAGAACACTGCCAAGAAACCGGTCATTCCATATTGTTCGAAAAAACCCATATTATTTCTAAGAGCCCCTTCTTTTATTCCAGGAAAATCCGCGAATCTCTAGAGATCCGAAAAAATCCACATAATATCAATCGAGAGGAAGGATACTACTTGTCTCCCATCTGGAATCTCAGTCTAGAGCCGCCGTCCGGTCCCGCTACCACGATGCAGCCACATGATTGGCCAGCGCGCGCTTCTTGACGTTTGCGCCACGGAGTGTGCCGATACGTCCCGACACGACAGGTCACCGCGACTATAAATAGAGCGGTAGCGGAGTAATCGTCGGATTCACTCCCCGCCTCTCGACGCGTTAGTGTTCTGAGCTGTTGGACGTGAATCCCTGTCCTGGCATTTGGTTTTCACCTCTGGCTGCGTTAAGTAGTTGAGTTACTGTGACCAAATGCCCATCTTGGTAGTTAGTATTCGCCTCTGGTTGCGTTGAGTAACTGAGTTACCGTTGCTAACTACCCATCTTCCTGTCTTTTGTTTTCTTTTTCTTTTTTGTTCTCCTGAAGAAGCTACATACAATTGTAGCGAAACGTCGAGATGAACCCACTTTTGGGTCACTCACAAATGACACGGTCCAAACCCGGAAGACGAATAAACTATAATTCTGACTCTGGCCGTGGAAGCCTACGATTTCAAAATTTTCCTCTTTACTTCTTTTAAGCAAATTTTTTGCTATATTACCTGCTTTTTCAGCCATTGCATTTCATCTTGCATAATATGGACTTGATGGCACAATTTCAAAATTCCAAGCTTGCAAAATTGTTAAATTCAAAAGATGCAAATGGCATATTGTCTGCACTTACCACCTCAGGAATACCATGAGTTGAGAATATTTGTTTCAAAATTAAAATTACAGTTTTAGAATCTTTATGTTTTGTTTTAATTATTTCTAACCACTTTGAGTAATAGTCAACAACTACTAAATAAGATTCACCTGCAAATTCTAAAAAATCTGTGCCAACCTTTTGAAATGGATATTTACTTAATTGTTCAATGATCATGGGTTCTTTAGGATTTTTATTGCTAAAATTTTTACATATTGGACAATTTGTTATTGTTATTGTTCTATTTCATTTTCCATTTTAGGCCAATAGAATAATGATTTTGCTGTAGCTCTTGTTTTTATTATACCAAAATGGGTTTTATGAACTTTTTGTATTATTATTTTAGTTAATTCTGCTGATACTATTA
Organism: Diabrotica undecimpunctata; assembly: GCF_040954645.1. NCBI lineage: Eukaryota > Metazoa > Arthropoda > Insecta > Coleoptera > Chrysomelidae > Diabrotica > Diabrotica undecimpunctata. The sequence continues at coordinate 79,177,181 of NC_092805.1, forward strand.
TTTTATTATCTAGGAATAATAAGTTATTCTCAACAAAGATTAAATCTTTTGATTGATAATAATACTTTAACTCATTTGAACACTTTGAAAATGACTTTGGCCAACCATTTAAACAGAATTCTTTGACAGTATTCAAAACTGGGTCTTTTGTTATACATACTTTGATTTTTTCTGTAATTTCAGTGGATACATTAACTGAATGAACTATATTATTTAGAGACATATCTGTTGCTTCTTGTTTTGCTTTTGAAGAGGCCCTACTAATAGCGTCTGCAATCAGCATTTAATTACCAGGCACATATATTAAATTAACATCATAAATACTTAATTTTAATCTAATTCTCTGTAATCTATTTGAACTTATTTTATTAATGTCTTTTTTCATTAAAGATACTAAGGGTTTATGGTCTGTCTGCACAGTAATTGTTCGTCCATATACATAGTTGTGGAACTTTTTTAAAGCAAACAAAATGGCCATAAACTCCTTGTCTATCTGTCCATAGTTAGTCTCACATTCTGATAAACTTTTTGAAGCATAACTTACTGGGTGACCGTTTTGAATTAAGACACAACCAATGGTTGTTCTGCTACTATCAGTTTGAACAATTATGTCAGAATCAGGATCATAATTTTTTAGAACTGGTGCACTACATATTAACAATTTCAGTTCATCAAAAACCTTACTATGTACTGATTTTTCCTATCCGAATGCAGTGTCCTTTTTTAACAATAACCTTAGCGGATAGGTTTTTTCAGCTAAATTCAGTATAAAATTTCTTAAATAATTAATTACACCTAAAAATCTCTGTAGGGCTTTTTTATCAGTTGGTGTATCATATTCACTAATAGCCCTAACTTTTTCACTGTCTGGTTTTACTTCACCATTACTAAAAGTATGACCCAAATACTTAACCTCAGTTAACAAAAATTGAAATTTTTCTTTGTTTAATTTAATGTTTATTTGCCTAGCCCTGTCTAACACATTTTTTAAAATTACATTATGAGCCTCAACTGAATCTGCAAATATTAACAAATCATCTATGTATATATTAACACCGTTAATATCCTGAAAGTTCTCAGACAAATATTTTTGGAAAACCTCTGCCGAAATATTAAGACCAAACGGTAAACGTTTGAAAGAATATAACCTAAAGGGTGTTGAAAATGTACAATACTTTGAACTGTTTTCATCTAAAGGTATATTCCAAAATGAATCTTTTAAATCCAAAACACTAAAGTATTTAGCATTTTTTAACTTACAAGCTAGGTCTTCAAGCTTTAGTATTTCAAAATATTCTTTAACAATACACTCATTTAAATATTTAGGATCAAGACAAAGACGCAGACTTCCATTTGGCTTTTCAACAATAACCAAACTATTAACCCATTCAATTGGTCCATCTGCTTTGCATATTATATCTAATTTACACAATCTGTCTAATTTATGTTTTAGTTTATCCTTTTTTTTTTAAAGGTACTTTATGTGGTGGGCTAGAACAAGGAATTGCATTGGCTTTCAACTTAATACAATATTTTTTAGAAAATTTGCCAATTCCGCTAAATACATCATTATACTTTTTTTTTATTGTATAATGGCTTTGGCATAGCCAATTAGCCATACATCATTATACTGATTCATAACATTATTTTTAGGTTTTACAATCTCTGAGCATTCCTGTATACTATTGGATTTCTTAATCAACTTTAGCTGAATACACGTTTCAAGACCAATAATTGGAGTGAAATTATTATTAACAATTACAAATTCCACACTATACTTTTCATTTTGTACTGTAACATTTAATGTTATGTCTCCTAACACATTTATTGATGTACCATTATAAGCATGTAGTTTAACCTTACTTTTACTGTTCAAAACTAGCTGTTGTTCTGACTGTTGACTAACTAATCCAAAGATATTTTCAGGAATGAGATTCACATCAGATCCTGTGTCTAATTTAAAATCAATTAAAACATTTTCAACATGCAATTTATGATACCATGATATGGAGTTTACTGACATTACATCACTGACACTTATCATTTCACAGAAATATTCCTCTTCTGTATCATGCATATTTACTGCTTTTACTTTTTTATCCTTCCGAGTTTTACAAACCAATGAGAAATGGTTATCCCGTCCACACTTTGAACATGTTTTTCCCCATGCTGGACACTTTTTTTTGTCACATTCATGTGATCGTCCACACCATTTACAATCAATAACTTTAATTTTCATTCACTCTTTTTGTGACTTTTCTTTTGAAGACACTTGCTTGATTTTATCAACACTAGACGATGCTGTTTGGCACACCTTCTGGGCTTGTACTTTCTCCAATTCAGCTATTTTAAACAACTTAATAACTTCCTCGAGTGAAACTTTTTCTGTAGTTATTATTTTTTGTTTTGTTTCATTGTCTGCCGATCCAAAAACTAATCTATCTCTGAGTATTTCGTTTCCGTCTGTGAATTCACAATCTCTTGCCAACGTTTGAACATCTATTAAAAAGGATTCAAATGGTTCATCTATTCCTTACATATAAAATATGTGCCTACAATATAAAATATTTTTCTTTGTTGCACACCTCTTGAAACTTATCTAAAACAGCTGCATAGGTCTCTTCATTTTCTTCGAACTTGAAGTTGTTATATGTTCTTAGACCGTCGTCCCCAATACAATTTAGAAGGATCGCTATTTTAATATCATCAGTTTTCGACATCTGCCCTGATGCTCTTAAATAGATATTAATAGATTGTTTAAAAATCTTCCAATTCTCACTCACATTTCCCAACATTTTAAGGGGTTTCGGCAAATTAAATCCAGACATTTTGGCGGACTTGCTCCACGTGTTGCAAACTTTCCACACTAACTTTTATGTTATTTACACAATTTATATCTATATATATATATATATATATATATATATATATATATATATATATATATATATATATATATATATATATATATATAAATAGTTTCACTGACTGTCTTTTATTCTGACTGCAATTGCCTCGAGGTTTGTTTTTAATGGTATTTCTATACTATCAATGTCGTTCTTTATGTATATCGCTACTCCTCCGCTGGCTATTTTAGCATGTTGTCGAATTTTAAAGAAACAATTAAAGTTTTTTAGTTTATGTACAGTGTTGCTTTTAAAATTAGTTTCTTGTAAACATAAAATCATTGGTCTGTATTTTGAAATTAATATTTGCAACATTTCTAAATGGGTGTAATACCCATTTAGATTCTATTGAATTAAACTGCTGAATACTATTTTATGTTAGTATGTGTCTACAGAGGTATCGCTGTCTGCCTCGATATGGAAGTTTGGATCAATTTGTCGAAGAATTTTATTTCTAATTCGGGTGCATCTACTTTTAATTTTTCTGTCATTTAGTTTAGAGTAAATTTTTGTCATAGATCTGTGACTTCATAAATTTCATTGGTATATATTTTTGCGATACTTAGTGGGTCCGAAGATCCTGTACAGTTTTCGAAGAAATCTATTAGTTGTTCATAGTTTAAGGGATAATTGGAATTTTGTTCGTTAAATAATTCTTCTGTTGGTTTCAGCATTTCCTCTAGCGTCTTTATTGGTTTCTTTTCTTGGTTTAATTTAGTCTTTTTGTCTTTGTTTTTTGGTAATTCAAAGAGGTGTTCTGATGAAGGAGTTGGGGACGGTGTAGAACGCTCAGAAACTGTGCGTTTTTGTGGTACTGGATCTGTTTCTATTTGATTAGTTAGGAGTTTTGTACTTGGTGTTTTATGTTGCTCAGTTTGTTCAGTTGGGTTTGATTTTGTTGGATGGTTCTTCTTTAGTCACCTGATTGTTACTATTATCAATAGGGTTCTGACCGACTTCTATATTGTGAGGTATAGAAGTTGTGTCGCCTGATACAGATACTTTTGCTGGATAGTCTTTTGCTAAGTGCTTGGTGTTTTTGCATATTTGGCAAGTCTGGTTATATAAAGATAAGTATATTCTATATGATGTTTCCTCATGAGTAATAACAAAAGGGTAAGGTATGGCTGGTTAAAGGGGATATGTAGGTTTGCCGCCTGAAGCTTAATATATGCTGGAATTCAGGACTTGAAGTCCCTATTCGTAGAAATGATAGGGGTGACAAAAGTTTGACACCAAGTGCTTGCAATTCAAATTCCAAGATTAAGTGTGGAATGGACGGACATACGTTAGAAAGTACTAGTCGTTGTCTGGGGGTGATTAGTCGACGTGCTTGCAAGAATTGTTGATTAATGTTGATTTTTCCGTGGTTGGTAATAAAATCATCGACCAATTTTTCATTTGCTAAGTAAATGCATATTCTGTTGTTGGATAGCCTTGAACAGAAAATAATGTTAATTGGTCGAATTATTAGGCTTAAACTGTGAAGGTAATCTTCAAATTTAGTGTTGTCTATTGCATCAAATACGATTGCTTGGTTTCTTGACGGAAAAACACTAGTAGTTCGTTGTCTGGTAACGGAAGAGTAACTTTTAGGTTGCACAGGTTGTTGATCTGGTACAGAAATAGGTTGAGTTGACGTAGATGATGATGCCATGATGTAAAAATTAATATTTTGTTTGCCAAACTATTAATTATTTGGAGCCATAAAATACTGGCCTATTTATATAGTTGTCGATATTATTTGAAATAAAGGTACCTTACCAATGTTTATCATTAAAATAAAACACTTTCACAAAACGCGTTTTTAACTTTGCAAAAACAGGTAAACGAATAATTAGAATTTAACGTCTTTACTCGTTAGCTGTTCTGATAAGACTCTTTTTGAATATTTGAATATACAGTGTGCAAGATAGTTGTGTATTAGTCATCGATTTGCTATATCTGTAGTTTGTCATCTTGTATATTAGTCCCTTGTGTCATAGTATGTCAAAGGCTTTTCTAACTTGTATACTGGTTGTTGTTGTGTTCGTAGCAGATATATTCGGTTGGTCTTAGTAGATTACTGTTATATACTAGATTGTAATATTATCGTTATATCTACATATAATAAAAAAAGGTCAGAGAAACTTTTTTTTTATTTAGAAAAAACATATAATCCACATCCACCACGCAGGGTTATTAGTGGAGTAACGTACAGAAGAGTTCATTTTATTTACATTAAATAGATGTATATAAACGTAAATCTTTTAAATAATTTATTACATGGTCAGTGTTTATGGTTACAGTGATTTTCAGAATGGTCAATCAGAATATGCTTCACCGTCAATGGAAGAGAACAGTTTCTGCAGGTTGGAGAAGATTCTTTGTTGATTAAGAATTTATGGGTCAGTGCAGTGTGTCCAATTCTTAGTCGATTAGTTATTACTTGGTCCCTTTTATTGGATGGATTATTCAAGATGGTCTTCACAAGGGGATAAATCTCATTCCTGAATCTTTCCAGTACTCTTGCCGTATGTTCATATAGTGGTATTTAATTAGGTTTTTGAGATCGAAGTAAGGGTAATTTTTTTATTTGGTTGTGTATTGTGAGTTTATTCGACTTGTGTTTGGTAGGTTGTCCACTTTCTCATTTCCAGCTATTCCTACATGCGACGGTACCCAGATAAATGCTACTTCTTTTCGAGTTGATTGAATTATATTTATCTCATTTTTTAAAGCCCGAAATATTGGATTTGTAGGGTATATTTGTTTTACACCTAATAGAGCATTTAATGTCTCAGTGATGATGACACATTTATTCTCACTACGCGTTTTGAAGAAAATTAAGGTTTCCAAAATGGCTGTGGTCTCGCCTGTGACGATGCAGCAGTTTGTAGATATGGATATAGTGTGAGTAGTGTATTCACAGTAGTATGCAGCACGGTGTCCGTCATGAGCTTTAGAGGCATCACTGAAAATTTGGAGATAATTAGGATAATAATATATTACTTCGAAGTACAAGTGTTTAATGAAAATCGGATTTGTAGTTGATTTCGGGTATTTTGTGGGGGTTAAGTCAATGGTAAGTGGTTGGATTGTCCATGGAAGAACATTTACACTGACTTGTAGAGATTGATTTAGCTTATCCATATCAAAGTTAGAAGATTTTATTCGTTCTATAAGGGAAGTACTATTTTTAGTTAGTTTTGTAGAACCAATACTGAGATGGCAAATTTGAGAGAATACTAAATGTTGTTTCTGTGCTCCCTGGGTGGGAAGGCACCCAGTGCTAATCTCAAAGCTGTAGATTGTATGCTATTTACTTTTTTTAAAGCAGTTTTGCTTGCAGCACCGTAATATATGCAACCGTAATCTAATTTACTTCTAATAAGTGATTTGTAAAGGTTAATTAATGTTTTACAGTCGGCACCCCAAAATTTATTAGATAATATTTTAAGTATGTTTAACCGGTTTTGGCATGCTTGTAATTTATTAATATGCACATTCCTATTTAATTCTTTATCGAAAGTTAGGCCTAATCGAAGTAAAAACTTACTTCCGTTGACTGCTTTATAGGTAAATCATTTAATGTTAAATTAATTGTATGGTGAGTGATATTTTTACTAAAAATTACGTATTGAGTTTTTTCTGTATAAAAATTGTTGTAATTGTTGTTTGTAATGCCCAGTTTTGAAGTCGATTTAACATAAGTTGTAATATATTTGTTGCCGAAACTAGGTTATTAGATTTGGTGTAAATAACAATATCATCCGCCTAAATGCTAGCTTTAATAGGAATTACATTGATGATGCTATTAAAAGCCACTAAAAATAGGGTTGGGCTTAAAAAGGATCCTTGAGGGATTCCATGATCTAGCATTTTTAGACAACTTGTGATTCCATTTATTCTAACTTGTATAGAACGATTATTAAAAAAATTTTTTATAAAAGCAAGCATGTTACCTTGAATTCCATAATTATTAAGTGTTGCTAAGATAGAGTGTTTCCATGTCCTATCAAAAGCCTGGGTTATGTCAAAGAATATTGCAAGTTCATTATTGAAATAGGATTGATAGGATGCCCAATTAGATTTTTTAATTTCCAGGACTGATATATTGGAAAACCAAGGGGATGAATGTGATCTGATGTTATAGAAATTGGAAAGTGGTTACTATTATATAATGAGTTCAAAGTGTTCCATGACAATGTAGTTGAGAGTGATTGACTACATAAGGATATATTAATGGCGGAGAATGAGCCATTATAAGAATTAAATCTAGTTGGATTCCCTGTATTAGGTAACAATAAATCAGAACAATCAATTAGGTTTTTCAACAAGTTACCGTATTTATCAGTTTTGTGACTTCCCCATGCCGGGTGGTGGCAGTTCATATCTCCTAAAATTAATTTAGGATGTGTAATTTGGTCTATAAGATTATTTAATTCGTGCATATCTAGATTACTAGGGTGTGGTAAATAAATGTTACATATGTTAATATTTTTATGAGAGGTAATAGAGACTGCTACAGTTTCAAGATTAATACTTAGCGCGATCGGTTTAGCTTCCAAATCAGCTCAGGAGAAAATAGCTACTCCACCACCAGCTTTTTTAAAACATTGAAAATTTTTTAAATTTATGTTATTTTGTTTGAAGTGGGTTTCTTGAAGACAAAGAATTAAAGGGGAAAGCTCGCCGATTAGTAGTTTTAACTCTTCATAATAGGTATAAAACCCATTTATGTTCCAATGCACTATAAATGAATTAGTCATCCCTTGATTATCCTTCGACTAGTGATGATTCGTCAGTTTCGTCAGCTGAACAAGGGTTAGGGTTTATTTTTGTCTTTAGTCGGGTGATATTATTTCTTGACCTAGAATTTTGTGTGTACAATAAACAAAATTAAGGATCTGAATTAGTTCCTATGGTTCATTGGGGTAATATTTAGAAGTTAATTCGGGGTTATGATAGTTTAAAACATTTTCCATAAAATCACATATTTCATTGAAATTTAGTATAAATGGAGGTGATCTATTTTCAATTTTATCTTTGGTGGATTCTAGAAGTGAATGACATCTTCGCGGGGGGTTTTAGAAGAGGTTTTGGGTTTCTTTTTTGGTTTATATTAGTTAGGGGTATTAAAAAGGGATGAATCGGTTTTTGGGTTGTCTTGGTTAATTTCAGGAGATGATATGTTATGTCTTTTTAGCTGTTTAGAATTTACTGCATTATTTAAGGTTATTGGTGTATCTGGTGTCGTAGTATTTTTAGTGTTATTTACAGCTGGTGCTGTTGTTTTGAAAGAAGAAGACGAAGTGTTTGGATTATCTTTAGATATGTTTTGGATGAGGTCGGTTTCCGTAGATAGATATATTTTATCATTAGGTTCATTAGGTTTAGATAATGACGAGGTGGTTTGAGTTGAATCTGAAAGGGGAGTTGAAGGGGTATCATTAGGTTCATGAGGTTTAGATAATGATGATGTGGTTTGGGTTGAATCTAAGAGGGTAGTTGAATTAGTTTGGTTTGAAATGTGAACGCCTTCTGATTCTTGGTGACTAATGCTGTTACATTTAGATCAACTGAATCCGTCTATGAAGAGAAATACCCGACAGAAAGTATTATCATAAGTTATGGTAAAAGAGTCAGGAATAGACATATTTTCCGATACTGTGTGAATACCAAGTTTTTGTAATTCTTGTTCAATTATTTCGTTCGGGATTGTAGGGCATGCATTAGATATTAGAAGTCTCTGGGCTGGAGAAATTAATCTTCTTACTTCGATTTAACATCCATTTATTTCGATATATTTATAAGAATCCACAGTGTTTTTTGAAGAGAGGTATATGCATATCCTATTGTTAACAATTTGGAGGCAAAAATTACATTAGTTGGACCCACTAGTGATACAACAGCTACGACGTAATCATGGTTTTTTGTACCTTCAATGCTGGAAATGACTATTGCTTGTTATTTTCTTGGATGTTTAAAATAATTTACGACATCTCAGTAACTGTGTTTAGTGGAGTTGTGTGTAGTTGTGTATTGTATGAAGTCATTTTATTAATTTTCTTGATCAGAAGTTGAGCCGGTCCTGCAAGCAAGCAAGCAATTTAATTAAACCCAGCCTGTGAGAAATGTTCACCCCTAAGAATTACGTTCGGGTGTAACAATTCATTGGAGCGAGGTGTATTAACTCGAGTAAAAACAGGAGTCACTCCACCGCGCTCGAATGCTCCAGACCATCCCTTTCCCCCCTATAGCACTCTGATGCGCGATAGGGGCACAACTATCAGCCAAATGCTCTTCATGTGGAGATCCTGGGTAATAGAACCCCAACATGGTTTCCTAACCGAATTCAAAACTCAGGACAGCGCATTGTCGCTATATTCCTGTTATCTTAATGTGGCTTATCCGCGAACTAAAATTGCCTACTTGGGCCTCAAGTCTCCGCTCTGAGCTAGGCTCAGTTCGGCGACTTGGTGCTCAAGGGGTTGGGCCCTACATGCCCGAGTTTTTAGTGGTTTTGTTAATATTTTTTTGTGGCTTGCGCTGTTTTTTTTTAGTAGTTTTTTGATTTTTTTGGTGGCCGAAGCCGTTTTTTTTTGTTGTTTTTTGGATTTTTTTTTGTAGGATGCCTGAAACATAAAATCAGAATTAGTGCATATTTATATAATAAATTATCTACATAAAATTTACTGGGTCCACGCTGTACGTTGCGATTGTCCACAAGGGTTATGAGCTACGAACTATCTTCATTGTGCGTTGTTGTTGTTTTTTAAAGTGTTTTCTCTCTGGTGTTTTGTTTTCTCTCTGGTGTGATTGTTGATTTTCTCTCTAGTATTATGATTTTATTCTACTATTTGTTGTTTGGGTCTTTTGTGCTTCCATCTGTGGAAAGCGTCGTACCTCAATATCTCTCGCAATATGTGGTTGGGGTGGTTTTCTATCTCCGCGAACTTTGTCCTAGCTTTTTCTTTCATTGTGTCGGTCACTCTGATTTGTTGTAGTTCTCTAAAGAGGAATCTTTCTGCTACGTATCTCGGTACGTTGACTGTTGTTATGTGTCTTAGGCTGTTGTTATGTGCCGCTTGTATTTTCTTTTTTGATGTATTGCATATGTGTCCCCATGCGAGAGATGCATATGTTAGTATAGGAAGAATTATACAATTTATTAATCTTATTTTTGTTTTCAATCTAAGTTTGCTTTTTCTTCCTGCTAGGCCTCTTATTGATGCTCTTGCCATGTTGGCTTTTTGTACTGTAGCTTCTACATGTTTTCTAAATGTTAAGCCTTTGTCCATGATTACTCCGAGGTATTTTGCTTCACTTTTCCACTCGATAGAATTGTCTTGCACAGTTACCTGGTCTTCTGGTTGTTGGTGCCTCTTTTTGAAAAGTACAGCCTGTGTCTTTTCGGAGTTTATAGCGATTTTCCATTTTAAACTCCATTCTTCTATGTCATCTAGCGCTGTTTGTAAGTTGTTTACCGCTATGTCTACATTTCTGTGTTTGGCCGCTATCGCTGTGTCGTCGGCATAGAGGCTTAGTAGTGTACCTGGTGTTCTAGGTATGTCTGCTGTGTATATCGTATACAGTAGAGGTGACAGTACCGCTCCCTGTGGCACTCCAGCCTCCGGGTTCCCGAGTTCGGATAGGACTTGTCCTATCCGGACTCTGAAACTACGATTGCTTAAGTACGAAGAGATTAGTCTTGTCATTGCTCCGCTGTAGCCCTATGGCCGGTCCAAAAAACTGGTCAAGACCCAACTGGAATTTTTGTTATCTCTTTACGTAGGTATTGTTTAAAGGTTATTTTGTTGTTGTTAGAAAAATAATAAGAAAAGAAGTGCTACTCACTTGAGATAATATTGCCAGCACTAACCAATGCACTTAAATTTGTAGTAGAGGTATAAAATAATAAATTATGATTTGTTTTTACCATTTAAAATGACTGTATTTCGGGACAGTTGATAACGTGGTAGATTTGATCGCTATCAGGGCCGAACTCTCGGTGAAATCTATTTTTGTAATATTTTTCATAAGTGTCATAATTATGAATATTAATTATGACATCTATTCACTCCAGTTTCTATTTATTAGATTGTAGGGATTATTTTAAAATTAAATTTATAATTTTTAGAAAGTACGAAGATATTCTTCTAACTCTTCAGAAAGCAACATATCCGTCTTACGAACGTAATTATACGGAACTATTCCAATTTGTTTCCAATAAAACAGGGTGGACAGTATCACTTCCTGAAATAAAGACACTTTATAGCGTTTTGAATTCTTACAATTCCTACAACAGCTCGTTTGTACCCAAATGGATTGAAAAAATAAACTTAGATATTGTGGAAACATTAGCTGGTAAGTAATATTATGTACATTCAACGAATGTCTACACTGTATATACAATATTCAAAATATAATCGATAATGAATAATGGATATATTTTGTTAATATTTTCCGTATTTGATTTCTCTAGCTATATTTGTGCATATTTTTTGTAGGTATATACTTCACATATTTTTTGAACTAGGTCGATTTTGATAGTTTATCTAGACTTTGAAGAATAGTACCCTGCATATTGTTGTTTTACTAGTGGTATATACTAGTGGTATATAGCAATCGTCATCTATCTATTTCTCTTATGTCTATTTATATTTCCTGGTACAGTGGTCGTTTAAGAGAGAACTTAAGAAAATTAAAGCAACTAATCTGCATTTTACGTTATTTTTTACATATTACATACAGTTTTAATTAATTGTAATTTTAATTTATTAGACACATTAATAAACACAATCACATCAATTTAAGAACAAGATGAATTCTGTTTTTAAACACATTGTACCTATAATAAAATTTTTATTTTTTTTTTAATCAAAAATTAACGATTGCCTCATGATTTTTAATTTATTTTTACAAAGTTTAGAATTACACTTTATTAAAGCTAAGAATTATTTGTGGATATGTAAAAAATTGTTCACATGAATAAAACTTTTTCTAAATATCTGAGATTTGCGTAGGCTTCAAATAGTGTTGATATATTTAACACTAAAAAAACCACTGATTCTTCTTTCTCAGGTACAAACTAGGAATAGTTATATTTAGTTCTTGTATTTCTTCAATATAATAGTTAATAGTCAATTTTCCATTTTCTATTGGCATATCACTATCCATCAAGGCGAATTATTCTAAATCCTCTAATGCATCTTTGGTAGTGGGAAATAGCTTTGCAAGTGGAATATTATCCTCTTTAAAACCATCTGCATCTATATTACACATAAATCTATCTTTAGCAAAGCTTTTTTTAATTGTCATTAGGGAAACATTATGACAAGTCACTGTAACCATTATCATGACAGGCGTTGATGTTTTTCTCTATTTCTTGAAGAAAAAAATCATGGTATATACAAGTTAAAAGCCTCTTAATAAAATAGCTTCTATATATCAATATAAAATTCTGAATAATACCTTGCTAAGAGGCTAACATTAAAATGTCGAGGATTTTTGTTTTTGCCTATGATAACTGATTCCTCCTCTTCACCTTCCATTTACGCGGAACCAAATTGTAATTCGTTATATTGCAATTTGTTATTTCAGGACACCTGTCATTTTTCAATGCATTGTTCTTGTTAATAGCCTGTGATAGTAGATATAGTAGTCTTGCTCTCTCTAATATCACGATAAAAAAATGTCCACTATTACGCGTCAAGCTGATAAATCAATAAGCAGAACGCAAAATTAGTTAACACATAACAGTTTAAAATTGAATTGAATGTTAAAACCAGATCTTAAAAGGTTAAGAAATAAATTTTATGGGTCCGTCTACCATTAAGGATTTTGTACCCTATTTATATTTCTCGAGAATGGTCAAATTTTATTGCCCTTTATTGAGGGTGATTTTATAATTGATTGGTACTAGGAGATTTCGATAATGGATGCTCGCGGTCGTTTAAGGGAATGGTCGGTAAAAAGAGATATAAAAATAACGGAGATTTCCATTTCTAATGACCGGGAATTCAGAATCGATTCGGGAGTAATCTCTTACAGTGGTTTCACTGTATATATGCATTTTCATCAAATGTGTTTAAAATATTATGAGAGATACTAGTTTAAAATGCATATACTTCTTATATCAACTCGTATGCATAACCCTGTAATGGCCTGTAATAATACACAATAGGTTGGATCAAGTATTCACCATCGGTCAAATAATTCCTGAAAAAGAAAAATTCGTAAAATAAAGGATAATACATCAAGTTTTTAAAATACAACTTGTTAGTTTTGGCTAGTGAGACGATGTTTCGAAGCAATGAATTGAGTCACAGAACTGTTTCAATGTTTCGATACATTAAACATTAAACGTTTACTGTCTCGAAACATCGAGTCAGTATGTGTCATATCTGATAATGATACTTAATTATTCATTTAAAAATGGTAATGAAAATCTATACTACCGAGGAAAAAAACCTAATTAAATAAAATCAGACTAAACATATCTAACTTACACCTAAAACAATAAATTTGTGCTTAGCAAGCTGAAATCTCTAATCGTTCAACAATCCTCGTAACAATACTTTAACAATAACATTGCTGTCACGTGCCTTACAGAAAATGAATCTGCACGAAATATTGTATCTTTGCATAGCGACCGACAATGAATTGTTATGATATGAAACATATTATGAAGTTACAGTATCGGGTAAAATGTGTCAATTGTTTCAATGTTTCGAATCATCACAGTGAGTTAATTCAAATGATTCGAAACATTCAAATGAGTCATTTCGCCCATCACTTGAAGTTATCTCAATTCTAGAGAATATATCGTGCCTATGTATCTTACATAAACTGACATTTTTTACTAATCTTTTAATATTCCTAATTACGTGGTTAAAATAGTTAAAAGTTTGTATAAAAAATTAAGCAATCGTGATATTGTAAACATATACTTACCATCGGTCAAATAATTTCTGAAAAAGCCAACTTTGTAAAATGAAGGAGAACACGACATCAAATTTTAAAACTACAGCTTATCGAACATCAAGAAATATAACGTCCTATTTATCTTACATTTAATGACTTTTCTTTGACCAATTTCTATTAATATCCCGAATCACCTGAATAAAATAGGTCGTATGAAAATAATGCAGCAATCGTGATATTGTAAACATTTTTCCGTTATTAACTTTAAAACGCTTAAATTCAGTTAAAAAATCAATCTCTTTATTATTCTATATAATTATTCTCTATATCTTCCGACCAGGGAAGAAAGAAAAGCTGAAAAAATCTTATACAGGTTTTCGAATGTTGTGAAAGGTATATGAGGGATAGCTGATGACGTGATGACAAATCCTTGAACACGTAAAGCTCATTTCGCGTTGTTTTTTGTAAACAATGATAAAAAGTAAAAACATAATTTTTTGCCTATAAAACGTTTATGCATTTTAGAAAAAAATGTTTTAAGTAAAAATTTTAAAAAGTTCTTGAATTTTCGAGTTTGTAAATTAAAATACATAAATAAGTGAACGCGATAACTGCAAAAACCCTTTTTTGTAGTAATTCATAACTGTTAAAAACTTCCTTACATAATGACAAGTAATATAACCGCTTGAAATTATAGCAAGTAATGAGTTATTTATCCAAATCTCAGCTAGATCGACCAAATTGTTTATAAGTTATTCAATTTGTTTATCTCTTAAAGCAATTTTTTTAAATATCTGCACTTGATCAAACAGTGATTCTATAGATATTTGACAGACCGCAATCGATTCTTTGAGGCTTAAATTTTAACACATGAAAAAAATTTTATATAGAACATTTTAACAAAATTTTAATTATAAAAACCGTTTGAAATGGGGCTAATTTTTAGTTTATAAACATTAATAATAACTTTAATATTTGTTATGTCACCCAGTCGTAAGTACGCTTACTGAAAATATGGTAAAGAAACACAATCTTTAGAAAAACAAAGAACCTCCTGTGATCAATAGAATGAAGATAGTATTTTTCTCTTAAAATCATATTTCCATTGTTTATTAATATTAAGAGCTGAAAATTAAACAGATTTTAAACAAAGATCTATCTTTAATTTTCCATTATATAGATGGAATATACCGAGAAGGAGTAAAGGTATAACCTGTTAAAGTGATGGTTCTCGTAAAATAGCGCCTGTCCTAGTTCCGTTGTTTTTAATAGAACTTCAAATTGGAGCTTCAATTTGCAATTTCTCGATTTTTATGGCACGCAGGACCTTGATTTTTCTTAAATTGCAGTATCTAAAAAATAATAAGAATTGTGCTATTTGCATCTCCCGGAAAAAAATTTTCCATAAAAAAAATTCATGGGGTTTTAACCTTTTACGCCGCGCCGTCTCTCTATTACTCCAGTCGTCAGAAACGAAAATGCCACTGAACCTCACCACTTTTACCCCTGGGCTTCCTCCTATAACCCCCCTCGCAGGGGGGTAAAAACGGAAGAAAAGCGATTTACCACGAATCTTTACACCGTAGAAAAAAATGTTTGAAATAAAAAATGTAGCTGGGATAATTTTAAATAAAAATGTTGGTAAGGATTTTTTGTGTAGAATGAACCGTTCTCTTAGAAACAACGCTTGAAGCGACCGTCGATTTTGCATGCCAGTTAATCACGCGAAATCAATGTTCAATAAAATGTATATCAACTCGACGATAAAAATTCGATATCTTTTGATACACGTGACCTATTGACAAAAATCAAGATGCGTTTTAAAGCTAAAGAGTTAAGCTTTCATATGCAGTTTTTGTATTTTGCCGCAGATATATAACCAAATAAACTCAGCTTTTATACAGTTGTTAAATAAATAAACGTGGCCCGATGTTTGTCATTTTTTATGATTCTCACGAGATCAATACAATCTATCCCTTTCATTGACTGGCCACTATAAAGTTTCAATTACTAGAGTCTAACCTTTAAAACCTATTGTACGAAATTTTAGTTTTGAGTTTTGGCAACAAATGTGAGGCATTTGAAATACGCTTAAAGAACGCTGGATTTAAATTTTCACACATCAAACGATCTTAAACATTTAAAACTTTTTTTTCAATTACACTAGTACGTTTTTTAAAAGAACAAAGCTTTTGCAATAAACTACAACCAAAACTTTCTTCTTGGAGGCATTTCCCGTGACGTATGATCGTTTATAATGTCAAACATTAAATTCTGCGTTTTTTATTCATATCTCAAATGCCTTATATTTGTTACCACAACTCAATATTGAAGTTTAATGTCATATGTTTTAACGATTGATCTCTAGAAATGAAAATTTTACTACAAGTGGTCAATGAAAGTGATTAATGTTATTGATCTCACGAAAATCGTAAAAAATGGCAAAAATGGCGCCACGTTAATTTATTTTACACCTTTTTAAAAACCGAGTTTATCCTCGGCAAAATACAAAAACTGCATACAGAAGTTGGACTCTTTGCCTTTAACACTCATCTTTTTGTCGATAAGACATTTGGATTCGTTTGGATGGGTTTTTCTAACACAACGGTTCATGCTAGATAAAAAATGTTTATAAACATGTTTGTTTAAAATTATCTCAGCTACATTTTTTATTTGAAACATTTTTACATGTGTACAGATTCTTGGTAAATCGATTTTTTTGCGTTTTTACCCCCCTGCGAGGGGGTTTTAGGAGAAAGCTCGGGGATAAAAGTGGTAAACTTTTTTGCATCTTTTTTGTGGTCCCAAAATTATTATTCTCTGCAAAATTCTGCTTGTTCGTATGATCTTTAGGGGTCAAATCTCTGACGACTGTACTATATATGCTGTCCATAATTGGATCATAAAGTATAGATATTTACTTAAATTCTACTCAATTTTTAGGTCTTAATAGTAATGAACAAACAAATATAGAAGTTATTATAAATGTTTATAAGCTAAAAAGTAAGTCCTTCTTCAAACATTTTTTTTAATAACAATTTTAATATGTTATTTTTTTTAATCATCATCATAACTGGTTTGACAATCCGTTGTGGATCTTGGCCTGCTCACAAAGAAGTTGACACTCCTGTCGATTCCTGGTAACTTCCCTCCATATTGTGACCCTTAGAATCTGTAGGTCTTCTTCCACATCATCAATCCTTCTTCTTTTTGGTCGTCCTCTACTTCTTCTGCCCTCCGATTTTGAAAATGTTAATCTCTTCGTGTATTCGCGATCTGACATCCTAGCAATGTGTCCAGCCCAACTATGTCTCTGCTCTTTAACGAATTTCACTATATTTGGATCGGTGTATAACTAATATAGTTCAAAGTAGTATCTTCGACGCCATAGCTTATTTTCATTTACGGCCCCAAAAATCTTTCTAAGAATTTTTCTCTCAAAAACACCAAGAAATCTTTCATTATTATTATGAGATAAGGTCCACGTTTCAGCCCCATATATCAAAACTGGTCTTATTAAGGTCTTGTATATATTGAACTTTACTGCACGTTTTATATTTTTATTTTTTAAATGTTTCTGTAGACCGCGAACCGTTCTGTTTGCTATTGCTACGCGTCTTTTATGCATTCAACTTTGGCATTAAAGTCTACTGCTATTATGTTGATGTCATTTTTTGGGCACTCATCGTACTCTCGCTAGTAAAGTGCCTCATAAAACATGTCTTTTTCATCATCCTTCTTTTCTTCCGTTGAAGCGTGGATGCTAATAATGGTAATATTAGCGAACTTCCCTTAAGTCTTATTCGACATATCCTAGGATCAATTACTTTGAAATCAATTACAGTATGTTTGACCTTGCTACTTACAATAAATCCGGTACCAAATTCGTGCCGGGTGGGATGTTGTAACGTTATAAATGTCACATCTTTATTAATTTATATTTAAATAATTATTTTATTTTAATTTCCTTATTAATTTATTAATTTTTTTGCCTTCTGTTTCCTTTTTACTATTTTTTTTAAAGTAGTTGGCGCCCTCTTTCTCTTTTTTTCCGGTATAATAAATAATATTCGCCCTCTCTCTTTTTTTCTGGTAGACTAAATGTTCTGTTCTATGTTGAAAGAAGAGCTAATTCCATCATAGGCATACGTCCTATGTCATCTGAGAAAACTTCATTTTAGTCTCCCTACTTTATGTCCCTATCAACTTTTCTAAACGTGGTGGGATTATTTTTTGTCAGTAATCGAAATTTATAAAAGAAGGTAGGAATTATTATAAGCTTCATTTTATGGTCTGCAGAATTCTCTTGGATTTATTGGCTGTATAGAAGATTTTATTTACTTTATGGAATATTTCTGAATATTTTATGGAATAACTGCAGCTGTCGGGAGGACCTAACCACTTAATTGGGAGCCCACACAAGTATAATATGGAATAACTGCAGCTGTCAGGAGGACCTAACCATCTAATTGGGAGGCCACCCGATTACCCATCGGTGCCATAAGTATCGTCCAAATTTATTTACTGTAAAGCATTGGCAGGGTTGATTATTTCTTATTTTTAATAAATATGATTAGTTAAATAATTGTTTTATTTGCTATCAGCTAAAGGTTCATGGTTTAATTCATAGTTTAAGACAAGACGAATTCATACTTGAGAGACTGAGTTAGACGAAGCATAGACGATAAGCTCCCATGGTTGATTGAGTCTTATCGTTCCAATGTCCACTGTAGTAAATATTGCAGTTATTTTTTTCCAGGATGTCTGAGCTAGTCCACCTCATTTCCTGTAAAACAATGATATCTGTTTTGGCTTTATTCATTTTTTGTATGAGCAAAGACTGATAAAGGCCAATTACTTACGGACCACCCTGTATATACAGGGTGGTCCGTAATAAGTAATTCTACAAAAAGAAACAGTAGATTCTACACTTTAAAATATTACGATTTAAGCCAAATTGCTTTAATAAAATGTTGATATTAAGAAAGATATAATGTGTTAAAATGCAAATTTAAAATTTTATTTTTCGCTGTAACTTTCATGTTTGTAAACATTTATGTATAAAAATTTACAACTAGGTACTTTTAAATATCAGAAATTATAATTTGATGCACACTTTGATGTAGCTAATAGAGGGCGCTCATATGTCACATATGTGGCATAAATTTGCACTTAACTTTTTTGCTCTGTAACTTACCTGTATTTGCGATAAAAAATATTAAAGATACATTATTTTAACAAAAAAAAGGTATACCTGTTAATAACTTCAATACTCAACAGTTTTCGAGATAATCGCATTTTACAAATCAGCTGCGTAATTCTGATTTAAGGCAATTACTCCAGGCAACGCAGGAAAAATAGCCAAAAACATTAATACTTCTAAATTTTGGTATAAAATACCTTTAACTAAAGTTAATAGTTAACGAAATATTAAATAAAATAAATATATCAGCAGGATAATTAATAACTGGATTTAACAAAATAACAGAATAATAGGATTTTAGATCAAACATTTTACGTTTTATGTTAAATTAAAGTCATAATCAAAACATTTTGTTTACAAATCAAATTAAGAAATAGTTAAACTAAATAACATAACTTTTTGTCAAAGTAAATGTTCGATATGTCCACCATTTTCTTTAATTCATTTGTCAATATATTCCATAATGGATCATCTCATATTAAATAGCATCATTGGTTCTAAAGAAACTGCTGCAGTATTTATTTCTTCCCATAGTTGGTTGCGAATGTTTATGGTATTCTTATAAACACGTTGATTTAATGTGCCCCATACAACCAACTCAAGCGGATTAAATTCTGGGCTACGTGATGGCTACAATGTATAATGGATGAATATATTCTTTTGGCTACATATCCAAATCTTATGGTATATTGTGGAACTACATCTTATTTGTCGTAGAGGTTCAATAAAGTATTAAACTGTAATGTATCTCGTTCATTGGTTACTTATATACCTACACACGGAATAACGTATCGATGACATTACTTATTTATATGATTACGTTAGAGCTTACGAGTAACTATAATTACATCTCGAATAAATGGACTATAATGATTTTTACTAACGAACTAATATTATGCTGAACTAAATTGCTTGTGTGTTTACTGTGTAATGAATAATAAGTATTTTTTGGGATTTTTTATGAATTAAATAATATCAATATCTCACCACATTGCCAAGGAATATGACTACCACGACCAATTCAACTTTCAGAAAAGTTGTATTTAACTATATTCTCACTGCCTTCTCTACAGAACGTGGAGGTATACCATCTTGCATAAACCACATATTTTGCGTTTTTAGCATTTTACAATATAGAAAAAGTAATAAAACGTCAGTATAGAAACTTAAGAAGCGATAGAAAAGGGAAATTGTAAACATAATGACGGCCAACGTCTGAATACGGACACAGCACCTAAATAAGAAGATGAAGAATCTTTTTTCAATAAGACATTTAGCTTATTCGTCTTCCGGGTTTGGACCGTGTCATTTGTGAGTGACCCAAAAGTGGGTTCATCTCGACGTTTCGCTACAATTGTATGTAGCTTCTTCAGGAGAACAAAAAAGAAAGAAAAAAGAAGAAGAAAAAGAAACAAAAGACAAGAAGATGGGTAGTTAGCAACGGTAACTCAGTTACTCAACGCAACCAGAGGCGAATACTAACTACCAAGATGGGCATTTGGTCACAGTAACTCAACTACTCAACGCAGCCAGAGGTGAAAACCAAATGCCAGGACAGGGATTCACGTCCAACAGCTCAGAACACTAACGCGTCGAGAGGCAGGGAGTGAATCCGACGATTACTCCGCTACCGCTCTATTTATAGTCGCGGTGACCTGTCGTGTCGGGACGTATCGGCACACTCCGTGGCGCGAACGTCAAGAAGCGCGCGCTGGCCAATCATGTGGTTGCATCGTGGTAGCGGGACCGGACGGCGGCTCTAGACTGGGATTCCAGATGGGAGACAAGTAGTATCCTTCCTCTCGATTGATATTATGTGGATTTTTTCGGATCTCTAGAGATTCGCGGATTTTCCTGGAATAAAAGAAGGGGCTCTTAGAAATGATATGAGTTTTTTCGAACAATATGGAATGACCGGTTTCTTGGCAGTGTTCTGCAACTGCAGAATGGGAGAAAAGACCTGATCGAATGCATCTTTGATGCTCTTGAATCCGAGTTTTGACGGAACGACCAGTTTCGCCAATATACACTTGTCCACATGAACAAGGAATAGAATAGACACCACAGGAAGATAGGGGCGGTAATGGGTCCTTAGGAGAGGGTAGATATTGTGAGATTTTCTTGGGTGGTCGAAAAGTAGTCCTGATACCTTCCTTGCGAAGAATTTTGCCAATCCTATCAGTGACACTTCGAATATACGGAAGAAAAGCCACAGGAGTATTACCCGAAGATTCTGAATTTGTCGTCCTAGGGTGTAAAGGGGGATGTAGATGTCGGTGTGTAATATTTTGAATTGTGGACTTGGAGTAACCGTTGGCGACAAGGGTTTTTTGCAGATGGCCAAGTTCTTCTCTAAGGTTGTCAGGTTCAGAAATCGAAATGGCCCGATGGATGAGAGAGTTGATCACAGAATTCTTTTGGGCAGGATGGTGGTGGGATGAAGCATGTAGGTAACGATTCGTGTGAGTCTTTTTTCTATAAACAGAGTGACCCAATCGGCCATTGGGCTTGGAGGTGACTAACACATCGAGAAAGGGAAGGGACCGATTATTTTCTACTTCCATTGTGAATTTTATACTCGGATGTTGTGAGTTAAGA
Organism: Diabrotica undecimpunctata; assembly: GCF_040954645.1. Lineage (NCBI taxonomy): Eukaryota > Metazoa > Arthropoda > Insecta > Coleoptera > Chrysomelidae > Diabrotica > Diabrotica undecimpunctata. The sequence continues at coordinate 79,198,796 of NC_092805.1, forward strand.
TGATCTAGGAAGGGAGAAAGGGTATGTTGACCATGGGGCCAGATGATAAATGTATCATCAACGTAGCGGAACCAGACCTTTGGTTTTAAGGGGTAAGATTCTAGGGCTAAAGACTCAAAGGCTTCCATGAAAATGTCAGCAATGACAGGGGAAAGGGGAGAACCCATTGGTGTTCCAGATATTTGTTTGTAGAAATTGCCTCTAAAAGAAAAATATGTTGAAAGGAGGCATTTTTCCGCAAGATCTGCCAAAACCAAAGACTTGTTATCATTGGTCAAGTGATCTCGCAGAACAACTAGAGAGTCATGTATGGGGATATTAGTAAATAGGGATGATACATCGAAACTGACGAGAATGTCTTGGGGATCGACCGTGAGGGAGGAGATTAAGGTGATGAAATGTGTGGAATTTCGGACATAAGAAGAGGTACGACCAGTATAGGTCTTAAACTGATTCGACAAGTACTTTGCGAGTTTGTAGGTAGGAGAGTTAATCGTAGTCACAATGGGACGAAGAGGTACGTTGTCTTTATGGATTTTGGGAAGACCGTAAATTCTGGGGCAGATGGAGTTTTTCGGAACTATGGACTTCTTAACATCATCGGAAAGATCGGATTGTTTGATGGCATGGGAAATTTCGCGTTCGACTCTAGGAGTGGGGTCTCGAGAAATTGTGTTATAACAGGATGTATCCCTAAGTAAGTCGTTTACTTTCTCTATGTAGGAAGGAGTATCCAGGATGACTGTGGCATTACCTTTGTCTGCAGGAAGGATTATTATCTCAGAAAGAGAACGGAGATTTTTGAGAGCTATGAATTCCTCACGAGATATATTGGAAGTAGGGATTTTGGCTGTATCAAGACATTTAGCGACGTCAAAGCGGATACGGTCGGCTGGAATTTTAGGAATTGTGCGGAGTGCCGCTTCCACATTTGAAACTATTTCTTCGGTAGGAATTCTGGAAGGAGTGATAGCAAAATTAAGACCTTTAGATAGAAGACTGCTTTCTGCACTTGTTAATTGGTGAGAAGAAAGATTAACGACGGTGTTATTAAGAGGTGAAAGAGAAGTAGAAGTGGTGGAATGTGGTTTTTTCTTAGATACAAGGGATTGGAATTTCTTTTTGTGAGTTTCGTTGCTTAGAAGAAGGATTTTATCGGCTTGATGATAGGAAATGCGGTCTAAAAGTGACCAATCATCGACACTAAGAATACTGGAAAGTTCAAGATGCAGCTTAAAAAGTTTTTGGGATTGAAAATTAAGGGTTTTTCGAATATGTTGAATCCGTTCACGAAGTAGAGATAGGCTGGCTCGATGTAGAATTCGGGAAGAAGATGAAGAGGAAATGTGATGTTTTAGAACAAGAAAATTGGGAACCAAGTTATTATCACGACATCTAGAGAGGAAGGTGAGCGAAGAAAGTAGAGATGAAACTTTAGAGCGAAGATTGGAGAACTCTGAGGTTTTGCGGAATATAACCTCCCCGTAGAGGTTGGTCAAATGAAATCGTAGGCTTCCACGGCCAGAGTCAGAATTATAGTTTATTCGTCTTCCGGGTTTGGACCGTGTCATTTGTGAGTGACCCAAAAGTGGGTTCATCTCGACGTTTCGCTACAATTGTATGTAGCTTCTTCAGGAGAACAAAAAAGAAAGAAAAAAGAAGAAGAAAAAGAAACAAAAGACAAGAAGATGGGTAGTTAGCAACGGTAACTCAGTTACTCAACGCAACCAGAGGCGAATACTAACTACCAAGATGGGCATTTGGTCACAGTAACTCAACTACTCAACGCAGCCAGAGGTGAAAACCAAATGCCAGGACAGGGATTCACGTCCAACAGCTCAGAACACTAACGCGTCGAGAGGCAGGGAGTGAATCCGACGATTACTCCGCTACCGCTCTATTTATAGTCGCGGTGACCTGTCGTGTCGGGACGTATCGGCACACTCCGTGGCGCGAACGTCAAGAAGCGCGCGCTGGCCAATCATGTGGTTGCATCGTGGTAGCGGGACCGGACGGCGGCTCTAGACTGGGATTCCAGATGGGAGACAAGTAGTATCCTTCCTCTCGATTGATATTATGTGGATTTTTTCGGATCTCTAGAGATTCGCGGATTTTCCTGGAATAAAAGAAGGGGCTCTTAGAAATGATATGAGTTTTTTCGAACAATATGGAATGACCGGTTTCTTGGCAGTGTTCTGCAACTGCAGAATGGGAGAAAAGACCTGATCGAATGCATCTTTGATGCTCTTGAATCCGAGTTTTGACGGAACGACCAGTTTCGCCAATATACACTTGTCCACATGAACAAGGAATAGAATAGACACCACAGGAAGATAGGGGCGGTAATGGGTCCTTAGGAGAGGGTAGATATTGTGAGATTTTCTTGGGTGGTCGAAAAGTAGTCCTGATACCTTCCTTGCGAAGAATTTTGCCAATCCTATCAGTGACACTTCGAATATACGGAAGAAAAGCCACAGGAGTATTACCCGAAGATTCTGAATTTGTCGTCCTAGGGTGTAAAGGGGGATGTAGATGTCGGTGTGTAATATTTTGAATTGTGGACTTGGAGTAACCGTTGGCGACAAGGGTTTTTTGCAGATGGCCAAGTTCTTCTCTAAGGTTGTCAGGTTCAGAAATCGAAATGGCCCGATGGATGAGAGAGTTGATCACAGAATTCTTTTGGGCAGGATGGTGGTGGGATGAAGCATGTAGGTAACGATTCGTGTGAGTCTTTTTTCTATAAACAGAGTGACCCAATCGGCCATTGGGCTTGGAGGTGACTAACACATCGAGAAAGGGAAGGGACCGATTATTTTCTACTTCCATTGTGAATTTTATACTCGGATGTTGTGAGTTAAGATGATCTAGGAAGGGAGAAAGGGTATGTTGACCATGGGGCCAGATGATACATGATGATACATTTATCATCTGGCCCCATGGTCAACATACCCTTTCTCCCTTCCTAGATCATCTTAACTCACAACATCCGAGTATAAAATTCACAATGGAAGTAGAAAATAATCGGTCCCTTCCCTTTCTCGATGTGTTAGTCACCTCCAAGCCCAATGGCCGATTGGGTCACTCTGTTTATAGAAAAAAGACTCACACGAATCGTTACCTACATGCTTCATCCCACCACCATCCTGCCCAAAAGAATTCTGTGATCAACTCTCTCATCCATCGGGCCATTTCGATTTCTGAACCTGACAACCTTAGAGAAGAACTTGGCCATCTGCAAAAAACCCTTGTCGCCAACGGTTACTCCAAGTCCACAATTCAAAATATTACACACCGACATCTACATCCCCCTTTACACCCTAGGACGACAAATTCAGAATCTTCGGGTAATACTCCTGTGGCTTTTCTTCCGTATATTCGAAGTGTCACTGATAGGATTGGCAAAATTCTTCGCAAGGAAGGTATCAGGACTACTTTTCGACCACCCAAGAAAATCTCACAATATCTACCCTCTCCTAAGGACCCATTACCGCCCCTATCTTCCTGTGGTGTCTATTCTATTCCTTGTTCATGTGGACAAGTGTATATTGGCGAAACTGGTCGTTCCGTCAAAACTCGGATTCAAGAGCATCAAAGATGCATTCGATCAGGTCTTTTCTCCCATTCTGCAGTTGCAGAACACTGCCAAGAAACCGGTCATTCCATATTGTTCGAAAAAACTCATATCATTTCTAAGAGCCCCTTCTTTTATTCCAGGAAAATCCGCGAATCTCTAGAGATTCGAAAAAATCCACATAATATCAATCGAGAGGAAGGATACTACTTGTCTCCCATCTGGAATCCCAGTCTAGAGCCGCCGTCCGGTCCCGCTACCACGATGCAACCACATGATTGGCCAGCGCGCGCTTCTTGACGTTCGCGCCACGGAGTGTGCCGATACGTCCCGACACGACAGGTCACCGCGACTATAAATAGAGCGGTAGCGGAGTAATCGTCGGATTCACTCCCTGCCTCTCGACGCGTTAGTGTTCTGAGCTGTTGGACGTGAATCCCTGTCCTGGCATTTGGTTTTCACCTCTGGCTGCGTTGAGTAGTTGAGTTACTGTGACCAAATGCCCATCTTGGTAGTTAGTATTCGCCTCTGGTTGCGTTGAGTAACTGAGTTACCGTTGCTAACTACCCATCTTCTTGTCTTTTGTTTCTTTTTCTTCTTCTTTTTTCTTTCTTTTTTGTTCTCCTGAAGAAGCTACATACAATTGTAGCGAAACGTCGAGATGAACCCACTTTTGGGTCACTCACAAATGACACGGTCCAAACCCGGAAGACGAATAAACTATAATTCTGACTCTGGCCGTGGAAGCCTACGATTTCATAAGACATTTAGCAGCCATAACAAAGCATTTTGTGATGTAACATTATCATCTTTGAGTTGTTTTAATAAGAATAAACTATGAATTATGCTTATTTACAGATATTCAGTGCTTTACCGCACAAATATTATTATGCAGCTGACTTATAAAATGCGATTATCTCGAAAACGGTTAAATTTTGAGGGTACTAACAAGTATATCTTTTCTTTGTAGAAATAATGTATCTTAAACATTTTTTAACACAAAAATAGCTAACTTAAAGAGCAAAAAAGTTAAGCCCAAATTTATGCCACACATGTAACATACGTGGCGCCCTCTATCAGTTACATTTAAGTATGTAAAAAATTATAATTTATTCTACTCATGAGCATCCAATTGTGAATTTTTGTCTAAAAATATTTACATAGAAAAATTTACATAGAAAAAATAAAATTTTAAATTTCCACTTTAACACCCTGTATCTTTCTTAATATCAACATTTTATTAAGGCAAGTTGGCTTAAATCGTAATATTTTAAAGTGCAGAATTTACGGTTTCTGTTCGTACAATTACTTAAGGACCACCCTGTATATATATATATATATATATATATATTTGTTCCTAAACTTGTACATTGTAAAATCTTGAAAGCGGCAACGGTTTCCTGCCGAAACGTTGATTTCAATGGACAATAAAATCTAGTTCCAAATTTATTATTACTTATTGAACCTAAACCCAATGTATATATATACATATATACATATATATATATATATATATATATATATATATATATATATATATATATATATATATATACATATATATATATATATATATATATATATATATATATATATATATATATATATATATATATATAAAGGTAATTGTATGTAGGTTTCATCTTATACACATATTTTTTTATTTTTTTTTCCTTTGTTGCGAGCTATGCCGATACCTTTTACCTTTATTTTATCATCAACTCGCATTAACCTTTTTCTTATGTATATATATATATATATATATATATATATATAAACATACATATATATACATGAGTATATATACAAACGACACGATATATAATTATAGTTTTGATCTCTGACATTGAGTTAGAATCTATGGAGAAGCTATGAGCATATTAACGTGTGTATTAAAAACGGCGTAGGTAGGCGTGGCTAACGATAATACCAATATGGCGATGGGATCATGGCCGGACTCAATAATATTAAAACTACTATAAAAATATGACTAGTTATTCAGAAGATCTAATCATAATCTAAAATAGTGCAATACATTTTGAATAAAATATGATTTATTTATCCCGCGGTACACACTAAAAACACAATATATTATGCATAAAGATAAATTAATAGAGTCAAATACTATTAATTTATTTTCTGAAGTACGGGCCATTACTTTGTTTACATATTTGTGTACTAACCTGTAGAAACTGAACCATTATTCCTAAAGATTTTTTAATTAACATTGCTTCTGCTACTGCAACTACGTTAAGAACAAGAAACCATTATTATGCACTATCACAATATATTATTACAGTTTCTATAAAAGTATTATAAAACTAAAAATATTCGAAAAACAACAAACGTAAACAAACATATACGATCTGTCAAAAGTGTCAAAACAATGTTAACAATATGGCCGAAGTGAGGTCGTTTTTAGTCACGTCATGCCCTCTCCATAGATTCTAACTCGATGATCTCTGAGCTACTCCTCACTATCAAAATTTCATAATGTCCAAAATATTCGAGAATCAAATGGTTTAAATGTTAATTTTAATATTCCTATTATATTTTCAAAACTTTTTTGGATTTTCTTTGACACCACCAGGTAACATTATTCTCGAATTTGTTTTCTACTTTTCCAAGTAGTTTAACTACAGTACCTTACATTACATTACGAGCGATAATTTTTAAAAGTATATTAGGGTTACCTTTCTTCCTTCCTATTTTTTTCATCTATTTTTGACATCCATTATGGTGTGTTATTTTCTCAGATATGTATATTTTGGTTTTGTTTTTCTCTTTGTTATTCTCTTAATTATTCAGTTGGCTTTTTTTTTCTAACAATCCGTTAATAAACGATGGTACGTATTCAGTTCTACTGCTAGTTTAATTTTATCATCTCCAATAAACATTCAGTTCTAAAATGTATTGTGTATATTTTATAAAAAAAAAATAGGAGTAAAATAGTTCTAAAATATATATTTTATTTTTTTGTAGCTGTTGTCTACGGATTGACCAGCTCCACAACTGAAATAGCCAGACTTCGCATTGGTCCTTTCTACCAATATATGTTTGATCTCTTTGATACTTTCGTCACCTCATCTTCATTTAACATGCCAAAATTTCTTATGGTATCGGCACATGACACAACATTATGTGCTGCACTTGGAGCAATGAAAGCATTCAGGAAACCAGTGAAATTCGGAGAGACTTTAATTTGGGAACTTAAGCAAGATAATAATGGAACCTTTTTTATTAACACTTATTATAAAACTGGAGACAAAATAAGTGGTATCAGTGTAATGGACTGTCACTTTGATTGTGATTACTTTATATTTAAAAAAAAGTTGTCAAGTATTACAGTAAGTTATGAAGAGTGGGCCATTGAATGTAACAACTAAAATAAAGTATTTTTAACAAGTTGATTATTAATAATAATGTCTGTAATTAATTGTTCAGTAAGTAACTACGATATCATAGATACTAATGGTGTACTGTACCAGTTCTTCGATTTCACTACTCTTCCACTCTATTGTTATGTAATTGGTAAAGATATACAAAGTTTTTCAAGTTTGTTAATTGGTATTGAATAAATGAAACTTTTTAGAAACACCATATAAAATATAACATGTGTTTAAACTTGGCTATTTAGTTTAAGATAAAAATGTTACAAATTATTAATTTGATTTATGAAAACAACATGGAAATGGAAATAACATCCTAGACTAAGAAGCCTGAGGTGTTTATATAAAGACATAGTTTTTTACTTTGCAAAGCAAATTTCAAATCCAGGATTATCATTCTGTTTTTCTTTATTACTACGATGGGTCGGCTTAACAATATCTTCATAAGTTTTTATCTTAAATCATACCAATATAAATTCCCTTTACCGACATGTCCTGTCTAAGTATGTTCCCCAGACCATCTTTGGTCTTTCTCTCTTACTTGTCTCAGAAACTCACATAACGGCAATTCTTCATATTGGGTGATTAACGTCTCGAAATTTAATATGATCAAAGCATCTTAACCTATTTATCTATCATTTTGGCATCTAGACTTACCCTACTATACTCATTTTTAATTGTAGGTATATTTTTTTGTCAGTCCATGTATCCATCATCAAGTGTTCTCATTTCCATTACGTGTAGCCGTTATGCCTCTATTTTTTATACTGTTAAACATTCTGTTTCGTACATCTTAGCAGGTTTTATTGATGTTTATAGAATTGTTCCTTTATCCTTATTGGAAATTTAATGTCACACAACACACTGTAATACCGATCCTAGGTACTTAAAGCTATTTCTTACAATCATTTCACCCTCTAAAGATACCATTTTATTCGTAGTAACTACGTCTTTAACCCTACAATGCTCAATTTTTAATTTTAGATTGGAAAAAATTCTATGTATAGCTATTTTATAAAGAAGTTCGAAAAAAATAATTAAAAAAATTTAAAGTTATTTTTTTTTTTAATTTCCAGACATTTTCGGTAATGTATCAAATTTGATACAAAGTGCATTTGGGCAAAATTATATATAGAAAATAAAATACTTAAGTACCTTTATAATATAATATTTTTATTGATGAAATTTTTGTACACATGCAGGTAATGAAGAATCACCTTTGAATGCTAAAACATCTTCATTTAATAGTAAATTTCTTTTCTTCCACAAAATATTTTTAAATTTGTCTTTAAATAAATGCATCTCGTTAGGATTTCATCTAAGTCTTCGCTTATATATTCGTTTTAGGTCTTATTAACGTTTACCTCTAATTCATTTCTTATATCTTCGATTTTCCTTATTTGTTCTCTGTAATTTTCGGCTGTATCTTCCAGTTCTGCCCCAATCAGCTTATCTTCAAATACCACTGGAATATTTGATATCTCTATTTTCTAAATCTACATCATTATTCAAGTCTTCAATATCACTTACATTACAATCATCTTCACTATCATCCCAATTGTCGACTATATCTTGAGATTCTTTACCTTATAGAGGCCTCTACATATACCAGCTAGACATCTAAAATAATACCCACATTACATTTTTCTTAAGGTGCCTTCTCCATTACTGAAGATTGGCTATAACTACAGCAAATGGCTCTCTATCTTGAGCTGTTCTTAGTATCGAATGTGTGTCCATGCCTGTCCAGTCTCTTACATTCTTCAACCAGGAGCATTTTCTTCTTCCTGGACCTCTTCTTCCTTCCACTTTCCCTTCCATTATAAGTCGTAGGAAGTTGCATTTTTCTCCTCTGTAAATTGCATGCACATTACATTATGTATCATAAATGATACAAACAAATTTTTTACCATACCTTTAAAAATAATAGTAGTAAAACGCAATTTTGCGCATTCAATTTTTATTAATAACCACCTATAAAAAATTTTTAAACTCAGCGTTATAGTCAACACGACGGTTAAGTGATAACTGGCTAATTCGCGCGTTTTATAAAATATTAGATGACGTTGCCAGGTTACAAAATGTGTATATATAATAGAGTGGTATATATCGAATATTTTACATAGTGCTGTTAATATTGTTTCACTATGTTATACATGTAAATTCTCGTTATGTTTTATATATGATACATTGAGCAGTGTAGAGTTAAGAGAACATTCCAAATACTCTTATTTTGTTCCACTAAGTTTTAAAACTTTTTCCTCGATAGTTTGTACCCACTGTTCCAGATTTTTTTAAACCACTTTCACAATTTTCTACTAACACTAGATCATCAGCATACATTAAGCACCAGGAAATGTTACCTAATCCTACACTAATAAGAATAAATTAAGGACTAAGCTCTAAGCCTTGGTGCAATCCTACTTTAACATGAAATTTATCAGTCTGTCCTATACCTGGGATGTAAGGGATAGTGATGCGCAACGTATAGCCTCTACTATCCAAATTTCAACCTCACCTGCCCGTATGATGATCTTGATCCTAATTATTCGGTGCATCTGCCAACTACTAACTTACCCACAGAAAATTTATCCAGCCGTCTCGTTATTCGTGCAGAGGTGGAGTATACTAGTAACTTAGCAAAACTGGGCAAGGCCCCTGGACCGAATGGCATTACTACGGAAGCCATAAAACTATTGGAAGGTGACATCAATATGCTGGTAACAATTATAACACCGGCCATATTCCAACGGATTAGCTTTATTCAACCTTTATACTGATCCCTAAATCACAAAAAGTAGTAAAATGCAAAGATCGCAGACTGATTAGATTATGAAAAAGTGTTTGACATCGTAAAACATGATGCAGTGTTAAGAATGTTATACAACGCTAAAATTGGCGGGAAAGATATAAGAGTAATCCTGAATCTCTATTGAAATCGAAAAGCACGAGTGAGGCTGAACAACTCGATTAACACATAGGAATTTCACATTTTAAGAGCGACAGGTTTTGTCTCCTGTGCTGTTCAACCTCTATGTGGAGAATGTGTTTCCACAGGCATTCAAAGGCTCCATGAGTGAAATAAAGGTCAACGGGTACTCGATAAATAACATTCGTTACGACACCGCTATAATCACAGACAATGAAAATGCTGTGAAGTTGATGCTAAATAAAATAAATGCCATGGAAAAAATATATGGCTTCAAGATAAATGCTGGAAAAACTAAATGCATGGCAATAAGAAAAAATGCACTTTTAAGAGTACAGCTGCAAGTAGATAAGGCTCCAATTGAGCAAGTGAAAATATTTAAATACTTGGGAACGATATTGATGGACCAATGGGATGCTCAACAACAAATAAAATGGCGTAACCAACAAGCAAGACAAGCTGTTATTGAATTTGAACAGCTACTATGTAACCGCAATCTTTCCTTCAATCCTCGCTACAGGATGGTAAAATGATATGTATGGTCCATATTTTTATACGGCATGGAGACTAAGTTAATTAACAAGTTGGAGGCCTTCGAAATGTGGACCTTGCGAAAAATGTGCAGCATACCATGGACAGATAGGGTGGGAAGCGAGAAAGTCTTGAGAAGGGCAAATACTGAGACAGAATTACCCAACTTAATCAAGGTACGAAAAATTGGATATCTTGGTCATATTTTGAGGGGGGAAAATACGTAATCCTTGAACTAATTATCCAAGCAAATATTGAGAGCAAATATTGAGATAAAAAGAACTGAATAGGCATAAATAACACTGGCGAGCTTTTACATGCCGCCAAAAATAGACGTCTGGCCTTACGATAATTCGCCAATGCACTATAGGTGCACAGCACTATAAGAAGGAGTCCTACATCTGTTCTAACACTGTTATTCCCTCATATATGTCTCTCATCAGATTCACATATTCACTGGCGCCTCCTTTCTTATTGAGTACATACCACAGAATCTCTCGAGGAACTCTATCATATGCTTTCTCAAGGTCAATCAAGATTGAAAATTGCATCTGTTATTAATCTGCCTTGCATAAAGCCAAACTGAATATCGGAAATTTTGGTTTGCTTGCGTGACCGTCTATCAATTACTCTCTGCTATATTTTTATGGTGTGACTAATTAGTTGTATGGCGCTAGAGTTTGTATCTTGTTTATAATTCCCTTAATTTTTAAACAGGTACTGCTTCACCATTCGTCTGGAATTTGCCCCACTTCCATAATTCTATTAGATAAACCTGTTAGTCAACTTGCTCCTGACTCTCCTAATGCTGTACATACTTCCTCAGGACTATCATCCAATCCAAATCATTTTTGAATTGCCATTGCTGTTACTGTCTCCGGTTAATCTGTTTTTTTTTTCTATCAAATTTTTTTATTTAAGAAACTGTGAAATCACTTTTTTCATCTCTTTTTGATATCATTTTCGTGAACTCGTCTTTTATTATCTTTATCTCGAATACACCTCATTTAATTAAAATTTTTTGAGCCTTTGCTCTATGTTTGGTTATTTTATATATATTTTTTTTCGGTCCCTGATATTAAGTTAATCATATAGATTTGTATACGTGTCTCATATCGTATAGCTTTTGATACTTTAAAACCTTCTGATACTATCTCGACATAATAATTATTTGATCATATTTAAAGATGAAATTAATAGAGAGAAAATACTTTGATTAGTAAGTCAAAAATAAATCCATGATACATCATTTATGTTTTTCAACAACAAAAACACAAAACTAAAGTTTGATGTTAACATTGAGTGCAAACTAAACTTAAGATCAAATACCTACCATGTTGGGATAGCATCATAAGATTTTTTCCTCATAATTTAGTATGATTACTATCAGGAGAATTTTACTGTCATCATTAAATGTGTATTCTTAAAGGTAAAGTTGATTTCATGTAATCAAATAAACTATCCTCTAATAAAATTTGTTTTAAAACAAAAACAAAATTTGTTTAATTTATTATTTTTTTGTTTTTCGAGAACGATTTTTGAAATGGAAATCGAAATGTAAAATAAACTTATTTAAAAGTAAAATTGTGGCTTATTCCCAGTAAAAATAGTAAACTGTATTACGATGTCACAAGAAAATAGCTTCAGAACAATATTATAGGAATATCATTAGTTAACAACGCTTACAAAATCCTCTAAAATATCCTTAATAGTGAACTAGCGCAAAAAGCTCACCAATAGATTAACTATTCATACTAAGACAGCGTCTAGAGAAATAATAGCAATTTATCAAACCCATACATAACCTGTTTACAGAATTTCGACAGGCATATGGGAGCAAAATGAGAAATAAAGCATAAGATGTCAATGCTGCCAATATAAAAAAACCCGTTCAGAACTAATGATGACTCAGAGTTTCAAACTGCGGTTTACATACTCAGATGACATCAATCTGATGGGAAAATCCACCTAAAACATTTTAATTAAGGTCAAGGATACAACATAAATAGTTCGTAAAATATTGAAAATATTGAAAAAAAGAAAACACCAAAAAAAATAAAAATAAATAAAAAATAAATAAAAAAAACACTGCTTGCGGAACTGGACAATACTGGAAAAATATAACCACTGGACACTGGATGCATGGATACAAAACTGGGTACCTACTACTAGAAAATTGTATACAAAATTATATAATATTGTATAAAAAATATATGATTATTGTAAGTCCACCAATTGTATAATGTAGAAATTTTAGCGTAGTTATATTGTTTTTAAAATATTAATAATGTAAATTCCAAATATTAATAGATTTTATTTTAATCATTGTCAAGAATCAAAGTCAAACATAATTAGGAAAATGAAATCATATGTTTCGCAGTTAATATCCCAACCACACACACAATAAAGAGAAAATTTAATATATTTACATTAATAGAACAGGACGAAGGGACAGATTTGTACAAAATGTTACAGTCAAAAATTGTAATTTCGAATGATCTGTTTATTTAAAATACCTTTGAGCAATAGTTACGACTGATAATAATATCACTTTAGACATGCAATGCAGTATCCAGGCTAGAAACTGCTGTCTGTACGTGTTGGATAGGTTTATAAAATCGATTTAGAAAAATTTTCGGACCTCACCACACTATGACACAGTATAGAATATTAAGTAAATAAATACAGAAATAAAAGAACTTTATAATAATAAAGATACTGTTAACAGTGATGATGTGTCTTCCCAACCGGTTTTTAAATCTACGTTACAGCGTCCAATAAAATGTGAGAGAAACGTACATAGAATGGGTGTCGACATGCAAGAAATTTAATTGAACCCAGCATGAGAAACTTGTACACCTCTTATGAATGACACTCGGTTGTTACAATTCATTGAAGCAAGAAGGATTAATTCGTGTAAACAGGAATCACTTCACCGCGCCTAATGCTTAAGACCATTCCTTTCCCACTTATAGCACTCTGATGCGCGATAGGGACTCTCTGTGTCAGTAAAGTACTTGTCGTGTGGAAGTCCTGGGTACAAAAACTCCAATACGATATCCTAACCGGATCAAAGCAGGCTAACGTAAGGTGCCCTTTTGTTAGTCATTTTTGTAATTTGTTTGGCCAAAGTCGTTTTATAGGTTTTTATAATTTCTTTTTGAGGACTGTCTGAAAATAAAAGTAATCATTAAAATTGTCAGACTTTTGTAGTTTGATCACTTTGTTTTCTTTTTCTTTCTTGTTGCTGTGCTGCTTTCTTCGCACGTTCCTATTTCTAGTAATATGGGGCTGTGGTCTGCTGATCCTTCGTTTAGTGTTCGGATATCTATCTGTAGTGGTTCGGATGTCTTTCTTTTACCCGATCAGCAACACACATCACCTTTTGTCCCTCACACCTATGCGACCGCACACCACCTCCGCCTCTCTATTTGTCGCGGTCCGTCTGCTCCGCAGTCGACACACCTTATTCCAGTTGCACTGTCACTCTATCGTATCTGCCGCCATTTCCGCCTCTCTCTCTTTTAACTCGTCCTTGTTTTTACCTCTGCGGGCCCAGTTCTGCCTTATCGATATCTGCTAGAACTGCATTTAGCTCCGATCGTCCTTCTTCTTTATCGACAGCACCTTTGTGGCATACTTGTGGATTTTGTTCCACCAGCGCTCATTCATCACCATCTTTTCTATCATCTCACTCACCGACTTTAAACATTCTCTCTAGCTTATTTATTTTCTTTACCGATCTGACACACTCTAAAAGGGTATGTGACGTAGTGTTCGAAGCCTAACAATATAGACAATTGTCCAATTCGGCTTTTTTAAACCTTTGTAAGTAGCTATGGAAGCTTCTGTGTCCTAAGAACACTTGCGCAGATAGTAGTCTAAACTATCTTTCTCTCCTTGCATCTCTTTATTTTTCCATTGAAATAGCCTTTCTCTCTCTCTCATCAACATATATGTAAGAAGATACAGCCTGTAATTACCCACAGGGCAGCAGCAGACACAGTCCTGTAGGCACTAGCTACCCGCAGCAAACTAGTCCTTCTTTTAGTTGACAAAAATTTGAGGGCTCGGAATATCAAATTATGACTGTTTCGTGTGTTTTATTGTATTATTTGCTTATATAATGTATTTTTAACGTAGATTATATTTTTGTATATTATATGTTGCATATGTATTTTGTATAATTGTAGATGATGTCTACAACTTCCTTTAACCCGCTGTTGTTGGTATTTTTTGTTGTTGACTTCTTCTTTAATTATTGGCAATCAAACCTTGCTACATTCTGCTGATAGATTTGATACACATTTTTCTTTATTAATAAGGATAAGAGCTGTTTCTTTAATTTTTCTTTCTTTATGTCTGTTTCTTTCATAATTATTGATGTCTCTTTACATAGTAGTCGGAGCTTGTTGTCACAGGCATGTTGGCATATCTGTCGTTTGTCGAAGTCTCTGTAGTAGATAGGCTATGTATGTCCTGGCGCATCCCCTAAATTGCAACCCCTAAAATCGCAACCCCCGGTCGTAAGTTCCAAACGGCTTAACGTAGGATGACGTACGAGGGCTCGTTGGAAAGGGGATAAAAAATGGGGTTGAACGCAGTATGTGCCGTGCGCATCGGAGCATGCCAAAAGGTCATTACGTCATATCTTTGTTTCTATTGGTCCGATCGGGGCGTACGAGGGCTCGTTGGAACGGGGAGAAGGCAGGGAGACAAAAAACAAAGATGGCGACGTTGCCAAATGGGCGATAAAACGTATCTTCGTTGCTATTGGCCTGATGTTGACGTATGAGGTGTCAAATGAAAGCGTTGGTAACACACACACACACACACACAGAAGCCATGTCAACGATCAGTATGAACATTATTCTTCTTCTTTTTCTTTTCCGTACAGTGCCTAATAGAACGTGACATTCGACGTAGAACGTGACATTCGAGACAGAACGTGAAATGTCGCGTGAAATGACGTGACATTCGACGTAGAACGTGAAATGTCACGTGACATTCAACGCAGGACGTGACATTCGACGTAGGACGTGACAGTTATGTGTCATTCAACGCAGGACATGACATTCGACGCAGGACGTGACATTCAACGCAGGACGTGACATTCGACGCAGAACGTGAAATGTCACGTGACATTCGACGTAGACGTGACAGTTATGTGACATTCAACGCAGGACGTGACATTCGACGCAGAACGTGAAATGTCACGTGACATTCGACGTAGAACGTGGCAGTTATGTGACATTCAACGCAGGACGTGACATTCGACGCAGAACGTGGCAGTCATGTGTTAGTCAAGATGTTGCTTGACATAAAATGTGACATTCTACATAGGACATAGTTAGTAGTAATATGAATCCCATCGAGTACATACATAGAGTAATAGAATTTCAAAGAAAACTTGATTGGTTAAAGAAAGACATTAAATCATATGAGGATTTTAAACATATTACAAGACAATTAGATAACCTGCATTTTGACAACAACAACAACAAAACGTGGAAACCCAACGAGTTGAATCTACAGCAACAGCAGCAGCAGCAGCAAGACACCTGGGCCTGTAGAAAACTGCCACCAGCTACATATCCATTAAGACGTATTCAACCAATACCATGTTTGTCAGCAACAACAACAACAACACCACGGGTGTCAGCAGCAACAACAACAACAACAACACAACCAGCGAGTATATGAAAAGTGAAATAGATAATGTCTTTACAATGTCCTGTGTAATATTAGCATCTGTATTTATCTTAATTTTAAAAATTATTTTTGAAATTGTAAGAAGAAAATTTGAATCTTCATGTAATATAAGACTCAATCAATAAAGATGTTTTAAATAAAAAAAGCGTTTAATTTCTAATATATTTATTTATACATATACAAAAATTACAATGGTATTATGTTATTGGCAAACCAGTGACGTAGACGATCCACATTTCTTTCGGTACATGAAAATAATCCAGCGGCATGACATGGGTTTGCAGTAGGGCCAACATTTCCAGTAGCACGAGGCGTACCATCAAACTTGCAAACATCAATAATAATGGGAAAAACTCCAAAAACGTGACGTTTCTTATCCAAATATTCTGCTTTTTGTTCTCCTCGAACGTAGATGTAATCTGCTGCATACAACAACTTGGTTTTTAGTATTTCATTGATTTTGGACAATTCTACTTGCCCATCAGAGTATCGAATTCCAAGCAGTTTTTTCTCCACGTATGAGGCAGTCTTCCTATCTCCACTAGTTAGCGCATTAAATGGTTTCTGAGGCAAAAAGATGTAATGACTTCGTTTAAAACCTATTTCAATGGTAAGTTCTTTGGGAACAAACCATCCGTCCACATCGAATCCCTGAATGTCTACGAATGCTACTCTCATGATGACTGCTCGTTCACTACTGACAATTTATGCATCTAATTTAGACTTTTTACAATTTCGGTGAGAGGGAAGTACTCCATTACACAATCATGAATTATAATGCAATAAGCCTTGGTATTTTCGGGAAAACCATTATTCGCTTCAATATCGAGTTTTACGTCAACAGTGGATGCTTTCATGCTTTCTTCTTGTTTCGAACAATCGATGACAAACAATGCGTGATTCTTGAAAGCTGAGAAATCGAGTAGAGGTCGCTTTTGTTGGGAATGTATGTAGCTAGGATAAAATTCGGTATAGTTGAAATAGGCCTCATTGTAGTCAGTTTTGCTAAAATCCAACTGCATTCTCTCGTTTGGCCAATATTCACCATTTAAAGATAATCTGATACTTTGAATATCGACATTGTCAAATAAGGTGGGATCAGCTGAATTCTTGTCACGTTTGTTGGTTTGAAAGAAAACAATCCCAAACAGCCCAAACTTCACGTCTAGCGCCTTTGATAAGTGCTGGTAATTCATGCAATTCCCACTTTCTAAACGGAATAACTATAGGTTGATCTTGTTGAATGGATTTCATAAGTTCCAATTTAATATCATCATTGGGAAATATGTGCTTGACTCTGAGCTCAATATTGGTAATGTTAATCTTAACAGTTGTAACTTGGCCTTGAGTTTTTTCTTTGACAATTATGCAATCGTCGTTTCGAGCTCGAACTAGTCTTATTGTTTGACGACCACACGTAATCAAAGGATAATCATTGAAAATGTTGAACACGTGCTTAAGAGGCATCTGTATGTTGAATGAATGATCAGCAGCGTGTAGAATTGGATCCCTAGGGTAATTCCAACCTGCCATTGCCATATGACCGGAATCTTCTTGAGTATAACATGTCATAGCACGTACAGCGCTTACGATACCAGGATCCCGCACTGTTTCCATCTCCCTTGCGCTTTCGCTGTACGTACACGAATCGAAAAGAAAAGCACCAACATTATTTGCTAGTTTAACGTCACCAGTTCCGTTAATTGCGAGCGATCCTTTAATGCATAACAAGGTTTCGCTCATTGCAAAGAACGAGTCGACTTGATTGATGCTAAATTCCACAATGTCATTGCAATTGAATGATTTGATGAATGGTGCATATGTTCGATATTCGGCTTTTCGAATCGATTCGTCAAACATCGGCTTACGATAAATATCAAATATTGGAGGCATTATGCTGTTTGAACGTGATCGTTTTCCATACATAGTTGTCATCTTTTCAGTTTAAAACCAAGTGATTGCAAAAATAATTTGTTTGCAAACGTAAGATGTGGCCGCTTAGATGAGGACGTAAGATGTTGCCGCTTAGACGGTTGCTCAACTAATGGTGTACTATGGGCAGTAGATTGCCTTATTAATAATCCCATTTCCCTCTTGATCTAAGTTCCAGCACCAATGTGCTCTGTTCTCCTCTAAAGTTTACAGGTCGTCCTTCTTGATCGACAGCCAACACTGTGATCTTGGTAATTGGTAATTTCTCGTTGCGGTACAACAGGTAAATACAACAAATTGTGTGGAGTTTCGTCAATTGCGTACCCAGGATTTGATTGTATGACAAATTCGTAGATCGTGTGAGCAGGTCTGTTACCATCGAAGGCTCCGGTACTAATGTTGCATTCAAAGCGTATGCTAGATACTTTAATAATCCTAACAGGTCGATCTGAAGAATGCGTCTGTCCTGGATTTAGTAGTGCAGGAGAAAATCCCAATACTGTATACTTTTTCCATTGTCAATTTGCCAAGCGTCGGCTTTTGAGGTTCTTTGATGTCGATGCCGACCATTGGCGTGGAAATTAAGAAAAGGGATCAGTTATCAAACGCATATTTCAAGAAAAAACATATAATTTTTATTAATTTTTACATAATTATATTCAGGAAAATTTCTCAATTTTTGGGCAGAAATTGTTTAAACAATTTTTTAAACAAATTCAAAATATCACCTTTTGTGCTCCAAAAAATATTTTTTAGGTTTTTGGGTGACTCTAAATAAGATCTATGTCATTTTTCTCAAAAGTTAATAGTTTTGGAGGTTAAGCGATTTAAAATCCGAAAAATGCGATACCTAATATGCATTTTCGAGGCTTGAAAAATATGTAAATGAGTATTTTTGAGATTCAAGAGTATCTAAACTAAAGTATCAACATTGATTTTGGTGAGAAATCGGAGCAATATTTTCCGTAGCAGAAAAAGGTGATCTTTTGAATTTGAATTGTTTCCGGCAAAAATGTCCGGCACCCTTCAACCTTCGATTTGTTTAAACGGGGCATTTTTGAATAGGACTCTTCAAAGGACAGAATCAGTTTTTTTTTCAAATGGGAGCGGGCTCACAACACCGAATAAATAACAAATTAATTCTTTCAAATTAAAGCTTGTTAATTTTAGTGATTTATAAGAATATTGGACTTATTATTTAGTTTTTACATAAACCATAATATTTTTTTACAATTATCTGTAAATAATGGCTCATTCTGTCAGAAAATTTTAAAACATTGTCTATCCAGCAATTAAGATAGTCAACTGAAATTTAATTTTTAAACACGGCCTACTGTTAATGCACAAACAGGGTGAATCTTCAATATTTTGCTTCGAGTTAGAGATATCTGAAAAAGTTATTTGGAAAAGATGTTCCAAATATTATTTTAACCCCACATAACAAAGTTTTATGTCAAAATTCGCACTTTTACTTTTTTCATTAATTGAAGAGCTTATTTCTTGTCTTAAATCCAAAATTTCGATTTTTTAAATTTTCTTTTTTTAAACTTTATAGATTTCTTCAAGTCTAGAATAAAGTTATATGTACCAAAACAACTTCTTATTTACCATTTAAAAGTGCATATGAAAATTGTAAAATTGTATAATTTGTATGTTAAATTTGTATGAAAATCTGTAATTTCATGGATTTCATTATATGGATGTAAGACACTTTGGAAATAAGCTCTTCAATTGTAGTCAGGATTCTAAAACGGACAGTTGGCTGTCCCGAGATGCATCTTTAGACAGCCAATTGTAGATTTAGGATCGAGATTACAAATAATACTGAAAAACTAAAATTGCGAATTTTGTCATGAAATTTGGTATGTGCGTTTACAATAAGTGGAACAACTTTTCCAAATAAGTTTTTCCGATTTCTCTAACGCGAAGCAAAATATCGAAAATTTACCCTGTTTGTGGATTCGCAGTAAGCCGCGTTTAAAATTTAAATTTCAGATGACTATCTTAAAAAAATGTGCACTAACAACATGTATGACTGTGCAAAATGTCAAATCTGTATGTATTTTAGTAGCTGATATATAGAGTTGTCTTCATCTTAAATGCGACACACTGTATAATAATGAATACTAGTGTTCAAGATGCATCGCGATAGCTGTAAAGAAATTAATTAGAAGGACTGAAAAGAATCGTCAGTGTGCCTGTAAAATTGTAAACTGTTCGCTGAATAACGTCTTTTGCAGCAGTGTCAATCCTACCCAATTTTTTATTTGGTCGCTTTCGTTTTAAGGAATGATCTGTAACTGTGCCTAATTTAATAATTGTATATATCGTCTTATACCCGATTTTTTTAATACATGAATTCTCGAAACAATTGCATTATCAGCCATCCCAATATTTTCTTTTTTCAAACACTCATACATATTTAAAACTATTCTTTGGGATTGTACGTGCAAATCTTTATTTTTTAATTCAGAGCTGTCATTAACATAATTGTCATTATTTATTGATAACACAGAAGTTGATGCATCTTAAAAAATGCCATCCTAGAAAAATATAATATTACTTATAACTTATATTACCTATACCTTATAAGCCCCCGCCTCTGCAATAGGAAATATTTTAGGGTATCGCATAGCAGACAACAGGTGTTCATTAGAATTTATTGGTTTGCGCTTCGCGCTGTTGCCATAATGCATGAGTTTAAAATTAGTGAATATAACCTTAATACCATTATTAATATATCTGCAATTTTTCATGTTTCCAGGTAAGGTATAAAATCAATGAAATTTGGAAAAAAATAATACAATTCTTGAAACCGTTTTTGAGAACTTGGATTCTTAAAAGTTGTCTGATTTCTTAAAAGTCGATCATTATATCTATAAAAGTATTACCGCTAAATTCACCAACAGGGCAACGTCGAACGTTCAAATTCTCTCCAGACTACAATGTTGCCAATATTCGAAAATTACTTAGAATATAAGTAATATATACAAAGTTCACGGTTGCTTTAATTCATTAGTGAAGAGTCCATGGAAATATTAGTACCTAGTTAATTAATTTATATATATATTTTTGAGAATAAGTTCACATTATTTTTTAAGAGTGTCGTTCGTTGACTAGCAATTGAATAATAACGAATAGAAAATAGAGAATATTTTTTAAATATAACCTTAGGAATTTTAGGAAATATGTCTGACAACCTTGATTTGAAAGGCGGTCTCTTTGATACCAGAATAAGACATGTTTATGTTGGAAAATTATTAGTGGATGTACTATACCAAGACTGTCAGGTTGCTTAAACGAAATCTTATATTTGCTGAAAATTTGACACTGCAACGTGTTATGGTTAGGTTTTAGACTAAATATCGTTTCGGGTTTAAGCACATTATCGGCACCCAATTTCTGTTGTATGTATTCTTCAATATCGGCAATTTCATAACATCCATCGGGGATATCAAATTGTTGCAATTTGTTTTTGTCATTGTAGTAATAAAACTTGGTATTTTCAATGTTTGGTATACTGTTGTAGGAATGGAAAAATCGAAGAGCTATCTCATAATCTTTGTTCGGATCCAACACGATCGGTGTGGGAGGTTGAAATGAGAATATGTAATTGGTGCTGTCTACTCTCAACAACTGCGACATGATGACTGACTCACGTCAATGTATTAATAGGTTATTATATTAGAAAAAAAAAACAACAATATTTACTTTAATAGTTTTATTTGTTCCAAAGCAAGTTTACAAAAATAACATGAAGCTTGAGAATTAGGTGGGCCATCCCAGTGAGTCCTCCAATCCGGTCTGTTATAATGTACGAAGCAGGGAAGTAGTATCTTTAGATTAAATTCTCGTCGATATTCTTCAGGCAATTTATGCCATATTTTTAACAATTCGTAAGGTCGTACAGTTCGTGTAATATAATCTAGCGGTATGTATTTTAGTTCTTCTTCACTGAATTCTGTAAAACATTTTTTGTAAAACATATGGTCCATAAGCAGTTCTGTACTTTTAGTAGGCTCCATTATATAAAAACTTTAAGCATAAATGTCCACAAATAATTTGATTGTATGTTTGATACTGATGGTTATTATAGGAAATGTTGGCACGTACACCACCCAGATACTTAACAAGTTCTTTGGTCGGCTTCAAATTACCAAATGAATCGAAATACTCTACGTTGTTGTTTATCTTTCTGTATGCTACCCAATGTGTTCCGTTATGTGTGGACACATCCAAGTTTACTATTGCACATTCTCGTTGTCGAGGACCGTCTCTAGGCAGAGCGTCATTCATGAAAACACCTCGAAAATGTGGTATTTTAAGGATCTTCGCATAATGTGCAATCTCCACATCATATAGCGGACGATTGGGTAGCTTTATTGGAAGTTTTTTTTCAAATATAAGCCGAATCCACCGCTCGGTTTCTTACGTAGGTACAGACCCGAACCGATGTGTTCCATTGCCCTGTTATGGCGAATATCCTCCTCCAATTTCTTTTGAGCATTCTTAGCGTCGACTACTGTCTTCGCCACCCCAGCTGCACCCCCCGCTAAAGCCCCCAAAGCGGAAAGGCCCGCAAATAGAAGTATGAGGGGTAGAAAACCTCCGGATTAGAGTGGTAGCACTCGTGGAACATCAACTTCTTTACGACCGCCAAGTCTTTTGATTATGGATTTTGCTATTCGTACAGCAGTCAAAGCAGTATCTGTTAACGATGCTCCTCTTTTCATGGACTTTGCAATTTTTGAGACAACATCTCGATTGAAAGAGTAACGTCCCCGTCTTCCACGACGACGAGAGCATCCCATCCCCAACTTTCTTTTCGTTTTCATTCCGCCAGTTACAATTAAAGCAGCACTTTTTTCACCAATGCTAGCGTCTTTCGACTTGAAGCGCTCCCAAGCTCTATCTTCCAATTCTTTATCGGCCTTGTGACGTTCTTCGAGAGATGAATGCTGCGAATAAGCGATATCGTGTCGTTTGCAAGCTGCGTCTAATGGATTAATTCCTGGATCTCCACGTGCAAGACGTTTTTTTAGTTTTGTTCCGGGTCCACAATACTGATAACCAGGAATATGTAGTTCAACTGGAAGTTTATTAATTAGAGAGTTCACGAGACCTCCTCCTTCAACAACCAACATTGGACTGATGTCATGCAAGTGGTGACATCTATAATATATATTACCGTACTTATGTACTACACTTGCCACATGATGAAGGTCGTTCAGCAAGAGCAGACGCTACCAATTGATAATTTGGACATTGTCCAAAAAATAACCAACAGTAAACATGGTAAATTGCCACCGAATTCATTCAGAGCGATTATTTGCGGTCCAAGTGGGTGCGGCAAAACGAATGTTATGCTATCTCTTCTATTCAATCCGAATGGCGTCAAGTTTAAAAATGTCTATGTTTATTCGAAATCCCTCTTTCAACCGAAATACCAACTACTGCAAGATGTAATAGCGCAAGTTAAAGATGTAGGATATTACCCATTTAAAGACAACGAAGAAATTATTAGTCCCAGCGAAGCTAAACCTCACTCTGTGTTTTTATTTGACGATGTTGCATGCGATGGTCAGCAAAAGATTCGCGAGTATTATTCCATGGGTAGGCATAAAGATATCGATGCCGCTTATTTATGCCAAACATATTCAAAAATACCGAAGCAGTTAATTAGAGACAACTGTAACATGATTGTACTATTCAAGCAAGATGAGATAAATTTAAAGCATGTATTTGATGAGCATGTATCACCAGACATGTCATTTGATGAATTTAAAAAAATTTTTCTGAATGTTGGTGTGATAGGTATGGTACTCTGGTAATTATAAAAGATTTTGCTCTCAATAATGGCCGATATCGCAAAGGATTTGATAAATATATAAAATTGTAAGATAATTGTTTAGTTGTCAACACAATGTCAGATGATACGGTTGCCATTGCGCTTCGCAAGAAGAAAGTCGCCGAATTGGCTAGATCAATTCGCAAAAAATATTTGGCATTAAAATTAGGTCGAACAGAACAAGATGAGTCCCTAAATAAACTGTTTAAACCACTCTCGAAACCTCTCAAAGATATTGCACAATCATCAAAAACGTTACATCATACTATCACTAACAAGTTTGAACAAGTTAAAAAAGAAGAAGAAGTGAAAAAGGAAGAGGAAGAGGAGGAGAATGGTGATGATGATGATGTATTTCTTGATGCACCTGATCTAGCGGTACCTAATAAAAACATTATTCAAGAACCAATCGAGATTCCGATGGATGCCACAGACGAATATATTGATCAATATCCTTCAATAAGTCACAAGTACATAAAAGAATATTTAATAAAAGACGATAAAATTGATAAAAACTATGGACCATTTTACGATTCTATTAGTGGCTGGATAATGGGAAAACGTCGAATAAACTTTGACAAACGCCATGGAGACATAATAATAATTCGAGAACGTGATTTAGAAGAACGTAGGTTAGGTGGTACGCCAGGTCTATATCAACTTTTATTTTATGCCAACCCTGAACAGTATAATGATGAGGATTTACAAAAGTATAAAACACTGTTGAAAAACACAGAGATTCATCTGGATACTTTAGGACGTCTTAAAGGTTCTAGTGGAGAAAAATACCATTCTATTATTAAACCTCTATTCAAACCATCTGATGCAGCAATGAAAAAGCATGCAACTCGATCCAAAAAAGAACTCGAACACAGAACGAAAACAACAACACGATCATCTTCATCTACGGCCAAAGGAACGGGATTGGATGACTCTCGTTTAACATACAACACTGCTCCCATGGAGTATATTTATTGGGATGATCCAAATGAGTTAGTTGAACGTCTTAAACTATTGGTGGCTTTGAAAGACGCCGGCAACACATCTCTCGACAACGAAATCGTAGCAATCATCAATGAACTAAAAGAAGCTAATATAATAGAGTAACTGGGAATGTCAGTATCATTTCCACTATGAGTGTCGACAAATTCGGTCATCACTCTCGTAACAGTAGTAGTAGTAATGCCCAAAAGGTGGCACGAGTTATATTTCCACATACGTCTGACGGAAATATTAATGCCGAAAATGTGAAAATTTGCAATGTCAAGGATCCATCAGACAATGACGATGCTGCAACGAAAAAATACGTTGATAAACAAATCAATGAGTTGCGTAAAACCACACTTCCACTTCTCGAGTGTGAGACCAGAATCAAAGATGACCTGAATACATTTAAAAGGGAAATGGAGGAAACTCTAGACACTGCTACAAAATTATTTGCAGATGATATACGTGATTTAGGAAAAGAACTGGATGATATACATAACACCGCACTTCCCCTTCTCGAACAAAAGTGGCAGGAAATAATGAAAAATGATTTGAATACTCTAAAAAAGGATACGGAGAACAATATAAATATGTTGAACAAACTAATCCAAAATGATTTGAATACACTGAAGAAGGATACGGAGAACAATCTAAAATCTGCTCTCGAGCAAAAGGTACAAAAAATAATCAAAGATGGTCTGAATACACTAAAAAATGATACGGACAACAGTATAAATATGTTGAAAAAAAAAATAATCCAAGATGATTTGAATACGAAAAAGGATATAGAGGATTCTCTTGAGCAAAAGTTACAAAAAATAATCAAAGATGGTCAGAATACACTAAAAAATGATGCGAAGAACAGTATAAATATGTTGAAAAAAATAATCCAAGATGATTTGAATACACTGAAAAAGGATATGGAGAACAATCTAAAATCGGCTGCAGAAACAGTTGCAAAGCATACGATGTACGATATAAAGCTGGAACAGAGGATAAAACAAGTGGAACAATCATTAAAAAGCATAGTAGATAGCGTTCATTCATGGGATATAGACAAACGTCTTAAGGTAGTGGAAGGTGTGATAAAAAAATAATGTCTAAAGAAAAGAAAGAGGTGGTGAACGAATTGCATAAACCAGCACGAAAAAACTATCCTCGTCGTCGAACAATAATCAAAGGAATCGATGACTTGTGGCAAATGGATTTGGCTGAAATGCGTCCTTATGCACACCAAAATAAAAATTACAAACTAATACTAGTTGTAATTTATTGTTTTTCAAAATTTGTGTGGACACGTCCTCTAAAAACGAAGACTGGTGAGGAAATTACTCGGGCATTTTCGGATATTCTCGCTCATACTCGACGAGTCCCAAAAAACTTACAATCTGATCAGGGAACCGAATTTTACAACAGAAAATTTCAAAATTTAATGAAAATACATGAAATTAATCATTACAGCACCTACACGATCAAAAAAGCTGCTATTTGCGAAAGAGTTATTAGAACGTTGAAAGCAAAGTTGTACAAGTATTTCAGTTTACATGGATCGTACAAATGGTTAGATGCTCTACCCATAATCACCGAGGAATACAACAACACAAAACACAGTAAAACAGGATACAAACCGTCTCAGGTTAACAAATCCAACGAAAAAGCCATTTTAAACAAAAGTTATACTCATTTAAAGATTGCCGGTCCACGAAAGTTTAAAGTTGGCGACATTGTACGCGTATCAAAGGCAAAACATTTCTTCGAAAAGGCATACACGCCCAATTGGACTACTGAATTATTTAAAATTGTACAAGTTAAGATAACAAATCCTATAACGTATTTGCTCGAAGACATGCAAGGTGCGCCGATTAGTGGCGCTTTTTACGAAGAAGAATTGCAGAAAACATCAAGCCCTGACATATACCTGGTCGAAAAAGTACTCAGACGAAAAGGCAATAAGATGTATGTGAAATGGTTAGGAATGGATAGCAAACACAACAGCTGGATAAATAAATCGAATATAGTTTGAGGATCTATATTTCGATTCGCCGCGTAGACATACACTTTTCTAAAAAAGGCTTACAATTAATCACAAGGAGTGGGGAATGACAAAAGTATAAATTTAAGACAAACTACGATGTTCAGTTTACACCCATTTCGTCAACGGTATTCGAAACAAGAAGATGATGATGAGCTCTCAAGATAGTGGTTATGACAGTCAGCCTGTTAATTTCGATGATGATAGCAGTGAATTTAGTATAGAATTTGACTACGATGAAGATGGTCAACCACCTAGTCCTGGCGCCGAATTAGATCGAGTATTGGCAAAATTTGAAGCAGCAGCCACAAATGAAGTATATTGTTTATTGGAAACTACGTATCCAATGAGCTCTATCCATATAAAAATTGGTCTATCTCCAGCTCGAGATTTTTCACCATCCATCATTCTGTGTAAACATGGTAATTTTAACAGAATCGGTTTAAGCACATTCGAGTGGGAAGCCATAATTGAGTGGTTTAAAGAAAAAATGAGTGATTTTTTCCAAGCAGATCTACCGACTTATGCGGATGAGTATGATCCCATCGAATTTATGTGTGGTGATTTTTGCAAACTAAGACAATTGGTGATGGAAAATGTAAAGTTGCTGACAATCGAGAAATTTGGGGTCGCATTTTATTTGTGGGAAGATGACGTCAACCAAATTATAGAAGCAGACCAGAGCATGATGTCGCATAGAGTGGTGCTGTTAAAGAGTTTACAATTTCACGAATACTATATAAACATTTCAACTTTCATCAAGAACAATTTTGGTGCTATAGACTCTTTACATGGACCAGTTGAAGCCTTCGCAGCATATTGCAATATTTGTCCAAACACTTTGTTAAGTTTAGCTTTAAAGGAATTTGTATATTATTATAAAATTAAAGTTGTAAATGGTTTAACTGAATAAATAATATTAATATAAATATGTTGTCTTTTATTTGTAATCTAACATAAATAAAACCAAAAAAATGTAAGATTACACAAATTTATTATTAAAACTTACATTATAAAATTAATACTATTTTTTTATATTTACAAAACTACAATTTACAAAAACTTTGCGATAAGTGATCTTTTCTTTTTTTTTGATCTTATGAGTAGCCATATACTAAAAGAAGATAATTATTTATGCATAGTGCATCTACATTGAAAGAACCAAATAGTATCAAACAAGACATGATCAAACGAATTTTGACACCAATTATCTGTTTTTCTGCAACAACAAATACATGTTATTCAACAAGATAATGTCCCCACGGAAGCGTATTAAATGATTTTGGTATTAAGTACCTCTTATCGTCATAAGGACTTAGAGCCGTTTTGGATTGCTCGATGCTGAATACTGAGTGTTGGTACGACCGAATACATCTTTGGCTCGCGGTTTGAATTTTGAATTCTTTAAGACATTTTTCATAGTCTTCGTACGTAATTTTATTTCGAACGACGTTATATTTCACTCCTTTTGCTTTTTTCGTTATTCCCAAATTTCCTATGTCACATTCAATTCTCTCTTTGTTTAGTTGTTTTCTTTCTAGACGCTGTCTCTCTTTTTCCCTCTCCTCGTCAGTTATTTGCAGTTTAAATGTGTACATTTTTGATCGTAATCCAATAAAATGTGTAATTATTTTCCCATTTGCCTCATCCTTCATTAATCCGGGCATTTTTTTATTTAACCTTTCTATTTCGTATGGGTTGTTTTCGGCATAGTCTGAGGTATCGAATTTACTTGGATGCGCCTTTAAAACCTCTCTATATGCATCTGAACATTGCAATTCATAAATAAAGCTATCTGTATCCATGTACAGCAATGAACAGTTTTTCTCTCCCATCGTTGGAAGCATAAAGTTGTAGTGAAAATCATACATACATAATTTGGATATATCGAGGATTGCTGCGCCTATATACAGGGGTTTATTAAAACATACCTCTGCTTTCTTTAGTTCAATGGCAACCAAATTTTCGCTAAAGATCGTACGACTGTGAAATCGACTACTTGCAATCAGATTTCTGGCTCCGTACCTTCCATGCCACTTTTTACATAATTTTACAATACGATGACGTCTTATGTTCTCCATGGTCTTGCCGAACACAGCATTATTCATCAATTTGAACAAATTTTTCTCAAAACTGTTGGTGGCTGCCGCCCGTAAATTTGTATTTAACTCGATATACGGTCGCAGCCACGCAGATTGATTAAATTTCAAAACTTTATGTATCTTTGTTAAAATTAACCCGTTGGCTAATGCCTGTTTAAGATTTCTATAATGCATAATATATTTGGTTTTGTGATATAAGGTTGGTATTAACTTTGGCAATTTTGAACCGGGCGGAATGCGGTGTTCGGCAGCAAATGGAAAATCTTTATGTTTGTCGTGTAATTCGCGTGGATACTCCAAGTCAACTTGGAAAAAATAGCCCTCCTTTGCATCATCCTGTATTGACATAATATCTATATGGCCTTCGGGAAGATTACCAACACCAAATTTGGTTACGTCTTCAATCCACTTGAATCCTCCTATTGGTAAAGCTTCACTCATGGCCCAGCCATACAGATTGTTTACATCTAAATAGAGGATGTACTTAGAGGGCCGTGTGGGATCATACGACGAAATGTATTTGTTGTTGGCCTCCGAATATCTGTTGCTACAAACAGATATCCCACCTCTTATGGCTTTTTCCATAAACAAGATCATATCCACATCTTTTAGCAATTCTAATTTACATTGTGTGTATCTCAACATACAATCCCAAGTGTATCCTGGCATAGTATAATACCATGCTGGATCTAATTTATATGTGTCTCGACATTTTTGTCGAAACTGCTCAAACACATCAGCCAACAGCAGAATATCTGTTTTTAAATACAAATCGCTGTATTCCCCCAAATTTTTACAATTAAATTTCTGCCAAACATTTTGCGCATGAGCATACTTCTCTTCACTAATGTATTCATTATTTAACTTACTATAAAAATGGTTAATTGTGGGTAAAGAAGTTTCATCCAATTTTTCCAAACTATCAATATAATCGTAACAAAATACTCCTTTACAAGTTAACAAATTAAATGTATCATTATCTAATTGACTAAATTCTCGTTTTAAAATCTTCTTTTCTGATATATCTAAAAGAGATGCCAATTCATCGAGTGAAGCTCCCATAAATCTAAGTGAATCAATAAATCGTAATTTAATTTGATGTTCGTCAAATTGTAATGTAAATGAAATATATTTTTCTTTATTAATGGGAAGTAAGCTCAAGTGCCCATGCTTGCAAAGATCTATAATCATAAAATGCGAGTCGTAGCCACTAAAATTATGAAATACGATTGGGACGACAAACAATTTTTTAAAGTTCAAATTACATGCTTGGTGCGCAAATCCCCGTACTTGTCCCGTAAAATGATCGTGATCTACAACAATTGTATCTGTAGCCAAAAAGCGTTTCTCGCAAATATGGCATAAAGTTGCTTTATTTGTGTTGGGCTTTTCGACCATAGGTACAATTGTCTTTATTTTGGAATTTACAAATTTGGAAATTTCGGCCATTTCTTTTGCGAACCACTCCATGCAATTTTCACCTCTATAGCTATTAAAATAAGATAAACTATCATCGTAAGCACATTTCAAATAATAACCTGCACTAAAAGGTACATGTTTCTGATATTTTGCTGTTTTACTCAATGAGACATTTGAATCTGTAAAATTATGTAATTGGCATTCAAAATCAGCATAAACTATAAACGGAGTTGTTTGTTTGTATGTAAAATTGCGAAGAGCCACATGATCGTATTTAGGAACAGTCATTTTGCATTTATTCATATCTGAACACATTTCTTCGTGCTCTGCTAGTTTGCTTTCGCTGTGAAAATAGTTTAAACAACGATCGCAAATATATTTTTTACGTGTGTTTTTGTTCAATTGTGATTTTACTAATTATCCCAAATCTTTAATCCAACAATAATAAAGGCGTATTTCAGTCTGATCGTCATCATCTTCTGGAGGAGCATCGTAATCGTTTAACTTTGGAAAATATTTATCCTGTATTAGGAGCAAATTAACATGCTTTTCCATCTTTTGCGGTGTCAGTCTGGCAGGTACTACTTCATAAAATTGTTTATCCTTCACTACGTTTAATTCTAATGCTAACACATTGACAGATATGGCGTTTGATTTTTCGAATTTTGAAATTTGGTTTAATGGCATTGGGCTTTCTAATTTGTCTGTTTGCAAAACAGTAGAATAATGTGGATATTTCGAAACTCGTTGTGGATCCTTAGTAACAGGATACAGAGCGCTAACTATTGACCAATAAAAGCATGCCTGATCAACGTTATGCACATTAATACAAGCCTTTTTATTGCTAATCTCTTTTGGCAAGTCAATGAACGATGAACCGTTTCCTATTTCTACTTTATTAATATTGACTTCTAATGAGATTACTTTAGACAGAGCAGCACCCGAATCTTTTTCTGCAAATTCAGACAGCTTTGTAAAAATTTTATCCTTAACATTTTCACTAAACCAAAGATGTAAATCGGTCGATGTATCTATAATAGCATTTTTAGTGTTAAAATATTTTAAATCTAAACTTTCGGTATCACTTGATTTTTTAATGAATTCGCCGCAAAATGTAGTATTAACTTTAAGAATTCTATTTGTTTTTAAAATAATTTTAATTTTTCTACTAAAAATAATATAACAATCATTTAGGAACTGTGTTAAGTCCTTATGCACTAAATTAACTATAACTCCAGTTTTAATTCGACTAGCGAAACACGAAATGACATTTTCCCATTTAACTCTATTGCGTAATTTTGAATTAAGCCCCAACCCAACGTACTTATTATTGAAATTTAAAATAATTTGCCTAAAATGCTTAAAATGTCCTATGTAAGTTTGCAATTTTCTAACTGTTCCTACGGATAGTCTATTGTTTTTAATTACTTTACTACATCTAAAAATTTGACTATTTAACCGTCTTGTCCAAACTTTACGATCTCTTTCAGTGAATTTATCGAAAATTTTTTTACTAAGCTTTTTAATAATGTGCATCAAATCATCAGACTGTTTAATCACTTGTTTTATATGCATGGCTACTCACACAGGCAAACAATAAGAAAAAATCACTTACCTTATTCACCTATCTTAAAGGATGCTAGGAGTCTGCTTTTTCCAATATCAACTTCCCCTTCGTATATCAGCGAATAGTTTCCCCTGTTGAGGTCCGTTATTGCTGCTTGGTAGGCTTTGGTTACCCGCTGTGGTAAGAAAACAACTTCAGCGCCCAAATCCAGCAGAACTGTATCCCCAAATTGTGTTGTTACCACCTTTGCACTGCGAATGGTAAATTTTTCTCCAATTTGCAGATCTTTAAGTTTTTTTATTGGCTTACGTTCTGCAACCAAGGATGAATTATTTAGTTTTGATAGATCCATCTACAACAACAATAGAACAAACTATAGTTTTTCCGCTTAACGTGAATGGAGAGATGCATTACATACTCGGCAATAGAGAAGAACCATATACTACAAGAAATCGAAATACGAACAGCGGAGAATACTTCTTATAAAAAATAGCAGACGTGAAATGTTTTACAACACCCAAATAGATAAAAAGGACATAATAAATACTGCATGAAATACGAACAGAGAGATGTACAATTCTCATAAAATACAATGATAAAAAGGACATAATAAATACATAGAAATATACAAAAGACAAAAACCGCTTACCTTTATCAGATATATGTAAGTCACTGCACACCGTATTGACTACTGCGAACTTGTTGTTGTATGTTTGTGATGCGAACTGTGACATCGTATGCGCTCCTCGGTCTTTTAAAGAACAGAGCAGCATATCGCCCCACGCGAGCCCAAGTTGCGTCAACCTAATGCGCCTACGGTACCATCAACTGATTCGTTTCATTGATAAGCAACACCTTGTGTTCTAGAAATGCTCATATTTATAATATATTTATTTTTATTTCTTCAACTAATTTTTATGGTATACAATAAATAGATATTGCGGTAAGCGAATCGTTGTTATCAATTAAGAATTTTGTTGATGTGGTTGCTGATATCATCATACATTTTACAAAATGTAGCAACTGCGGTTTTCTTTCCGGTGTACTTGTTTTTCCAATGATTAAAATAAAATTTGTTATCACACTTGTTTACGTGTTTTGAATTATGCGGTACCGCGTTATCACGAGGCTTCATCCGGTTTTGCTAACAAATGCACTATCTTTTAACATATTTAATATATTTCTGTATATAATTTCAATTCTTTGATTAATACTACCTAATTTTATCCATATAATATATGCTTTATAAAAATACGGGTAATATTACACAAAAACTTCTTCAGTCAGAAGATGTGTGTGTTTGGATTTTTGTATAAATAACTGTATTAACAATTTTTGGAAATTAGTATAAATCAAGGTGCTTGTCTGTTTACATGCCTTATTGTTGCTCTCTGTATCTGTGTGTGTGTGTGTGTGCAGAGAATAGCACTCTGGAGTATGCTAGTTCTTTTCTTCAACGTTTCGGATACCTCTTCAGAAGTCTCTTACATTTATTCCTCTGGTTAGGATACACAATGCCTTATGAGACAATAAGTGAAACTATAAAACCTTGCGGTTGTATAGAAATATTCGAAATGAACGATTGGATTGATACTAGGACTGAGTACATATTATGTGAATCATGTAAAGAACAATTGACAAACCTGCGAATTGAAGATCAAAGGAGATTGGAAGCAGAACGAATACTTAGAGAAGAACGACTTTTACATATAAAAACGCAAATTGAGGCATTAACAGACGACGTTCAAATTAAATTACATCACATAATTAAAAATACTGATCGACGAAATACCCTTATCCGATATTTGAATAGAGGTTACCTGAGTAAAACGCTACTTGAACTACTAGGTTTTGTGAAAAAGGGACGATTTTGGCTGGCATATCCTAATCGCTTACTAAAGATGGAGGAAGATTATAAAGAAGTGCTTTTTTGGTACTAATGTAATGTAAATAAACAATACTTGTACATGTCTATGTCTTTTTTTTAATATAAAAGTTTCAGTGTTGTATATATAACTTGTAGCTATATGTAACTCAATAATAAAAGATATTTTAATGAAAGATATGTATATTTCTCCTACGCATTACTACTGAATATGTTCTACGTAGAATGTCACGTTTTATATGGCAAGTTTCTAGATAAATTTTTATAAAGATATAATTTGTATTAGTACAAGAGAATTGGGAATTTGACGTTGGTTTGTTTTATGTTTTTAGCCATAAATAATGATCGTATCGCACTTGGTCGGTAATTTTCGTAATATACATGAAAATACCTTTCTAATGGTATACTGCACGGAGCACTTGGTGCAAAATTGAGCGAGTTAGGGTTTGCTAGAGATCCAACTGCGATAAGAGATTTTTCTATGCCACTGGTTTTGTTTTACCGTCAATAACAATAAATAAGCATTTATAGTTCGACCAAGTTATTACAACGGCTGTTATGACACCTTACCATATATCTTTTGAACGGATAAGCGGAAATCGACGTATGACCCATCAAATTAAAGGATTTTGAATGATGAATTACATTGTGATGTCTAATTTAATAAAATTCTATGTATAAGATCTCTTTGATACCCTGTTACATTCTGTATCAAATGTCACGTCATTTCACGTTCTATGTCGAATGTCACGTCCTGCGTCGAATGACACGTCCTGCGTCGAATGTCACGTGACATTTCACGTTCTGCGTCGAATGTCACGTCCTGCGTTGAATGTCATATAACTGTCACGTTCTACGTCGAATGTCACGTCCTGCGTCGAATGTCACGTGACATTTCACGTTCTACGTCAAATGTCACGTCCTGTCTCGAATGTCACGTTCTACGTCGAATGTCACGTTCTCTTAGGCACTGTACGGAAAAGAAGAAGAAGAAGAAGAATGTTCATACTGATCGTTGACATGGCTTCTGTGTGTCACCTACGCTTTCATTTGACACCTCATACGTCAAAATCATGCCAATAGCAACGAAGATACGTTCTAGCGCCCATTTGGCACTGCTGCCATCTTTGTTTTTTGTCTCCCTGCCTTCTCCCCGTTCCAACGAGCCCTCGTACGCCCCGATCGGACCAATAGAAACAAAGATATGACGTAATGACCTTTTGGCATGCTCCGATGCGCACGGCACATACTGCGTTCAACCCCATTTTTCATCCCCTTTCCAACGAGCCCTCGTACGTCATCCTACGTTAAGCCGTTTGGAACTTACGACCGGGGGTTGCGGTTTTAGGGGTTGCAATTTATTGGATGCGCCAGGACATACATAGCCTATCTACTCTCTGTTTTTGATATAGGTATTATGCTTATTTGTCCTGACATTTAGTGGTCGTACGGTTTTTCTCACAAAGAAATTGTTGCATTTACAGGATATTTTATAGATGCAGTTCTTTGATTTTTCTTGTGTATTGTTGGGTTTGGTTTTAAATAAAGTAAATCTCAGTGTATTGGTTGTTTTAAATATTATTGTGCTGTTGTACTTATTTCCTAACCTTTTAAATTTTTCTGACAAGCTTTTTACATATGGTATTGTTGTCATCTTTGAATCTCTATCCCCCTACAAACATAATCTTTACTTTAGACATGCCACAAAGGACAGTTTTAGAACATTTTTAAGCAATAGGTATGAACCTATTGATAATATATATTTTAGAAAGTTAGACTCACTATAGAAATTGGCTTATGCAGAGACAAACAACCATAAACATTAACAAATTCAACAACTTCTTGGAAAACCTCATTAACAAAAATACAGTAAACTAACAGGGCATGATGCAAACAACAGTTCTTAACCAATCAAAAAGTCAGTTGAACGCAACATAGAACCTGATTGTCTCAAAAGTTCTAAATAATTGTTGTCATATACCTGTTTTCCAACAATTTCTAAACTTGGCATACTGAGTACCTTTAATAATGTCTGCCAATTATTACCAGCATACGAACAGAAAGAATATAGAGTACTATGCAAGTAAAAAATCTCAATAAAGTGAAAATCAATGCTGTAAAAGCAGATGACTTCATACTAATATTATTATTATTATTTATATAAACAATAAAAGAACCAATTCAAATCACTGGAAAACAAAATATATAAAACACTTAACAAATTTAAAGAATACTAAAAGAACACCAATAGCAAAAAGAACAGACTACCAAAAAAAAATACTAACACCATACTACAGCAGGACACCACACTTATACGGAGTTCCAAACATTCACAAGGAGAATATGGCTCCCAGACAAATTTGCAACAGCAAGGTTTTTTCTTGCAGCAGACTGTCCAAGTTTCTCCTATACATAATACAGCCTTTAGCATACAAACAATATCTTTTAGCCAAAAATTACAGCAATTTTTGCAAATCTATTAGAAATAGATTACAATTCCAATAGTACGGTAGTTAGTTTTAATATCACTAGTCTTTTCACCAATATACCATTGGAGAACACTTTAAAAGTAATACGAAGATAATTTCGAATCTGCTGCTATGGCATCACTCTTATCTCATCTCCATTATTAGCAACTATATTCAGGGGGATGTACAAATCATTGTTGATACATAGAAGATGTGTTCTCCATTTTACCTCATGGTCCAGAAGTATTGGATAAATTTCTGATGGAAATCGACAATAAAGACGAATCAATCAAATTCATTAAATTCGCCATGGAAAAAGAAAACAACAATTCACTACCTTTTTTGAATGTGATAATCTTAAAAGAAGACACAGGATATGCAAGCAAAGTTTACAGGAAACCAACTCACACCAATAGATATTAAAAAAATTGAAAGGAGAGTATTTTTGAAGTGTGTAAACACTTTAACTCCTAGCTGAGTGTTTTCGAATTACAAAGCCATCATTATAGCTATGTTATAATAGAACAGTGATATAAATAATTAATTTTAAGTTTACAATGTTTTACTTACCTCAAGTATTTAAGTCTCACTACCAGGAGAAATCATTTGGTAACAAATTAACAACAATTTTTTCCTTATTAAGCTAGTTCTATTTATCTTTCATTGAAAAACACAAAACAGGCTGAACACTAGTTTTTGTGTACTACAAATTTGGTTGTGGTACAGGTGTCAGAACCCGACCATTTATTGGGGTTAAAGCAGCAAATAAAATAAGAAAACTAGAATGCCAGCATTTTAATGACCATTGATTAACATGTCATTAGAAAATTATTTTTTTTTAATATTCGAAAAATTCCTAAATTAAAATTCATATTGAAAGAAGTAATTTATCGACCCTTATAAGACCCTCTAAAAGTAAATTTTTTAAATCTTGGTATACATATAATCATAATGAATAATATGTTGAAATTGACTGAACGTCAAAGTAGGTTAAATCGACAAGTTATCACTAGACTTCGGCAAATATGCATATTGCATATTTTGCATATTGTGCATATTTTATGCAAATATTTCATATTTTGGCATATTTGTATAAAAGTTTGCATAAAGTGCATAAAAGTTCAGATTTTTATACTGTATTTGAAAATTTTTAAACATACCAATTTATTTCAATTCTTGTATAAAATTTTGTAGTCATTTTAATCAAGAAATGATCTAAGTACGTAATCTCTACAGGTACAAAACATTTACAATTTCAAAGAAGATCAATTTAAGTAGCCCTCAACATTCTTAGAAAGTCTCGGTCACTGAGGCATTCAGTTATTTTATAATCGCTAAGGGTTCGCTCATTTGCATTTTATGATCTAATCTCCAAATCTATCTACAATTAATTGTATCTTAACAGCAGGTAAACGGCTAATAGTTTTGTTCCTAATTTAGGGATTTTCCAAAATCTCCCAGTTTATTGAATTAGGTACCTAAACATTTCTAATTTGATGCTCAGATTTGTTAATCATTTTTGTTTTGATATTCAAAGCGTAAACACTCGTTGTGCGTAACAAAAAGGAAGATTGTGATTTTATAATGCCTAAAACAACCAGTGCTTCAACTTGGATTAAACCTTATAAAGAGCTGTCTATGGATATGGGAAAAATCTACTGTTCAGTCTGTGGCAAAATTGTAAGTATCTAATATTTTCTATTAAATATCTAATATTTCATACATACAGGGTGTTTCCAAATGACACTTACAACGTTTGACTGTAGATACTTCTCGAAAAATTGAACAAAACGATATAGTTAATGAGGGGTCAAACTTATTTACTTTTCGAGATACAGGGTGTTAAAATTAAAAAAAATTAAATTCTTTTAGTTAATAACAACAATAACTTTAAAACCAATAAACGTATTTACTTGAAATTTAGTACTCGTAGGTTGTTTTTAAATGAAAAATAGCTTCCTTTAGTGAGAAAAAATTGTCCATGGTACAATACAATGGTGTGTATTTAGAAAAATTTTTCACCTTTACTTTTTTTATGAAGTCAGCTATTCTAAAACACAATTATTTTTATTGTAATTGAATTAACAAAAAAAAACTGTTGTTGAATTTTAAAATAAGTTATATGATGTACTAATGGTTAGTAACAAAAACTAATTTGTGGATTAATACTGCATTTAAAACATTTAGCGAGTGTTTTTTTTTTCAAACCAGTTATTTGATTAACCAAAAACACCTTGTATATTTTTATATTTTAAAGGTTGGGTTAAAATAAAGGTTTTTATTAGATAGCATGTGAGAAGAAATTTCAGATAGACCAACATGTGAGAACTGCTTCACACATTGCAAAAAAAGGAAAAATAGGAGGAAAACATCAAACTTCAATGGCTAAATGTTTCCAATCTACTTCAAAAAAATTAGATGAGCAAGAAACTTTTAATGAAGACTTGTGTTGCGCATTAGTGTCTGCAAACATACCGCTTTCAAAATTAGCAAATGTAAATTTTAGTTCGTTTCTAAAAAAATATTGCAAACTTAATGTTCCAAGTGATCGGTCTCGAAGTAAGAAGAAATAATGTGAACGGGGTATACTCGTCGGTGTTAATTAATATTAAGGAAGAAATTGCAGATAATTATTTTTACATATCTGTAGACGAAACCACTGATTCCTCAGGAAAGTATATTGCTCATTTATTGATTGGTGTTCTTAAAGAAGATACCTTACCAAAATCTCATCTTATTTCATGCCAGCAACTTGAGAAAACAAATGCTTTAACAATTTCGCGTTTTATACAAGAAACATTAGCAACTTTTTTTCTTCCGACAACTATTCCTTCTAATAAATTACTGCTTATTTTATCGGATGCTGCTCCTTATATGGTGAAAGCAGGACAAAATTTAAAAATATTTTTCCCAGATTTAATACATGTTACTTGTGTAGCGCATGGATTAAACAGAGTTGCAAAAGAAATACGAAAAAAGTTTCCTCTTGTAAATACCATGATATCCAGTGCCAAAAAAGTATTTCTTAAATCTCCTATAAGAATTCAACTTTATAAAGAAATACTACCTAACATTACTCTTCCACCACAACCTATTTTAACGCGATGGGGAACATGGTTAGAAGCAGCTAATTTTTATGCAGATCATTTTGTTAAAATAAAGAACATAATTGATACGTTAACAGATGAAAGTTCCCAATCTCTTTTGGATTCTAAACAAACTTTTCAGAGTAACTTGCTTCAACAAGAACTTTTATTTATAAAATCAAATTGTAGTTTTGTTCAAAAAACAATTACTCAGTTAGAATCACCAAAACTGTCATTGTTCGAAAGTACAGCATTAATAAAAGAATTTGCGTTATGTTGTCGGAACGTTAGAGGTAATATTGGAAAAGATATTTTAAAAAAATTTGAAGCTACTATGGAAAAAAATAAAGGTTACCATATTCTTTCTGAAGTAGTCAGTGTTCTAGCTGGAAATATTTCGGAAACAATTAATTTAGAACCAAATGTTTTGGTTAGTTTGAAAAATGCTCCCGTTACATCAGTTGATGTTGAACGAAGTTTTTCTATATATAAATATATATACTCAGACAGAAGCCACAAGTTTTTGTTAGAAAATTTTGAACACCACTTGGTCATTTATTGTTACCATAATTCTAATTAAGTTTATTCACACTTAAAAATGATGTAGTTACTTAAAATAAATGTAAATCTTAATGAATAGTAGGAAGTATTTAGTTATGTACACTTTTTTTTTAATAAAATTGTTACTATTGTACGATTTTTTTATTTATTTGTATGCATATTTTGTAAAATATTTGCATATTTTCGGGTAAACACGTGCATATATATGCGCATATTTTCTACATTTTTATTTGCATATTTGCCGAAGTCTAGTTATCACCAAAACAAATTATTTAATATAAAGAAGAAACTAGCTTGTAATGTTTCTAAGTATGATACTTAAGTGTATTAAAAATTGTATCTTATTTGTATATTATATTAATTCGCAGGAATTAAATTGTTCCCACATTTCAAAAATACTTTTCGTTCCCATTTTTTTATTTGTCATAAGTGTGTTTAAAAACATATCAGTCTTTTCATTAGATATTTAAATTATCACTCAAACTACAACGTGAACATCAGAAAAAGAAAGGTTAATAAAATAAATATAAGATTTACTCACAATCAGTTTATTGCGTTAATTATGCCGATAGTATGTATGCGTAGTTTTAAATAGTATATAAATTTATTGTACTTACATGCCGATGCAAGGAATGTAGTTATATAGAAGCATAATTAACGCTTAATTATTCTAGGGTGTTATCTAAATGGCATGTCATCAGCAGTCATTTCAATTTAACATCTTCTGACTAATAAATGTATAAATATTCAACTTATGCTTATGAGAAATTCGTTGGAAAATTTTGGGTAATAATACAAAATAAAACAAAATATAACAAAATAGAAGTAACTTTCCTATTTTCCTAGACCAAACATTTCAAAATAAACTGTATAAATGAAAAGACACCTATATAAACAACTTTTAGTTGTGAGGATTTATGTTCTAAATTTTATGATTAGAAACTTATCTTATTAAAATTATCTAATTTTAAACTAATAATAAAGTAATTATAGTAAAACATTATTAGTACATATTACACACATTGACGGTACCTAAGTCTGTTCTAGTCTGATAAGAGATAAAACATGATTGTGCAACGCTATTTTCCAAAAAATATATAAAAACACGCTGGTACAAAATTGTATGGGATTTAACAATTTATAATATAAGAATTCCTCGAAAATGTGCGAGAGTATCAAAACATTTCTATTTTTAGCTTCGTTGGTACTTTTTTTCACTGTTTTTCATTCCTTTAAATCGACCGATCTGCAAGTGGATAATACGAATTTAATAGCAGTTGCTGTGGTATGTATCGATTAATATTCTCGACCTCTTTTACAATGAATCAATCATAATCAATAGGGTTTATAAGTTACCCAAAAACATTAATAAAGTCATTAAAATTATGAATTTTAATTTCATAAAATTTTTTTTTGAAGTTAATTGCAATTGTTTTTCAACTTTTTCGCATATTTTTGTTTTTATTATCTGTTTATAAACAAATCTCTATTACAAGATTAAATTTATAAATTTAATTCTTGTTTGCTAAAGTTAAAAACAAATACATAAAACTTTAAACTAGTGCATTACTTAAACATTTTCAAAAAAAAATAAAAATTCGGGTAAATAAATTACCTCTAACTATAGTAAAATTTTGTTTTAAATTTTTGAATTTAAATAGAGAAGAAATTATCGTATTTTTG
This sequence comes from Diabrotica undecimpunctata, assembly GCF_040954645.1. Lineage (NCBI taxonomy): Eukaryota > Metazoa > Arthropoda > Insecta > Coleoptera > Chrysomelidae > Diabrotica > Diabrotica undecimpunctata. The sequence goes on from NC_092805.1 coordinate 79,240,498, forward strand.
ACAAAATTAACCTTTAACGGAGCGAGGTGTATTAACTCGAGTAAAAACAGGAGTCACTCCACCGCGCTCCAATGCTCGAGACCATCCCTTTCCCCCCTATAGCACTCTGATGCGCGATAGAGGCACAACTATCAGCCAAATGCTCTTCATGTGGGAGTCCTAGGTAATAGAACTCCAACATGGTTTCCTACCCGAAATCAAACTCAGGACAGCGCATTGTCGCTATGATCCTGTTATCTTAATGTGGCTTATCTGCGAACTAAAAATTGCTTACTTGGGCCTCAAGTCTCCGCTCTGAGCTAGGCTCAGTTCGGAAACTTGGTGCTACGTACCCTACCGTACGTAGCCTACGTACTCGGGTTTTTAAGGTTTTTGTTAATTTTTTTTTGTTGGCTTGCGCCGGTTTTTGTGAGTATTTTTTAATTTTTTTGGTAGCCGAGGCCTTTTTTTGTGTTTTTTTGATTTTTTTTTGTAGGTTGCCTGAAACATAAAAATCTTAATTAGTACAATGTCTATACTATAATATTGAAAAATATATGCAAATATTTAACAATATGACAATACAGAGTTTATCCACTTAAGGCAACTGGGCCCATGCTATTCGTTTCGGTTGTCCACGAGTTTTTTCGAGCTACGAACTGTCTTCTTAGTGTGCTGTTATGTTATTTTTGTATGTTTTCTCTCTGGTGTTTTGTTATTTTCTCTCTAATATATGTTTGGTGTTATTCGATTATTTGTTGTTTCGGTCTTTTGTGCTTC